>NC_073262.2:43276796-43585625 GCF_029289425.2 Pan paniscus
TTTGTCAATGTCTAGGGTTATTGTGGGGATGTCAAGACTGGTGGAGGTGTGAAATTTAGAGGTCAAACGAAACACCTAGCATTGCTAGGGCAGCCTCCCACAACAAAGAATCCTCTGGTCCTAAAGGTAAGTAGCACCAAGGTTGAGAAACCATATTCTAGAAAGTAAACACTATGTAGCTATTCCAAGTGCTCAGGAAAACACATCAGTGCCCTCGAAGGGAAAAGTGTAAACATTTTAATTGCTGTACATGGTGACACAAATCCATGTTGTTAATCTAAGTGGAAGGGGCTGAAGCACAAAACATAATTCAAAGAGTTTACTTGAGCCACAATGAGGACAGCTGCCTGGAAGAAACAGACCCAAGTATCCTTGGATATGAACTCCCTTTGGAGCTTTGCAACAAGCAGTTTCTTAAAGGCAAAAAAGGGACAAGAAGAGGGATGATGCAAAGAGGTTTGTCACAAATTCTCATTGGCTTATGGAAATAGCATTTATTAGTGACTGGCTATACACTGTTACACTATTATTGGGTGTGGATTATAGTGTCTGGTGTGGCGTTATTGGTTAATTTATAGCTACTGTGGCAACAGCGGCAGCCTAGATGAACACACAGCTCAAAGACGAGCAGAACAGAACTGCTGTCTCATCTGAATATCTCTCTGGGCCTGATTATTTAAAAGGACTTGCATTTCTCACATGAAAGTTATTTTCTTTTCTCAATGTCAATAAATGAGAATAAATAGACATAAAATAGGTCTTTTCGAGGATGAAGTAAATGGAATAAAAAACAAAACCCTAGCTGAACGGAAATCATAGAGGGAAGAAAAGTTATAAATATGTGGAGTTTTCAAAGTGATTTTAAGCTATTAGGAATCAGTTAAATGTTGGGGGAATTTGTCTGAGTATGGGCTAAAGGAGAATGTCCCTTTTGCCTTCTGAAGTTTCCCTGAAAATCACTAACAGGAGGCAGATAAATAGTAGAAAAGGCATACAGGTTTCTGTAATGTGTGTACACTGGAGCCCTTAGAATGAAGACCCAGACACACGATGGGTGCAGAAGTTTAACTACCACATGAAGTTTACAGAAAGAATAGGGTCATGGATCACAGAGGAAAAAAAAAAAAAGTTATGTGAGAAAAGGACCCTGGCTAGCAACAGTGGACTTATTACGTAGGTGAAACCTCACTGGGAGCAGTCCTCAGAGATAATAGACAGAAAATGTTTATTTCAGACCTTTGCAGACCTCAGACCCTCAGTTAATCTTTCCTAGATCCAGACAAGGGAGCAGATCTCAGAGAAAGCCTGGCTGCATCAAGGCAGATTCTCTACTGACGCAAATCTCCCCAAGACAGCTTTGCAGCTATGTTTGCATTTCCAGCCCTTCTCAATAGCCATTTTGAAATATATCAAGGAAATATATTTTGGGGTAAAATATATTAGTTTCCTTCATACAGCTATAAAACATGCAGGAATAATTTTTCTCAATGTCTACTACAAATCCAATATAGCAGTAATTATAAAACCCACCAGATATTGAAGAAAAAATATGTAGAGTACATCACTTACAAATATTGATACTAAAATGCCAAATAAAATAAAAATAATATCCAACAGTATTTGAAACAGTAAGACAAGAAATTGGCAAAAAAAAAAAAACAAATATCCACCTTGGGGATGAAAGTGTGATTCCAAATTTGGTAATCCAATAATATTAATAATCATATTGATTAGCCCAAATAAAAAATAAATAGGGGATTCTCAGTACACGCTAAAATATATTTGTTAAAAGGTCATATTCACGTCTTTAAAGATTTTAAATACTATAAAGAGTCTGATATTCTAGATGCAAACATGTGTATGTCCATTAGAAGAACAGAGGCCTGATTTTTATATGTTACTACATAAAGGTAGAGAAGTGAATAGATTAATTTCATATGCATAGAGAAAGCATAAAATAGAAATTTACTGTCATACTTAAAGGAATTTAAATTCAACAATAAAATAATTCAAAGGTAAAATTTTAAATATTTTTAACAGTTACATTATTAATATTAGATAATATTTATAATTGTGAAAATATTCAATGCTAAAATAAGATAGAATGTCTAAACCTCAGTATTAAAACTAGTATAAATATTTGCTTGTTTGTACAAAGAAAATTCAAGCTCAACCTAAAATTATATAGGAAATAAAAGAAAAATTTTAAGGGAGCTCTTTAATAACACAAGCATATATATATATACACACACATATAACATGCATATATGTTATATGGGATAGATATAGATTTAACATGTTATATCTATATTTGTATCTATCTATAGCTACAGCTGTATGTATCTACATTTCTATATATTTACTCAGTGATATAAATATAGACTGGAATAAATATAAAGGCACATATGATTCTTGGATAAAAAGGATTTAGTATCACAAAGACAAATTCTTTCCAAATTCACCTATGAATCCACAACAATATACAGTTTCATTAGTATAATTTAAAATTTTTAAATAAATTCCAAGATTTATTTAAAGGAATATACATGTATACCAGCTGTAAAGAAAGAAGCAAGAGTGAACTAAACTAACTTGCTATTAAAATACATTTTTAAACTTAGTAACTAAAACTGAGCAGTACTGATTTGGAGTACTGGAATTTAGGTATATGGGATCTCAAAAGCATAGAGCTCAAAGGAGACCCCTGTATGCAAGAGAGCTTAGGATGTGCTTTAGAAGGCATTACGAAACCACGGGCAAAGTTACTTTGGTGTCTTAGTCTTACTAGGTTTGAAAAGCCAGAGAAAAGACTCAAGGCCACCATATAAGAGCAAAACAAAAGGACAGGGTGAGAACGTGAAGATACTCAAACATTTTACATAAAGTTGTATAAAACATACTTTAAAGAAAATATAAAGTTTAGGTTATACATCAAAATCAACAGAACCACTAAATAAATAAATAGGAATTGTAAAAAAGCAAGAGAAAATTTAAATGGATTTCTAAAAAATATTGACAGCTATGATTTTTAAAATATGTTTAAGAAATCCCATATTTCACAGGGCAGCCTTTCACAACATAGACATATTAGGACATAAAGGTCCTTCTGTTTTTAATTTACTAGTGTTTGTAGGGTTACAAATGTCTTCTACCCTTGTCTTTTGTCTGATGGTGCAAAAAATTTTCATAAGCAAGTACTTCTGAATGCCTGATGGATTGACATATATAATATGCTGCTAGTATTAAAATATGTGATGGAAAACGCATCCAATCTTCTCACTGTTTACATAAATTCTAAGTTTCTCCTATTTACCTCAAGCTCGTATGGAGCGAATTCTTACCTTTCAATATTGCCATGGCATTCACATTGAACGTAAGTTGAACTCTCTCATATGGTAGCTGGGTTCAGATTCCCTTGACGATTTCCAGTTCTAACCCTCACAGTTCCTCAGTGTGGCTGGCCCAGATATTGACCCTACACAGCTGCCTCCTCCTGGTGACTAGCCGTTGTGGAACCGTTGGATACAACCTACCTGACTCACCCCACAGACCTCACAGCCCACATGGGCAGCCCCCACACGCCAGAGTGACCTGCTCAGTTGCAGCTGCAGCCAAGAAATGTGCCTGCTGGCACTCATCCCACTGACCAGAGCCCCATGGAAAACTTATTTGAGTAATGTTCTGGGCTCAATAAAGGCTGGAGTCCCACAGACCACTTTTTTCTCTCTTGCTCCCCACTCATCTTCCTCATTTTGTTCAGCCCTATGAGGTGTGCTACTGTATTAGTCCATTTTCACACTGCTGGTAAAGACATGCCCAAGACTGGGTAATTTCCAGAAGAAAGAGGTTTAATAGATGCACAGTTCCACATGGCTGGGTAGGCCTCACAATCATGGTGGAAGGTGAAAGGCACATCTCACGTGGCAGCAGACAAGAAAAGAGAGCTTGTGCAGGGAAACTCCCCTTTATAAAACCATCAGATCTTGTGAGACTTATTCACTATCAGAAGAACAGCATGGGAAAGACCTGTTCCCATGATTCAATTTCCTCCCACCTGTTCCCTCCCACAACATGTGGGAACTCAAGATGAGATTTGGCTGGGGACACAGCTAAACCCTCTTCTCAGCTACCCTCTTCTCTCTGGATCTGTGAGTAATAAAACTACTTCTGTGATTTCCCATGTTTGGTCCTGTGGCCTCCATGTGTCTGAGCTGACCTACACTGGAACCTAACTCTCCTCCTGGCCAGGGTCTCTGAGAGTGGCTCTTGTCAGAAATGCACAGGACACAGGTCACGCAACAGCCACCAGGCATCTCCTAGTCTCAACAGATTTTCTGTGAGAGGGAGGCCTGGTCGTGGGATGCACACCTGGCCACTGCTGGGGTAAGGAAGTGTCCTGTGAAAGGCACATGTTAAGCATCCACAACCCCCTGCCCAGAACCCCAGAAAGGCAGGGCTCCAATTGACAGTCTCTCTCCAGAGACAAACCTCAAGCCCTAACTGGAGGAAAATAAAACAATGTAAAAAATTGAATTTATCTTACTATTTCAATGATCCAGGAAAGACATTCTATGCCTGTACAACACATATTTTCTTCAATTTTGGATATATTTTAGATTGAATTTTATGTCTGGCTTTCACTTTAGCCTGGTCCCTACCTCAAGCATAAGGTAAAGATTTTCCATGGGTTCTTTTCTGGTACTACTACCTGCCAGTGTGGAGTCATGTCCTAGTCTTTCTTGAGGGAACCCTCCCATTCATTACTGTCAGAGTGAGACTCTTAAGTCTTGATTTCCCTGGACAACTTCATTGCATGACTTTTAATATGATTTTTAAATATACCCTTTACTGGACAATAAATTATATAGTTATCTGAGTAAGAGATATGGTCAGAAAGAGGCATTGCCTCATTCAGCTTTTCTGTTTGGTGAACTCGCATATGTTCTCCTCACCCACCAGTCACCTCTAAACCGTATTGTTCCAAGACAACAAACAGAACTCGAGTGTGTATCTTTCACAGTGGATTTGTCTTTGCTCCATAAAGCTTAATGCTTAATAGGTTTTCTGTTAGCATTTTCTCTATTTATTTTCCCATAAAATATCACAGGCCTTCTTCATATGGAATCATGGGTGATTTCCTTCAATCTGCATCATATCAAGTTGAGGTTCACGTTGATGGAAAGTAAAACATATGTTTAAAATATCAGTAATGATGTTTTCCCCTCCTTTTTAGCACATGTGCTTGTGAGAGTCATTGTAATACAATTCTAGTCTCATGCTGTGATCATTCCTAAGATGAAAATAACATTTTTAGATAAAATATCTGAGTTGCATGAGGCCTTTATTATATGATGTGATATAATGTCAGAAGACCATACTTTTCTAGTTTTCCATGCAATTCTATCATTGTTTCATCTTTACTCCTACCAGAGTAATTTTCCAAAATAGATATCTTGTCATTCTTCCTGTTGTTATCAGTAAATAACTGAAAGGAAAAGCTAGATTATATAATTTATCTAGAACAAGAAAGTAGAATTGAATCTATATTCATTAATGAGACTAACCAGTCAATTACACAGATAGGCATTTTACATTTTGAAGATCATATGGACCCATTGTCAGATATATTATTATTTATGTCTATATGGACATCACCTGTTCATATTTATGTAGAAATCAATGAGAGCTGATTTTTATTTTTATTATATATATTTTTTGAGATAGGGTCTTGCTTTGTTGCCCAGGCTGCAGTGCAGTGGTGCAATCACTGCTCACTGTAGCCTCAACCTCCCAAGCTCAAGCAATCCTTCCACCTTGGCCTCCCAAATAGCTATGACAACAGGTGCACCTCACCATGGCCACCTTTTTTTTTTTAACTTTTGATGAAGACTGGGTCTTGTTATGTTGCCCAGGTTGCTCTTGAACTCCTGGGCTCAAAGAATCCTCTCATTTCAGCCTCTTCAACTGCTGGTATTACAAGCATGAGCCACCATATGGGCTGGAAGCTGATTTTTAAAATACTGAGATCATATAGATGACAGCACGTGAAAAATAGACAACACCAAGCTTTATGTTAAAAGGTGTGAGGGTATCAATATTGTTGTGGCTAATGGGGAGGAAAACATTAGTAAAACCAGTGAGTTAAAGCTGTTGCTTTAAACTTTGGCTTTAATTCAACAAATGTTCTCTGGGGCGACAGTATGTAGGTAACCATGCTATGCCCATTCACAGATGCAGTAGAGGGAAGAATTTCTCAAAGACAACTGTTCTAAGATTGAAATTAATCCATACTGGGTTTGAAAAGAGAAAGTCCAGGAATTACCAAATATTTTAGATATCAAATAAAAGAGAATGCCAGGTATGCGATGATAATCAGCAATGATTGTTCACACAATACATCAAATCAGTATTTGAATTAGCTTTTGAATTACAAGGACAAATGGATCAATTCTTGACTCTTTAGTAGATAAATCTTGTTAGGCTGAGATGTGTTTTCCCCTGTTTTTCCACAAGCAGATTACAAATTTGCAAACCTCAGCTGCTCTCATTTTATGCTCTCATCAAGCCAAAAGCTGAAGTTCATCAATCAGTGTGTCTAAGTGTTCACTAGTTATATACCATTTTGTATTTTAAGCTATCCTTCCAACTTCCTAAATCATCACCTTCATTTGACCTTGTTTTTTTCCACTATCACTTCATTATTGACCATATAAGGAATATATGTAAGTTCTTATTTTGTTATTGTTCATTTTAGTCTAATTTCATCAAAATATCATAATCCTTTAATTTCATTTTAATTTCAAAGATTAAATGAAACCTACATAGAAATGAGTGTAAGATTTGCATTTGCGTTATTTTGGCATCAATTTGCTATCTTCCCTCATACACATACTGATCATTTCCATGTACGTGATTTCAAACATCCAAGTGCAGTATTAAAAGCAGTTGTAAATTATGGTTCTCATTTTCGTGATACAATTACTATATAAACTTCCTCTTGCTGCTGTAACCAATTACCACAAACTTCATATCTTACAGTAAAGTGACTGGTAATCTTACAGTACTGGAGCTCAGAAGGCTTAAATGAGACTCACAGGGCTAACATCAAGTTTTGGGCAGGGCTGCAGTCTTTCTGAGGGCTCTGTGGCAGAATCTATGTACTTGATTTTTTTCAGCATCCAGAAGCCACCTTTATTCCTTGGAACATGACCTCATTCTTATATCTTTTTTTTTGAGATGGAGTCACCTTCTGTCGCCCAGGCTGGAGTGCAGTGGCACGATCTCAGCTCACTGCAACCTCTGCCTCCCGGGTACAAGCGATTCTCCTGCCTCAGCTTCCTGAGTAGCTTGGACTACAGGCACGTGCCACCATGCCCAGTTAATTTTTTGGACTTTTAGTAGGGATGGGGTTTCACCATGTTAGCCAGCATGGTCTCGATCTCCTGACCTCCTGATCCACGCACGCCGGCCTCCCAAAGTGCTGGGATTAGGCGTGAGCCACCGCGCTGGGTCCTCATTCTTGTATCTTAAAAGTCAGTGATGTTGAGTAATTTCTCATGCCACCACCTCCATGGTTGCCTTTCTTCTGCCTTCTTCTTTCACTTATAAGGAAGCTTGTGATTTCATTGATCCCACCCATTTAAGATAATCTCTCCATCATTTTATTGCAACCTTAATTTCACTTGAAATCTAATTTCCCACTGCCATGCAACCTAACATATTTGTATGTTAGACTTTGGGAATTAGGACATGAACATTTTTGGGAGGCCATTCTTTTGTATACAGCAGACATAATCTATTTACCTGCAGATTAAAGTGTTCTTTATTTTTCTGCCTCCCTCTCTTAAATTTTTTAAATAATATGAATTGTAGTAAAGAGAAAGAAAGAAAAGAAAAGAATAAAGGAAAGAACAAAGGAAGGAAAGAAAGAAGAAAGAAAAGAAGCAGGAAATCAGAGAAGGAAGGGAGGGAGGGAGGAAGGGAGAAAGGCAGGAAGGGAGAAAAAAGAAAGCAAGAACACAAGGAAGAAAGAGAGAGAAAGAAAGAAAGAATAAAGAAAGGAAGGAGGAAGGGAGGAAGGAAAGGAGGAAGAGAGAATGTTAAAAGAGAAAAAGGCAAGAAACAAAGAAAATAAAGAGGAGAAGGAAGGAAGTAAAGAAGGAAGTAAGGAAGGAAAAAGGAGGAAAGAAAGGGAGGGACGAAGGAAGAAAAGGTGGGAGGAAGGAAGGGAGAAAAAAGGAAAGAAAGTGAGAAAGAAAGAAAAAGAGAAAAGGAAGAAAAGGGAGGGAGAAAGGAAGGGAGGGTGGAGGGAAGAAAGAATAAGAGGAAAGAAAGAAGGAAGGGGAGAAGGAAGGAAGGAGAAAAAAGAAAGAAAAGAAAGAAACAAGAGAGAAAAGAAAAGAAAGAGGAAAAGAAGAAAGGAAGGAAGAAGGCAAGGGAAGGGAAGAGAAGAGAAAGGAAGATGGAAAGAAGGAAGGAAGACCGTAAATATTAGAAATTCTGGGTTTGTTAGAGAATATGCCATACTGTTGTTTTTTTTTTCACTTGAAAGGAAAGCGTGTCTGCCATTGAAGATTGGATGTCTTGTTGGTGATATTGTTGTTCTTATCTTCCATATGATTACTGAGTTTGTGCCTAGTCTGTCCATTACTAAGACAAAAGTGTTGAAGTCTGTAAATATAATTTTGGATTTTTCTAGTTCACTTTTGATTTATTTCATGTTTTACCTCATGTATTTGGAGGTTCTGTTGTTAGCTGCATACCCTAATTAGTAGGATGTTTACATCTTCTTAAGAATTGATTATTATATTATTTATTACTTCTCAACTCTGATACTATTTCTTGTTCTGAACTCTGTTGTGTCTAATATCAATGTAGTCCTTCCACAGCTTTATTTTAGTGTTTCCATGACATGGCTTTCTCCATATCTCGATGATAACCTATTTATATCTCTATATATTTGGAGCAAGATATAAAATTTAGAGTTGATTTTTTAAAGATTTTTCAAGATGTAATTCTTATTTTTGTTCTATTTGACATTCTCTGAGTTTCCTATATCTGAAGTTTGATTTTCTGTCACTTCTTTTAGAATATTTTTGGCAGTTATTTTGAAAAATATTTCTTTTGCTCCATTATTTTTTCCTCTTTTCTTTTTGGGATTTCAATTATAACTAGGGTAGGTAATTTCATCTCAGTCTTATGCAGGTACTTTTTCTCAGGGTCTCAGGAATGTAGCCTTCTCACTGTTCTTTTCCTGCTGTGTTGGTGAGCTCAGTGATATTCCTCCTTCACCTTCAAGAGCAGTTTTGTTTTGTTTTTCCTGTTTTCATACTCCCAGCATCAGGAGTATTCTAAGTGTGGCAGTTTTGTTGCCTTCCCCTACATATTAAGTGGAATATCTTGGTCTATTTGGACTCTTATAACAAAATAACATGAACTGGGTGACTAAAAAACAACAGATATTTCTTTTTTCGCACTTCTTGAGTCTGTAAGATCTCAGGTCAAGATGCTCACAAATTCAGTGTTGATGAGAGCCCATTTCTTGGTTCATAGATGGTGCCTTCTTTCTATGTCCTCACATAGTGGAAGGCACACAAGAACTCCATTGAGCTTCTTTTATAAAGGCACTAATCCCATTCATAAGGGCTCGGCCCCCAAGACCTGGTCACCTCCCAAGTGTTCTGCTCTCCCTGATCTGTATCATATACAGACTGTCTTGGATTCCTTACCAATTGCTTGAGAGATCACAGTGGGTTTGTGGGGAAAAAGTTTTCAAGATGATGGATCTTTCCCAATTTCTGCAGCTGTCAGCAGTCTCCCAATCTGACCAGCCCCACTTTGTCTTTAGGAATTTATTGATTATTCCAGCTTTACTTGTCATAGTGGTGTCTATTTGCATCTGTCCTATGTAAGTGCATCTGTCCTCTTTCTCCTTGCAGTTGCTTGTTTTCCCTCACATTTTGACTCAGTTCTTCGCAACCTGGTTACTATAAAAATAAAGTCATGACTTTGAAGTTAGTTTGGTTCTTTCATTGTTGTAAGGTTAGCAGCCCTATTCCATCCCAGCTCTCCAAAACCCAGAATTTTTGGGGGGTTGAAATTTTAGGCTTTCTCTTTGAATTGTAGTTTTATCTTATTTCAGTTGCAATTTGCATTTTCATACTGATTAATGAGACTAAGGTTTTTTTGTGTAGTTGACCGTACCTTTGGATTTTTTTCCCCAATCCCTTTTCATTTCTTATTTTCTTTATGGTTTTAGAAAATGCAGTTTACATATTGCAGCTTGATATTTTACTCAGTTAATGGCATGCTTAATGGAGAGAAAAAATATTAACTATATTTCCCTTTTTAATTACTGTGCTTTTTTCTTTTTTAAGGAAATATTTCATTATGTTAAATTTTAGTGTTATTCTACTCAGCTATTCCTTAAATATTATACTATTTTGGATTTCACATATAAATTTGTAACACATCTTGAATTTATTGTATATAGAGTAAGGCTATTTTCTCTTTTTTGTTTTTTAAGGTAAAAATCACATAATATAAAATTAATAACAACCATTTTAAAGCATACAATGCACTTGCTTTTAGTATATTCACAATGTTCCAGGAAAATTTCGTCATGTCCCTTCTAAAAACCCATTATGCATAAAGTTGTTACACCCTATTCTGCTTCCCTGAGCCCTAATGACCACTAATCTGATTTATATCCCAATTAATTTGCCAATTCCTGGTGTTTCATGTGAATAAAATCAAGTAATATTTGTCCTTTTGTGCACTTAACATAATGCTTTCAAATTTCGCCTATATTATACCATGTATAAGTACTTCATTCTTTGTTATAGCTGAAAATTTGGTGTCTATTTATGAGTAAACAAGCATATGGATTGTTTCCACTTTTTGACTGTATGAATATTACTGCTATAAATATTCATGCACATGTTTATTTTTTGAACACCTAGGTTTTGTAAGATTAACAGCTGACTTAACAGAAACAATGGAAGGCAAGAGGCAGTAGAATAATATTTTCAAAAGATGCAAAGGAAAAAAAACTGTCAGCCACCAATTCCTTATCCAGCAATTATTTTTCAAAAATGAAGATAACACAAAGTCTTACCCAGATAAACAGAAATATTAACTGAAGGTGTTGCTGGCAGACCTACCATACAAAAAAAAAAAAAAACTAAAATAAATTCCTAAGGCTAAAAGCAAGTTACACAAGCCAGTCATTTGAATCCACATTTTTAAAAAAGCACTGGTATAGGTAATATTAACATTATAAAAGACAGTAGAAATCCATGTTTTCTCTTTATCATAAATTGTTTATAAAATAATATGCGTATAATGGCCAGGCAGGATGGCTCACACCTGTAATCTCAGCACTTTGGGAGGCCGACGTGGGCGTATTACAAGGCCAGGAGATAGAGACCATCCTGGCTGACACAGTGAAACACTGTCTCTACTAAAAATACAAAAAATTAGCTGGACGTGATGGCAGGTGCCTGTAGTCCCAGCTACTCCGGAGGCTAAAGCAGAAGAATGTCATGAAGCCGGGAGATGGATCTTGCAGTGAGTGGAGATTGTGCCACTGCACTCCAGCCTGGGTGACAGAGGGAGACTCCGTCTTAATGATAATAACAATAATAATAATATGTTCATAATGTATTGCTGAGTATTTGACATGTAGAAATGTAATATATCTATAACATATTTTCCAGTAACATCAAAGAGGAGGTAGTTGGAAGAAAAATGTATTGTGATAAGGTAATCACTCTAGATGGTAAAGTAGTAATTACTAAAATGTATTGTTGGCTTTGTAACTTTAATAGATATAATGTGTAAAGTGATAATACTTTAAAATGGAGGAAATATAAGAGATTTGTATAAGAATGATGTTTCTATGTATTACTAAAAGTTTACTAGTATAAATTGGAAGATGATTTGAATAATTAATTTTCCATATACCTATATGGTAAACTTACAACAACAACAAAAATTCCCAAAAATATATACTAAAATAATTCATTAGTAATCTAAAGTTCTGTATTTTAGAAAATATTCATTCATTGCAAAATAAAGCAATAAAGAAAAATATTTGAGAAATATACAAAACAAACAGTAAAATGGAAGACATAAATAGAATTATACCAATTATAATATTAAATGTGAGCAGATTAAAATCCATTCAAGAGACAGAGATTCTCAGACTGGATTAAAACAAGTGATCCCAATATACGCTGAGATGCAAGGATACTAATGGATTGAAAGTAAAAAGACGACAAAAAATATCATGCAAAGAGCAATCATAAGAACACTGAACTCATTATACTCATAACACACGATATAGACTATTAAAAATGTGAATAGGATTTTAAAAATTTATATTGTAGTAATAAGGGGGTCAGCACTTTTGGAAGACATAGCTATTACAATCATGTATGCACAAATATGAGCTAAATTGTTTCGTCTATATAGACGCTGAAATCCTAACCACTGAATATGACCTCATTAGGAAGTAGGTTCTTTGCAGGTGATTAAGTTAAGATAAAATCAGATGAGCCTGAATTCAATATGACTGATGTCCTTATAAAAAGAAGAAAATTGAGTAGAGGGAGACATACACACAGGGAGAGTACCATGTGATTATGAGGGCAGAGATTAGCCAAGAAATGCCAAAGACTGCCACTAAACCACCAGAAGCTAGAAACAAGGCACAGAACAGACTTTCTCTCATAGCCCTTGAAGGGACCATCCCTGCTGACACCTCAGTCTCAGACTTTTAGCTTCCAGGACTATAAGACTATAAATTTGTGTTGTTCAAGGCACCCAGTTTGTGTTACTTGGTTATGGCAGCCCTAGAAAACTAATACATGAACTAATAACAAAGCATAAGAACATGAAGCAAAAATTGACAAAAGAGGAGCATCAGCAAAATGGCAGTGGAGACAACTGCAATCTTTCACTTCCCCACAGAAACATCACACAACTAAGAGAAACTGTCCGAATAAACTTTGCCAAAACTCTGGAAAATGGTCAAAAGATTACAACAACCAAGTGAAAGCAGACTCAAGAACAAGACAACTTGAAAACTTTATGACGTTTTTAACTTGCCTTTGCCCCAGCAAATTGGCTGTTTTGAAGTGTCAGAAGCCCACGTTTCCAGTGAGGAACCCTGGTCCATTGTCCAAAGGAACAAGAGAAGATTTTACCCGCAAATTATTATGTGTCTGTTCTGACTGGTCTGGGGGATACCTAAAGGACTAATGAAAGGCTTTTTGTGTGTGTGTTGCTAGAATACAGAACAGATAAGGAATGGACATTATTAAGAAACTCTACAAGGAGATCTAACAAGCCACAGATGCTTAGGGCAAAAATTAGAGTTTACACATATAGTAGATCACCTTCAGCACAGGAAGAAAAGTTGGAGAAGAGTATATGGAAAACTAAGACATTCAAAATCATTCACGTACATGGGAGAGTCTAGAAAGTCACATGTATGCATACGTTAAGCCACATGCTGACAAATGTCATAAGAAGACCCTACACTTTTACCTTCGCTGATCCCTCCCCTCAGTGCAGGCTCTGTGCAAGAGTGAACTTGAATTTCACTCAGTGCAAGAGTGAACACATACTTTGTGTCGGCTTTAAAGAACCCAGCACAAAGCCAGTCTGCATGGCCTAGAGACCTATTTTGCTGGATAATGATTACTTGTTTTTCTTTCTGTTTTTGTTGTATTTGCCTGTTTGCTTAGTTCCTGACATACAAGAAAATCACTGTCAAAACATTATCTTAACATTTGTTAAGGAAACAAAAAGACTTCGGTGACCACACCTTATAAAGAAAACAGTTTTGCTAATCACTTTGGAAAATTTCACTAAAAAATATCCTTAACAATATAATAAGTAAATAAAATTTAAAACCACAGAACATTAGTGTGTTTGTAGGGGGGGGGGTCTGATTTACAGAGTAAGCACATAGTAATTATAATTATTATAATGTCCAGTTTTCAAAAAAAGTTACAAGGCATACAAAGAACGGGAAAGTATGGGTCATTCAAAGGGACAAAATAAATTGACAGAAAATATCTCTAAGGAAACCCAGACATCAAACTTACTAGACAAAGACTTTAAAACAACTCTCTTAATTATACTCAAATGTCAAATGTCAAAAGGAAAACATAAACAAAGAAATGAAGGAATCAGAAAAAATATTAAAAAGTAGGAATATCAACAAAGAGATAACAGAAATTCTGGAGTGGAAAACTACAATGATAAAAATTTAAAAATCACCAGAGGGATTTAAGAGTATATTTGCACACACAGAAAAAGTCATGAGCTTGAAGATAAGAAAATGGAAAATATTGATTCTGAGAAACAGATAAAAAATGAGCAGAGACTAAGGAATCTGTGGGACATCATCAAATAGACCAACATTCATATTCTACAAGGATAAATTATGTTGTTAAAAACTTTACCTTTCTTTCCTTTCACCTTTCTTTCTTCCTCCCTCCCCCTCCTCCTCCTTTTTACTTTTCTTCCTCTTCCTTTCTCTTCTTCTTTCTCTCCTTCATTATCCCTTTTGCTCTGTTTCTCTTTCTCCCTTTCTCTTTTTTCTTTTCTTTCAATTTTCTCAATTACTAAGAGATGTTTAAATACCCTTACCATGTTAGTAGATATGGTTATTTCTCCCTTTAGTTCTCTTTTGAGATTTATAGTCACTCTAAGTAAAGAGATAACCCAAACATAAGCCTCACAAACAGGCTTCCATACCGTTCTTAATTTGGTCCTGTAATTCTTCATGGCTGTATTAACTTTCTGATGCTTTTGAGGATGTTTTATAACAAATTGTTTAGTTTTTTCCAATGGAATGTTTATTCTGAATTATCTAATTCATATTGTAAGTATATAGGGAGTTTAATATAAAATTATTAAATATTTGTGAAAGAATCTATTTGTGCATTTAACAAATATGTTAATCCTCAAACTGTTATTGGGCAGCTGAGCATACAGCAATAAAAATAACATAATTTTTAGGTGTACAATATTTATGGAATACGTTACTGGAACAAATAAATAATTTAGTTAATAACATGACAAAGAACAGAAATTGTATACACTATAGAGCATAGTAATGGAATAATGAATGATTAAAGTTATTAATATTAGGTAGAACATGAAGGGTATCTTTGAGAGCAGAACTCAAGGAAGCAAGCAATTCGCCTTATGAGGAAAGAGTTACCTGTGGATAAAGGAGAAACTGAAAAATTTACAAGTCAAGACTTTTTAAGCAAAAACAAAGATATGACTTTTAGTCACCAATTCAGTACAGTGAAAAAAAAGTTGAAGAAGAGATATCTTGGAAGTAAATCATGTTGTGGAAGAGCACATAGGGTTTTGATAATCATGGGATTATTCTGAATTAATTTTAAATGCGATAGGAATATATGAGATAATTTCACCAGAGAATAACATGATTGCGTTTGCATTTCAAAGGGGTGTATCTGGTGCACTGTGTAGAATAAATAGGTTATGTGAGCAAGTAAATTGGGAGGCTATTGTAATCCAGAGAAAAAAGGTAGTGACTTAAGTGAGAATGCTGTAAGTATGAGTGGTATTAGTGGTGAGAAGTCGTTAGGCCATGGATGTATTTCATAGGACTGGCCAAGAGAACTGCAGCTAAATTGGAGTGTAGGGAGTGAAATGGAGAACTCAAAGATGACTCTCAGCACTGGAAGGTGACAGCTGTCACTGAAGCATGCTGATGCCTCTTATTAAGAGAGTTACTTGGGAATGGCAAGATCAAAACTTCTCACATTCAAATTTATGAAAAATATTGTTTTCAGAACGAATGACTTTGGGATCAGAAAGCCATCATTCTAATTGACGGTTCCACGACTACACAGGCTCACACTCCCAAGAGCAAAAGTAAATCATCACAAAGGTGCTTCCTGATAATTCTAGAGAATGGAGAATTACTGTAACATCTTTCTGATTTTAGGAGAGGTAGCAGTTCCCTTTTTAGCCTAAACGCTATTTTTTTTAAAGCTCAGCCAAGAGACTCCATTATAATTTTCAAATGTGTGTAACTTAAATTCTCATATTAAATACCACTATGCTTAAATTAGTCAAAACATTTTCCCCATCTACAACTCTATCTTTTCATTGCAATCATTTTCACAAAAGTGACTGCAGCTAACAGACCCTAAAGGGGAAAATCTAGGGTAGGTTATCTGATCTAGTTAGTTTTGAAGACAGGATCTAGAGATTATTTAATATGAAATAGGTCACCTGAAATGAAGTGTTTACTGAAAACAGCTTGGATCAGCCCAGTTTTCTACCACTGAACCATGCATTTGGTTTAAAAAACACAACAACACTGGGGAATATTGGCTGCTTCCAACAGTGTTGAAGGTGTTAAAGAAAAGAGCATAAAATTATAAATGATCATCTGAGGCCTTTATAGTCTCTGCTCAAGAGACTAGCGTCTTCCATTCTTAATGAAACACCCAAATATCTTAATAATTGGGCAAAATCTAAATATCAGAGAAATAATTTTATCTTGAAGATTGTTAAATTATAATGGTGATTCACTATCTTGCCACGTCTCTGAGTCAAAAATTAGATCTTTGTTTAGGAATCAATTGTACTCTGCAACTTGGAAATAGGAAGATTTTAGAAGACTCAAACATTGACTTTCTTGTGTGCAAAAAAAAAGATGTATTGACAAAAGACAAGTCTTTCCTTGCAAGGATACCTCTAGTGCTCATACACCACCTCCCCTAACGTTAATATAGCTTCCAGATCACTAACCAGTGTCAGAGAGCAGCCTATGCAACTACAAATTCAAAAGATGTCAAACACAGGGTCAAGCCTAGAATAAGAAGTCTTAGCTAATTAAGTATGCTTTCCCCCCCAAATTCATATTAACAAAAACTTGGATATGTCAGAGAATGCATGCTAAGTTCACTCCACCTGGGAGGGAGAAACATAATTTTAAATTAAGAGCTGAAGCATTCTTGTCCTAACAAAAAGCAAGGAAAACGAAATATCACACCACAGGAGGGATTTCACAAATTAGTGTCAACATCAAAACCTTAAAATAGGCAAGGAAAATGCAGATTCACTATTAACTCTTCTACTTGTTTTGTTCAGAGAAGAGATGGTTCTGAGAGAATGACAGTGATTGGTGCTTTCAGTTGGTGCTTCTGATCAACTCCTTTAGCTAGAATAAATTGATGAGGATTTTGGCATGTGGTATTAGGGATGGTTATTAATTTTTTCCTCTTGTTTGCATTTTTCAATGTAGTAAATACTAGCTGTATATGGCTACTTAAATTCAAATTAATTGCAATGAAATATACTTAAATATTGAATTTTTTAGTCACTGTTGGTTCATTATTGAATATCTTCAGCTAAGAGTTCCCATCTAAATACACTAAGAGGTGGCTTAGTTAACTGGTCGTCCACAAATACTGACGCTGTTGTTAACTCCTGATATATTCTCTGCAAATAGAATATTCATGAGCCTCCTCCTGAAACCAGCAGCCTAGAGATACTTTTATAAATTGGATACAAGTTGGAAATCTATACTCTTTAAGTTTTTGAAATATTAGCTTCCCAGGGAAGAAAATCAAATTCATAAAATATGTTAGGACAATTTAACTCAAGATGTTCAAAACTGAAATGACATATTCTACAATATGTGACAAAAGCACCCCGTAACAACTTAAAGCAAAACAGGGATTGACCTTAAAGAGGTGCCTTTTCCTCATCCCCCAGCCAATCAGTTTTCAAATCTTGCATTTTCTTTTGAAAGGTCCTTATCCCCCTAGTCTCTTGTTTCTAGACTTGGCACATATTTAAGTTTGTTACCTCTATCTACTGACTTTACTCTCTTCAAACAGTATCTATGCCTGCCAAATGTGAATACAAAAAACAAATCAGAATGTGCCATTCTGATTTAAACTGCTTATTAGTTAATACCCTCAAGATAACATCTGGGTTCTTAGTTGCACTGAGTCAAGCCAACTTACATCTTTCTTTGTCTTTGGATGCACTTTTCCTATCACATCACACTCCAGCAATGCCAAGTTGTGCTGGCCTCCTACCTCATTTCTCCTATTTTGCCCCTGCCCCGCCGCAGCTTTTTGCGGCTTTTCGCCCCGGCCGCCGCGGCTTTTTGCCTCCGCCGCCGCTGCTTTTTGCGGCTTTTCGCCCCGGCCACCGCGGCTTTTTCCCCCCGCCGCCGCGGCTTTTTCTCCCGCCGCCGCGGCTTTTTGCTGTTTTTTGCCCCCGCAGCCGTGCTTTTTGCAGCTTTTTGCCCCAGCCACCGTGCCTTTTTGCCCCCGCCGCCGCGGTTCTAAGGGCGGGAGCGGCAGACTCGGCTGCCAGCTCTACTGGCGTCCTGGTAAGGGCACCGCCGAGGGGCGCTCCTGGTCCAGCTCTCCCGTCTCCGGGGTTCCTTGCCTAGGCGCCCGCGCCCCGGGCTCCCCGCCTTGGCCACTGTGGCCTGCATAGAGCGGCGCTGCGCCGGGAGGCTATGGGAGAGAAGAAGGAGGGCGGGGGCGGGGGTGATGGGGTGGCTGCGGAGGGTGGCGCAGGGGCCGCGGCCAGCCGGGCGCTGCAGCAGTGCGGGCAGCTCAAGAAGCTCATCGGCATCTCCATCGGCAGCCTGCACGGGCTGTGCACCAAGTGCGCTGTGTCCAACGGCCTCACCCAGCAGGAGATACGGACCCTGGAGGTAAGGGGTTCGGGGACCCGGGCTGGGCTCGAGGAGCAGCCCGGATACCTCCCTCGGGTCCCCAGTTCACTCCTGGCCGAGTTGCATCCTTGAGCCTGCGTCGCGCCCTTGGAGGCTTCCCCTCCCTCCTTCCCTCGCTGTTGCGGCACCCGGAGGACCCGGGACCAGCCCTCACCTTGGGCAGGATTTGTGGGGCGGGTGCATGGTGGGAACTGGGATGGAGGCTCCAGGGTCCCTTGGGGGAGGTGGGCTGCGTGCCGACATTCCCTTACTCCCCGAATTTCCATCTGATCCAGCCCTCTCATCTTCTAGGTGAGGCCACTGAAGGTCTGAGGGAGAACTGACTTGTCAGGAACTCCTGTTAAGGAGAATTAACAAAGTGTGGTTATTAAAGGAGAACTGAGTTGGGAGTGAGACCTGGAGGACTGCACCCTTGGTTAAGACATTATACCACCTTGAGTCTGGCCTGTTGACTGAGGGTGAGCCACTCCATCCCCATCTGATTGTGGGGTCTTGACCTCAAGGGGTTTCCTGCAGGGAGAAGCAAATGGGTTTGCTTTCCTAGCTCTGTCCAGTACCTTAGGGACCCTGAGGACTGAAGAGATTCTTGGAGAGCCATCTGGTGTGTGTCATGGGTGGGCTTTTTTGAAGGTCAGTCTGCCCAGTGGGCTGGCTCACCCCGAATGAACTCTCTTGAATCTTTGGAGTTGTCTGTGTACTTTTAAGGGCTTCTCAGCTTTGCACCAAAAGATCCCCTGGAAATTAGGTGGGAAAACCTTAACTTTTGTGGGGCCTTGTGTTTGTCTTAAAAGTTCATGCACATGGCCAGGTGTGGTGGCTCACACCTGTTATCCTGTCCTGGATCCCTTGAGTCAAGGAGTTTGAGACCAACCTGGACAATATAGTGAGACCCCGTCTCTACAAAAAATAAAATATTAGCCAGGGGTGGTTGTGCGCATCTGTAGTCCCAGCTACTACTGTGGCTGAGGTGGGAGGAGCACTTGAGCCTGCACTGAGCTGTGATCTCACCAGTGTACTCCAGCCTGGGCCACAGAGAAAGACCTTGACTCAAAAAAAAAAAAAAAACCAACAAGAAAAATTCTTGAAGATTTTGCATTCTGTCCCACTATCCATTGGTTTTCATGTCAAGATAATGTCAGAAATTCTTTACAATTGCTTCCAGAAGGAGTAGCCTTTTGATCTAGTGCACAGGTGTCCAGTCTTTTGGCTTCTCAGGGCCACATTGGAAGAAGAATGCTCCTGGGCCACACATAAAATACACTAATGCTAATGACAGCTGATGAGCTTAAAAAAAAAAAAAAGGTTTGTGCATAATTTTCATGATACCCACCACCACAGATAGGCGGAAAAGTCCTTGTACTAAAAGGGTTGGACACGGCTGATCTAGTGTCTTGTCATTCGTTTTGGCTTTCTCCCTGATTCCAGAATGCAGGTAGAGATGTAGAGATGTGCTCTCAGGACAGCTGTTGAGATAAAAAAAATTCCTTGTCATTTATTCCCAAGCACAGCTGTTTGTCATTTGCATTGAAAAAGTCTCCATTCAAACTGCTGTCACATATAAAATCCATTTATATGTCTGTATTTTTCTGTTGTCTTGGCCTTTGTGGGCAGTAGTGTGTTTTAACTGAGCAAACTGTCCTTTCAAATAATGAAGCCGAAATCAACCTACCTGCTTGCCATTTTTCTTCCCCTTCCATTTTTCTAACCTCAGGATAACTGTAAGAATGAATTAAGATTTGTGTTTAAGTCCGGGCACAGTGTCTTAGGCCTGTAATCTCAGCACTTTGGGAGGCGGAGACAGATGTATCGCTTGAGCTCAGGAGTGCAA
The DNA here is from genome assembly GCF_029289425.2 of Pan paniscus. Lineage (NCBI taxonomy): Eukaryota > Metazoa > Chordata > Mammalia > Primates > Hominidae > Pan > Pan paniscus. The sequence continues at coordinate 43,297,385 of NC_073262.2, forward strand.
GACCAGCCTGGGCAACATACTGAGACTCTGTCTTGTATAATTAAATTAAAATTTAAAAAAAGAAGAGAAAAAGACCTGTGTTTAAAATTTAAAACAAGGGGGGAAAGTGTAATGCAAAATGTGGACTATGCCAGCTATGATTGGGAAAACTAATTTTTCATACAGCGTTATCTGTAGACTTGTATTAGCAGCACACTGGTCATAAGTGTTTTGCTTTCGTCAAATATGGGGTAAGCTACTTTAAAGTGTGGTGGGGCTTTCTTCCGCGTAGCTCCTGGAGGTGTTGATTCCCAATTTAGCCAATTAATTTGGGTTTAGTTTTGATATGGATAAGGGAGATCAGCTTCATTCATGGTGCGCACACAGGTTTGCCAATAAGGAAAAAAAAAAGCAACCTGAATGTTCCTACTCATTAGATGCTATCTGGAGAGCTCCTACCCCACCCCCACCAAGGCCCGGGCCATTAAAAAGACTCAATGCAGCCTTTCTGCATCTCATACTGTATTCTGCAGGATGCTCCTGTGAAAGAAAGTTGTGCTGCATCAGACATCTCCCTCCTGAAGATCCCTCCGGATGAGGATTTGTGTTTTAAAGGTTCTGAGAAGTCCTGCAACAACAGTTCTCAAACTTATTTGTCCAGGGGATCTTTTCTTCCACTGAACGTAGTTGGGGAGACACGGCCTTAAGCCTTGGGCAGAGAAAGAGACAAACTGTTGGCTCACTTACAACCAAGTGTTGTGTTTTATGTTTTAGGTTTTTATGAAACTGAGGTGCTGTTTGAGGTTCTAAATCAAATTGGGTGGTTGAAGAGAGGCTGGTATCCCTGTAGACTTAGCCAGCCATGAGAGGTTGCCTTTTGTTGAAGGAGGTGTTTTACAAAGGGAAATAGGGTGTCTCCTGGGCATCACATTAGCACTTAAATACATGTATCACTGAAATTAAATGAAATGATGAAATGATGAAATAAAATGATGAAATGAAGAAATGATGAAATGATGAAATGAAATGAGATGAAAGGAAATGATGAAATGATGAAATGGAGTGATGAAATGAAATGATGAACTGAAATGGTGAAATGAAATAGTGAAATGAAATGAGGAAATGAAATGATGAAGTGAAATGATGAAATGATGAAATGAAAAGATGAAATGATGAAATGAAGAAATGATATGCAATGATGAAATGAAATGATGAAATGAAGTGTAATGATGAAATAATTAAATGAAATGATGAATTGATGAAATGAAATGATGAAATGAAATGAAATGATGAGATGAAATGGTGAAATGAAACGAAATGATTAAATGAAATGAGATGAAAAGATGAAATGATGAGATGAAATGAAATCATGAGATGAAATGAAGAGATGAAGTGAAATGATGAGATGAAATGATGAAATGAATTGATGAAATGGTGAAATGAAATGAGGAAATGAAATGATGAAGTGAAATGATGAAATGATATGAAATGAAGAAATGTGAAATGATGGAATGAAATGAAGTGAAATGATGAAATGAAATGAAATGATGAAATATGAAATGAAATGATGAATTGATAAAATGAAATGATGAATGATGAGATGAAAAGATGAAACAATGAAATGAGATGAAAAGATGAATTGATGAGATGAAATGTGATGAAATGATGAGATGGAATGAAATCGTGAGATGAAATGATGAAATGATGAGATGAAGTGAAATAATGAAATTATGAGATGAAATGATGCAATGAAATAATGAAAGGATGAAATGAAATGATGAAATGGTGAAATGAAATGATGGAATGATGAAATGGTGAAATGAAATGAAATGATGAAATGAAGTGAAATGAAATGAAATCATGAAACGGTGAAATGAAATGAAAAGATCAAATGATGAAATGAAGAAATGATATGAAATGATGAAATGATGAAATGAAGTGAAATGATTAAATGATGAAATAATGAAATGAAACGATGAAATGATGAATTGATGAAATGATCAAATGAAATGAGATGAAAAGATGAAATGATGAAATGAGATGAAAAGACGAAATGAAATGATGAGATGAAATGAAATCATGAGATGAAATGATAAGATGAAGTGAAATGTTGAAATGAAATGAAATGACAAAATGCAATGATGAGATGAAATGATGAAATAATGAAATGAAAGGATGAAATGACGAGATAAAATGATGAAAGGATGAAATGAAATGATGAAATGAGGAAATGAAATGATGAAATGAAATGACAAAGTGAAATGATGAAAAGAAAAGATGAAATGATGAAATGAAATGTTACAAAATGATGAAATGAAGTCAAATGATGAAATGATGAAATAATTGAAATGTTGAATTGATGAAATGATGAAATGAAATGGGATGAAAAGATGAAACGACGAAATGAAATGACGAGATGAAAAGATGAAATGAGATGAGATGAAATGAAATGATGAGATGAAATGAGATGAAATGATGAAAAGATGAGATGAAGTGAAATGATGAAATGAAATGTTCAGATGAAATGATGAAATGAAGAAATGAAGTGATGAAATGAGATGAAATCATGAGATGAAATCATGAAATGAAATGATGAAATGATGAGATGAAGTGAAATGATGAAATGAAATGTTGAGATGAAATGATGAAATGAAATGATGAAATGATGAAATAAAATGAAATGATGAAATGATGAGATGAATGATGAAATGAAAGGATGAAATGAAATGATGAAATGAGGAAATGAAATGATGAAATAGATGTACCAAAAATACTTATTCATTTTTTTCTTGGCATCTTTCTAAGAATATTTTAGTGAGGTTAATTTCTAGAAATAAATTGCTATTCAGTGGCTATACAGTTGGCCTTTGCACCACAGGGGTTTGAATTGTGCGGGTCCACTTAGCAAAACCAAAAATTCTACATCCTTTTCCACACCCTGCCCATGAAAAGGATGAGGATGAAGACCTGTTTGATCATCTACTTCCATTTAATAACTAGTAAATATATTTTCCTTATGATTTTCTTTTTCTTTTCTCTGGCGTGTTTGTTAAGAATACAGTATATAAGACATATAACATTAAATATGTGTTAATTGACTGCTTGTGTTATTTGTAAGGCTTACAGTAGGCTATTAGTAGTTAAGTTTTGGAGGAGTCAAAGTTTCAGTGGATTTTCTACTGTGCAGGGGGACCAGCACCCCAACCTCGGTGTTGTTTAAGGGTCAACTGTACATGTTATTTCCTTTCCTGTAAGAGAAAAATGATGAGAAGGTCTTTTCTCCAATAAGTGTATTCAAAATGTAGCAGACTTGAAATGTGTTGGCGCCACCATTTTGCGTCTCACTTTGAAAACTTGTTATTAAAAATCGTACTAAAGCCTACCTTACTTTTCCAACCTTAGAAAAAATGTTACAAAGAAAAGGGGTGAAACCATGCTAGTTTGCCCTGAAATTTGAAATTATCTTTTAAAAATATATTTTACATTAATTACTTCCAAAATAGAGATCGGTTGCATACAAATGGCAAGTCACCCTAATCCACCCTATGACAGCACTTAGATTCATGAGGAATTGTGCCATCTAGAAAGGGCAGAGAAGAGGAATAGAGTGCTCTGCATCTTGAAATATAAACATGCACATAGCCACATGCTTTGATTCTGTTGTCACTCTGTACTTACTGCTAGGAAGAGGGCATGTTTGTGTATTTTTATGCTAATTATTATCCAAGTTGTTAATGATTTAGGCTTTCAGAACCATATAAAGGTTTTTTTTCCTTTCAGATATAAACTATCGTGCATTGTTCTTCTGATCGTATGAGGGATAAATTTGCCTAAATATTCTTCAGACCATAATAGTATGTCCATATAAATGCCAGTAGCAAGAGTAGAATCAACCACAGCTGCCTTTGTAATTATTTAAAGCACGTGTGCCTATAAGTAATTGGCATTTTATATAATCAAGAATCTTTGATATAATCTCTCAACTATTTGAAACATGGCTCACATATATTAATTTTATATGCAAATATATATATAATATCATTGTATATGAAACTAAATTTTGGACTTTAGAACAGTTTCTTAGAATCTTGACTTAAATGTCTACAGTAATATTTGACTTAAAAAAATTTAGCACACTGTCACTATGATTAAAAAATTACTACAAAATTATTTAAAAATTTTTTCCACCCGAACACTTACAATATTCTCACATTTGTGGTTGAAACCTATTGTGATCGTTCTTAGAATTTAGATTTAAAAAGTTCCAGAAAGTTTGAAGAGAAGCACTTTAGTCAATTTTTAGTTGTTGAAGCATGAAGAAATGGCATTTCATTGACATTTTAAAAACTATTCAGATTCCCTCTTTGAATTCAAGAGTTTCAAAGATATCTTATTTTAAAATACCAAAATAGGAATAGAATATGAAGGGCTGGTTATGAGTAATATGATACACATTTATGAGAGGATGAGATCACAATAACAATACCTCCTCTCATAGAATAGCCAGCAAGTCTCCACTAAATAACAGTGCCTTGATTTTATAGATGTTTAATCATGGATACTGAGTTAATGTGAACCATTTGTAGACAAAGGAGTTTATTAAAGAATTATATATCTTTCAAGTATTTAGAATAGTGTTGAAATTAAGCCTGCATCCCCACGATTTTCAGAGGTGCTGATGCCTAATAAACTCAACCCCTTGCATGCCAAAATTGGCTTAAAGCCCACCTGTTACCCAAGCTACACTTCAAGCATCAAGGTTCAAAAATGTAATTTTAAATATGCAAGAGTTTGAGGAATTCAATACTCACACTTTCTTGAACAGTCTATCCAAGTGCATCAAGCAAAATGTGAGAAAAGAAATTTTGACCAAAGGATTGATAGTAATGTTGAATACATTTAATAGTAGATCTAAGATTAAAAGGTGAGAGTGAGGGTGAGAAGAGTGTATGAATTCTTTGTGTTCTGACAAAGAGAAAGTAACACCCATGTCCTACCTGCTTGGTTGCATTGCCAGTGCCCACGGTAGGCCATTTTATCCAGGTTTTTAGGTTTTGTTTTGTTTTTTTCTTTTCAGGAGAGTTAGTCCAAGACCAATAACTCCATAACTGGTAGAATTGGAAGACTTTAATAGTGCTTAACATTTTGTACATAGCTTTATAACAGTTTTTCTTTTTTTCTGAGAGATTCTTTTCAATATACCCCATCATGGTTGAACTCAAAGTCATTGCTTATTTAAAACCTACAACTGCTTACGTTTTGCAACCTTCGAATTCCAGGTAATTGGTTTTTTGTGCATTTTCTGTATTTTTCTCCATCAGTCTACCTAGATATTTGTTAGATTTAATATTTTAATATTTTTCTGAAAAAGTGAGCTGTTGCATTTGTAAATATATACTCAGTTGCTTTAATTCTGCTTTTTCATGTACTATTTCCTCCTTTTTTTTTTTTTTTTTTTGACACTGACTCTTGCTCTGTCGCCCAAGCTGGAGTGCAGTCGCATGATCTCTACTCACTGCAACCTCCACCCCCCACGTTCAAACAATTCTCCCACCTCAGCCTCTGAGTAGCTGGGATTACAGGTGCATGCCACCATGCCAGGCTAATTTTTGTATATTTAGTAGAGAGTGGGTTTCACCATGTTGGACCAGGCTGGTCTCGAACTCCTGACCTCAGGTGATCCACCTGCCTTGGCCTCCCAAAGTGCTGGGATTACAGGCATGAGCCATGGCGCCCGGCTATCTCCTTCATTCTTTATGTTTATTTTACTGGTTTTATCTCTCTCTCTCTCTCTCTCACTGTTTCTCTCCTTCTCACATTCACTTTGCAGTTGTCAAATAGCCCAGGTGATGTTACAGATTGACTCCTTATAAAAGGAGGCATTACACATTACACATGCATCTTAGTGGCCTTACAAAAGTGTTTGGTTCATTTGTATTGACTATTCACCTTTAAAATATTTCAGTATTAATTAAAACAGCTTCCAACCAATATTATTAGACTTATGTTTCTAGCTTTCTTGTTTGTATTGATGTCTACCTTCATTGCTGTTTGTTTAGGAAATATATTCTGTGTCACGTTATTTCCGTGAAAATTGTTTGAATTTGTGGTATGGTCTAGAAAATGTTAATTTTTGTAAGTATTCTGTATGAACATGAAAATAACATGAATTATAATATTCATGTTCCTTATATAACATTTGCCCTTTTTAAAATCCACTAGCTTCTTTTAAAACTTACTCTTTTAATTTTTTCTTTTATCTATTACTGAAAGATGTATGTTTGAAATGTCTAATGATTTGGGGGCTTATCCATTTCTACTTACTTTCTGATATTTTTGCTTTATATTATTTGACTCTCTAAATACGTGTGTGTGTGTGTGTGTTTGGTGTGTCTGTATATATGTATATATGTATCAGGCTAATGCACATTTAAGTCATCACATCTTCTTAATAACTTAAAACTTTTATCACACTGGTTAGACTAACTTATTTTAATAAATGTTTCTAACTTACATTCTATTTTGTCTACATAGCAACTTTTTAAAAAATTATATTCATGTAGTATGTTTGTATGTATATCATATATACACAGTATCTGTATTGTTTGAACTTCAAAGTTTCTGTAAATTTATATATTAGTTGCCTCTCTTGTAACTATGATAGAGACGGATTTTTTAAATTTTGCCAATCTTTGTATTTTAACAAAAACATTGTCTACTTAGGTTTAAGTTAATCTTTGATCATTTATACGTAATTTGTTTTATTAATTTGTTGTATATATATATGTATATAATGTGTCATTTTCTCCTATCAGTTTCTATCTTCTTGTTTTTAAATTATGACTTTTATTTTTATCGTTTTCATAGATACAACAGAGAAATGCATAATGTCCACTGAATTTATTAAAGTTCCAAAATCGGTCGCAGGCAGTGGCTCACGCCTGTAATCTCAATACTTCGGCAGGCCAAGGCGTGTGGATCACGAGGTCAGGAGTTGGAGACCAGCCTGACCAACATGGTGAAACCCCGTCTCTACTAAAAATACAAAAATTAGCCAGGCATGGTGGCACGCGGCTGTAATCCCCGCTACTCAGGAGGCCCAGGCAGGAGAATTGCTTGAATCTGGGAGGCAGAGGTTGCAGTGAGCGGAGATGGCGCCACCGCATTCCAGCCTGGGTGAAAGAGTGAGACTCCTCCTCAAAAAAAAAAAAAAAAAAAAAGTTGCAAAGTCACACTCACCTTTCTGCTCTTGTCAGACAATTAAGGGGTCTTTGAATACTTCCGCCCTAATAATTTGCGTCCTAACATACATATTGCAGTGCTTATCTAATTTTAAATATCTTTTTGTTTCAACACCTAATTTTTTATTTAGATCTACCTGTATGTTTACAATATATTTTGCTCTGTATTCATTCTTTGATTTCAGAACTTCAACCTTTCTGAAGCATGTTTTCAGAGTTTCTTTTTAGTTTCTTTAGTGGAATTCTGCTGGTGGTGCTTTGTTTTTTCTCTCTAAATATGTTATTTAGCCATAGGTTGATGAATATTTTTCTTGGTTGAGAATTTCAGAATGGCATTATTATTATTAACACATAATATTTTTTATTTTACCTTTCATTCTTTCCGATTGCAATATGATTAAAGGTAATTTGATTTTTCTAGTGCTAATTGAAATATTTTTCCCTTCCTGATTCTTTGCTATTTCTCTAGGAGATACGTAGGTGTAGGTTTATCTCCATTGTAGCTTGCTTAGCATGCATGGAATTTTTCAATATGCGGATTAGTGTCTTACAAAAGTCTAGAGAACTTTCAGCCAAAATACCATCACATATTGTCCCTTCCCAGTTCCCTTCTTCTATGAGAACACTCACTAAACACATGCTACACTTTCTCACTGTATCTTCCATGTCTCTTCATGATTCTGTCCACATTTTGCATTTTTTAAAATTTTCTGTGATGCATTCTGAAATATTTATTAACTCTCACCATGGCCATGTCTAATCTGATGAGTTCATTTTTGAGTTTTTAATTTAAAATACTATATTTTTATACAAGCTACTTTTCAAATTTTCTACATCAATTTTTTAGTCTCCTAAAAATATATTCTTTTTTTAAAAAATTTTTTTAAAGCAAATGTGCTTTATAATCTAACAGTGATATTTCTACTAATGAACCTTTGTGGATCTGTTTGTACTCTTTTTCTGCTTTCCTTTCAAACGGTGGTATACCATTTCCTTGTGTACTTAGATGCCTCTGAATGACAAATATTTATTTTTCTCTGAAAATTATTTTTGTGCACTTTTGCGGATTAGTAAGAAGAAAATTTGCCAAAGAGAATTTGAATTTTTTTGTGAGTCTACTAAACGCACCACCATTCTGGGACCACATTATATTAATTCTTGGCCTAAAGGTGTTTGGACATATGTTTGGACTGCACATTTAAACAATTTTTAAATTAATTGCTGTAAATCATTAATGATTGAATTTCTTTAAATCTGTCCAATCTCAAGTCATTTTTATTTGCCATTTCCAGGGAATGTGAAATGCGACTAATTTACCTCTGATTCTTCTTTATACTGAGGATAGAAACTTTGGTCCTAGCTTTAGGGAGGAGCTCCTGTGTGGTGCCCTATCTTGGGAAAAACAATGTATTTCTTTACTGTCCTATGTGATGTATGACAGTAGGAATCTGCACTCATTCATTTTGGTACACGTCCGTAGGGCAAAATCAGTTTCGGTGTTTAGGTATATTTTGTCTGCTCCCTGCATTCCCATGGTTTTGACCTTATATTTTACTTTTTTTTGTGAACATACCAATGCTTCAATTTTTTTCCAGTAATATAATCCACTAGACTATAAGAAAGAGAAAAATTTTGATTAAACACAAATTTCATGTTTTCCTACTCTAATTGGCTTTTATGTAAAAATACAGGGAAAATTTATTTGTGCTTTTTTGCTATTTCTATTTTGCTATTCTCTGTTTGTCTATGTCTTCTCCACGTTGACACAATTAGGGAATTTTGTACCCTCTTGTGCCAACTGCTTTGATAGTAACAAAATGTATTTCTCAAACTCCTAGCTATAAAACTCAAGTATCCACAATTTAAATTCTTTTTCCCTCATTTCTATTATGTTTCCAGTCTCAATAGAAATCGATGCCAATCCAGAAATACAAACATTATTCTAATACTTCTCACACATTACAGATATAGATTAAATTTTCTAGATCTCCTTAAATACTATCATTTTTCACTACTTGTATCTTAACTGTTAAGTTCAACATTTTCTATAATATTAATATATTGTGAAAATTTCCTTACTTTCTTATTTGTCCCAGGTTCAATGTTTTGCAGTCTCTACCTCACCCTGTGAAGCATAAACATTGTACATGCTGTACAAATAATACATAGTTCATGTGCTTAGAGATTGCACAATTTTTATTTGGTTGACAATAGCTAATGTTTTCTTCTTCATTTTCTACTTCCTGATTTTTCTTTATTTAGTATATACTACATTATCATAAAAATAAGAATGTGTTACAAACTAAAGCAAAAGCAACCCTAGGAATAAAATGCACAAATGAAATATATAAACATACAATTAGATGTACCACGTACCCTTCTAATTTAGACATTTAATTTTAGTACAATTTTAATTAAAGTGTGTATTATCTGTCATCGTCTTAGTATTTTTTATATAGCAAACTTTGTAAATCAAAAAGTCTCAATGTCATTATAAATTATCTTGGCAGAGGTTGATCTCCAAGGAAAAATTTCTCTCCCAAATTATGCCAATCAGAATTTCACTCTAATTCTTTTAATCATTTTCAGAGGAATAATAAATTTGAAAATTGTTCAAGGTACTTGTAGTTCAAGTACATTTTGACAGGTGTAAAACTGTAGACAGACTGATAGAAACATATTCTAATTGACTCAAAAGTATATGGGACCTGTTTTAAAATCTTATGTAATATTTTGTTTTTAACAGTAAATTGAAGATTTAAAGATTAAATTATTCTATCCAGAGAATAAAAAGCAATTATTTCACAAGGAGAACATGTGTATGACACGACATACACATCTAGGGTTAGGATGTGTATGTCGTGTCATACACATGTTCTCCTTGTGAAATAATTGCTTTTTATTCTCTGGATAGAATAATTTAATCTTTAAATCTTCAATTTACTGTTAAAAACAAAATATTACATAAGGATATGCTTATAAAAATAATTCGCAACTAGCTTTCCAATTCAGAAGTATATGTGAAAAATCATCAAGCATCTAATGGATTTCAAGGAGAAATGGGTTAGTAATTTATTCCATATGTCTCAATTTTCTCTAAACCCAAGGCTTCCTTTAAAATAATTGTAGGCATTTAAGAAACCATGTAAACTAAAAAGAAGAAATTGTGACACTGCCGCTTAGGTTTTTTAAATCTTTGGACATGAATCAATATATTTTTTTAATTGTATCTTAATTAGACATGGTGAGTTCACCATCTTCCTTTCAGTATAGCATCCAAGCTGATTATCATAGGTTACAAGTTCAACTATCAACTGTGTTCTGAGAGTCTAAAAAAAAAATGAATGTATTTGTTTGGGTATGCTTAAAGCCGGAGTGAGGACACAGCGAAAGTGAGACAAGGAAGAGAGAATAAAATAAAACAGGAAAGATAGAAAAGCCAGTACCACACGTGTAAGAGGCAAGTTCCTGTGTTAGATATCTGGGCTTAATTCTATGGGAAGCTATGTGGAACATGCCTCAGAATTACATCACTGAATCCAGGGAGATTCTTCTTAGTAGCCCTCACCTTTTCTTCCCACTTCATGCCCAGTATCAACCTCCCATGCTGCTAGAGAAAGTCCTCAGCTAGAAACAGGTGCAAATTCTGGAGATGAGACCTTGTACAGTGTTAAGAATGGTTTTCTTCCCAGCAGCTACAGGTAAGGAATAGGGGCTGGGCTATTAATACATCAGCTACAAATCAATATACCCCTTATGCTCCTTTTGGTGATCGACAATGTATTTTAAAATATTAGATGATCAAGAAGGGCTGCAGAAAGGAGGAAGCAGAAACAAACAGCACACCTCTTGGTTTATTTTTATTCATTTCATCAGTTTCAAGGAAAATGTGTTGGGAGTTCCTGGCATAGAGAATGTCACAAAGACATGTTTTCAATAGTGGTGCTATCCCTAGGGCAGAGAAAACCCAGAGAAACCCAAGTGGCTGCTGGAACTAAGTCAGACACCGTGCCACCTGTCCACACTCCTTGGCTCTGCCATCATGCTGAAGATTGCTTTAAAGGACTGGCTTCCCTCCCCCCAAGATTAAAAGAGCACAAACTGAGAAACTGAATGTGGGAGACAGCAGTGGATTATGCTGTTCTCAGGGGTCACCTCAGGTTTGGAAGCATTCTTTCAAATTAACCCATCTCAGGCAATCTGCAGAGAAGAAAGGTGGTACGTAACTTTTTCTTGTCAGCATTTGGTAGGGGTGTTTTATTGACCAAATATGTTCCCACAACCTAGTTTTTTGTAACTGACTAAATATAGTAGATTTTTAAATTTTATCATCAAAATCTATAGACAATTTTTGATTAAAATAGACTCCACATCTATGTCCTGCTTTTCTTCTTATTATTAATTACATTGTTGTATAAAAGAACAAGACTTCAGAATCAAGAATATCTTGTCTCTTGGCATTGAATTTATACAAGGTGCTCTTTCTTTAATGCTGTCTCAAAGGACATATTTTTTACTCATTAAAAAGGAAGATCAGAATCTAGTTGTATGCATTGCTCCAACATATTAGTAATTAAAATTAGGAGGTAAATGTGGTCAAAGCGATAGAAAGACTTGAGATGACATTTATATTGATTATAGCACTCTACAAACAGAAATTGTTAAATAATAGTTTATATCAATATTTTGTATCATTTCAAATATTTGAGTGCCTGAAGTTTCTCCTCTTGTATAGTTCAGATTATCAATTTGAAGACTTACTCCGTTAGTTAAAATGTTTCTAGTCTCGTTTATTATATAAAAGCAATTTTCAGTTAAATGTGTTCCGCTTACATAAAACATTACAAATTAGTGAGTATTTAATTACATTTTCATGTTCCTGTAATGTCTTTAGAAGATTTTCATATTATTACCTATCAATATATGTATGCTTTGTCAAAGAAAAATCAAACATATATATCATTGAGATTGAAACTTTTTAAAAGTACTTAATTCTATTGAAAAACCACATCCATAGGAACAATTGCAGTATAATACTGGGAACATTAAATATATATCCTATGTCTATTTTATATATAAGCATATATGATTAAAAATATAGTTAAAGATTTTTAAACCTAGTATTATAAAGTAAAAATTAGTTAACTTCTGATGGTTATGTTAATTAAGATAAAATTATTCTGATTTGGGTGATTTTTAAATAAAAATATTAAATCACATGACAAAAATTCTTTATAAATTGTTTATGATTTTTACATTGGTTTTATCACTTTATTCTACTATTTTATTTTAAGATGACCTGTCTTGTTTAAAACACTGTATTCATCTTAAATTAAATTCCATTTTTAAAAAAATTAACAAATGATTTGCTCTATTATACAGTGCGGTTATAAACTGAGTCAGTATCTCAAGATTTGATCCCCATTATCGTCATCTGTGGCCCTATTTGTTTTATAAATGTATTGTCTTTTTCCATGCCTGTCACATCTCTATTGCTCTTTCATTTTTCTCTTTGTCCCTTATAGGGAGCATTGCCTATCACTAGATTAAGCAAAAGTTGCATCTTAACAAAGCACAATAACCTGCTCAATCTTTCTCACACAGAGAAATCTTTGTTAAGTAATTAAAGTGTAGATGATGATACAAAGAGCTTGATTAAATTAGATGCCAAAGCACCCTTGTGATTCAGAATATGAATGGTATTTAATTTCTTTGAAATCAATAATTGCTGAGTGACATTAATTAATGCCAATATTCCAGAAGTTGTTCTAGTTAGTGAAATGTATACAACATGCAAAAGATTCAGAACTCTGAAAGGCAACATTATTCTATAATTAAGAATTAAGAATTAATTCACAATAATTATTAGAGAGAAATAATTATTAAGAATTAATGACTGAGAAAATGTTTTTATTTTTTATTTAGAAAATTATTTTGTGCATGAGCATTACTGCAAGTTGTGCAAGAAACATAAATGTAGAGAAACAATTACATGCACAAGATGAATTTAATAACATCTTGATATTTTCCACGGTTACAGTTTTATTTGGCAAATCTTTAAATGCACATCATCTAAAGGTAATAAATGAATCTTGGAAATCTTGTAGGTAAGGCTAAATATTAGGATGCATCCAGTTACATTTACACACACATACAATTATATTTACACACACATACATGCACACACACTCACTGATACACATGTGTGTATATATATGAATTTACTAATTGATTTTAACTAATATTTATAAGAGCCAGTTGGATTGATATACGTTGTTGAACCTGAAAAATATTTATTATATACATGTTTAAAATACACAAAGAAATAAATAGTAATTGCACTAGGCATTTGAAACTACTAAAATATAAGCTGTGAACATTTTGTGATCATTACAAATTCTTACACTGAATAAATATTTTTATTTTTATATTAATATGTTTGATACATATGTACATTTTTTACAGTGTGTTATTTTGTTTTTGTCATAGAGTCATGTCATGCATAATAACATTTCAGTCAAAGATGGATTACATATACAAAAGTGGGCCTATGAGATTATAATACATATTTTTACATACTTTTCTATGTTTTAAGTATGTTTAGATACATAAACTCTTACCGCTGTGTTCTTATTGCCTGCAGTATTCAGTACAGTAATGTAGTACACAGGTTTGTAGCCTAGGAGAGAGAGGCTATACCGTATAACCCAGACGTGGTAGGCTGTACAATCTAGGTGTTTGTAATATTCTCTCTGACGTTTGCAAAATGATGAAATTGCCTATGGATGCATCTGTTAGAACGTATCCCTATCATTCAGTGACGTGTGACTGTACTAAAATGCTCAATCTAAGTTTCAGTGCCCTCCATAAAATTGTTGTACTGTGAAATACAAATCTCTCACCCATGGCCTGAATATGTTTGCAAACTAAGCAGATTATGGGAAGGAGAATGTGCTGGCATCGCTGGGATGATTTTCTCACACTACATGAATAATATCTCCAGACTTCGTGAATATGAGCCACTTGCATAGAGTTAAAGTGGACATCTCTTTGCTGGGAAATTTATCAAATGGGAGTATGAAGTGTTTTTAAAAGATACTTGTTTGTTTGTAGCCGGTAGGCCTACAGTGGCTCATGGCAATGGTTGAGGTTGCTAAGATTTGGTGGAAGGAGGCAAAATGGCCACTTACATGGTATATGGTATATGGATCACTTGTTTCTGTTGAGTTACAGATTCAGCTGGCTATTTCTCCCAATGTTAGTTATTTGGAGAAAAAAAACATGATGGTAATTTTGCGGTAACAAATACAATATTTGATGAAAGCAAATTTATTGAGGGTTAGACAAACTACAAGATACTTTAGGCTGCAAAGTCAACACGAGACTTCTGGCCCAAATTATGCAGAGTTTGGGTCCAGCTGCAAAGTTTAAAGGAAGAGGCCATATAAGACGATTCTCACTTCTGACACCAACTGCCAGTTCAGGGGTTTCCCCTGAACACCCTCAGATTCAAGAATTTACTAGAAAGACTCACAGAACTCATTGAATGCCATTGTACTCATGGTTTATAATAGAGAAAGGGTAGAAATTAGGACCAATTAAAGGAAGAGACATATCATATAAGGTGGAATCCAGGAGGATTTTGAATGTTAAGTTTCCATTGTCTTCAGGACATATTACCTGTCATTGTTGTACAGCAATAAACATGGAGTACTACCAACCTGGGGAGCTCACCTGATGCTAAAAAGACACTATTTAGAAAATGAAAAGACAAATGAAAGGATGAGATAAGATGACCTTCCACATTAAGGCACTGGAAAAAATAACAAACCTAAAGCAAGCAGAAGGAAGAAAATAAAAATTAGAGAAATTAATAATTTATAACAATAATATTTGTTAGTATTGAATAATTGATATTAATTCTTGACTAGCTTTTTTAAAAAAGAGAAATATTCACTTCCCAATTTATTCTGTGGGGCCAGTGTTACCTTGATACAAAAATTAGTCCAAATAGCATAGAAAAATAAAACTACTATAAGTATAAATGCAAAATTCCTTAAAAAATACTAACAAATCAGATCTAGCAACATATAAAAGAATTATAAACTATGACAAAGTGAAATTTATACAAGTAATCCCAGGTTGGTTAAACAGCCCAAAATCCATTAAGGTAATACATCTTATCCATAGAATAAGAAACGAGAATTGCATGATCATCTCGATAGATTCAGAAAAGACATTTAACAAAATCCAAATTCTTTAATGATTAAAAATAAAAATAAAAACTCAATGAACCAGGAATAGAGAATTTTCTACACCAGATACATGGCACCTGTGAAAAGCCAACAGCAAACATGCAACTTAATGGTAAAAGAAAGGATACTTTCCCGCTATGGTCAGAGATAAGAATAGGATATATACTTTGACCTCTTCTAGTCAACACTGTACTAAAGATTTTATGCAGGGCAAATCGGCAACTAAAGAAATGAGTCACCCATATTGAATAGGAAGAAATAAAACTTTATTTGCAAATAACATTCTTGTATATAGAAAATTTTAAGGAATCCACTGAACGACAGAACTAGTAAATTATTTCAGCAATATTACAGCATACAAGATAAATATACAAAAATCAATTGCACACATCTACAATGAAAACCCCAAAATGAAATTAAGAAAACATTTCAATTTACAATAGCGTCAAAAAAGAAATAATAATTAATTTGGAAAATGTGATATAATATTTTACTCTGAAAATTAAAAATTATTGTTTAAAGAAGATCTAAATAATTAGCAAACATCTTATAGCCATGAATTGGAAGATTTAATATTGTAGTACTTTACAATTTGAACTACAGATTTGATGAAATCCCTAAAAGTATCCCAACAGACTTCTGTCTAGAAACTGACAAGCTGATTCTAAAATACACATGGAATCGCAAGGGACTCAAAATAGCCAAAATAACCTTGAAAAAAGAAAACATAATAGGATAATTCACAGCCCCGTGCTGCAAACCTTACTGCAAAGCATCAGTAATCAAGACAACACAATACTGATGAAGGAAAAATATGTAGATTGATGGAAGAGAATGGAGAGTCCATATATAAAACTATGTATCTATAGTCAATGGATTCTTACAGTGGTGCCATGTGCAATTCAGTGAGGAAGAGACAGTCTTGAACAAGCTGGGTCAACAACGTACACATGGATCACCACTTGCAAAATAATAAATTCGAACCCTTACCCCAAAGCATACAAAAATATTAACTCAAATGAATTAAAGACATACATGCAAGAGCTAGAATAAAGCATATGGGAAAATCTTCAGGATTTTGGATCTAGCAAAGAAATAGCTGTAACACCAAAAACATGAGCAACAAAATAAAAATTAGATATTTAAAATTTCTTAAAAATTAAAGACATTGGTGTTTCAAAGGACAACCAAGCAAGTCAAAAGGCAGCTCAAAAATTGTGAGAAGATATTTGAAAAACACATGTCTATATGTCTGTATATATATATGTATCTTGAATATAGAAAAATTGTTTTAACTCAGTAACAAATATCCCAACTCAAAACTGATAAATGATAGGAATAGATGTGTTTCCCAAGAAGTTACACGAACGGCCAATAATCCCATAAAAAGATACTCAATAGCATCACTCATCAGGCAACTACAAATCAAAACCACAGTTAGATACTCTATGGCTAGAACTGGCCACTTTGGAAAATAGTTTGATGGCTTCTAAATATATTAAACATAGAATTGTCATATGACCCAGAAATGTATTCCTAGGTATACACCCAGATTATTGGAAAGAGGTGTTCAAACACAAATTGTACACAAGTATTTTTAGCAGCAGTATTTAAAATAGCCAAAGGCTGAACACAACTCAAATGTCAATAAAAATATTATTGGATAAACAAAATTTTATATCCATGAAATTGAATGTTCTACAGTTATAAAAAGAAATAAAGTACCAATACGTATATGAACCTTGATAGCATTATGCCAACTGAAAGAAGCCAGGCACAAAAGGCCACCTATTGTATGATTCTATTGAGATGAAAATAGAATAGGAAAATCTGTAGAGACAAAACAGATTTGTGGTTGCTTAGGATTGAGTAGGGGATGGGTGCATAGGAGGCTAACAGCCAGAGAAGGTGGGGTTTCTTTTTGAAGTGATGAAAATGCTCTAAAATTCATTGTGATGATGGCTCCACTTATCTGTGCATATACTAAAAGCCACTGACTTGTAGACATTAATGTGTGCACTCTACACTATGTAAATTATATCTCAATAAATCCTTTCAAAAATACAAGAAGAGTAAGGGGTTTGGGAATGTTGCAGCTGGGAGGCAGTTTGAAATACCGAACAGGTATCATCGAGAATGTGAGGTTTCAGTAAAGACTTGAGGAAGTTGAATGAGCTGATCAATGGATATATGGAGGGCTATCTTTCCAAGCCAAGAAATTAACTAGAGTCTTGGTCATAAGACAGCAGCAAACATGCATGTCCAGAGGACAGTGAGGTGGCCAGGACCACTGGTAAGATCAAGGGTGAAGAAATAAAAGAATTTTGGTGGTTAACATGCAGCAGATCATGATGGGCTTGCAGACCATTGTAAGAATTGTGGCTTTTAGCGTACATGAAATGGAGAGACAAATCATTATCCCATTACAAATATTTTAATAAATTGGATCCATGAACCAAATCCAATGAGATTAAATCAATTAGTAATAATATGCAAATTTGTATTAAAATTACAAGAATTACTTGCACATTTGAGAACAGGAGATTCATGATTGTTTATCAGCAATAACAAACATTAATTTTAATTGTGATCAGCTAATTGAGATTAATTGCAATACATCATGCTTTATAATATGACTGTCAAAAGGAAAATATGGTTGTAATCTTATACTACATCTATCAATGCCTTTGATTCATAAGACTATAGAGTAAGCCCCTAGTTTCAAAGCCAACTTATGAGGCAGTGACATCTTATGCAAGTTTGCTGCTTTCTGCCACAGTGGTCCTTGGTCAGCTGGCACAAATTGTTTTACAACTGCCCCTAGGTCTAAAAATAGTTTGGATCACAATGAACACAGAAACACCTTCATCCCCTCAGAAATACCTATCAATTACTTCCAATACAGAATGAAAAATTGACAAAGGAAATACGTTGATTGTAAAAATGCCAGTTAGCTTGCATCTACATGAAAGAAAAATGCCATTTTTATTACATTGGATCATTGTTTTACATGAGATTTGGTATAGCACAATGTTGAACCAAGGGCAAAGAGAGATGAAATAATGAAGTCTTAAGATATCAAGAATTTGAAAGAAAAGGCAGGTCATCTTTGAAGGTTAGTGACATAGCATTCATCTTCTGTTGTCACCTTTTCCGTCATTCCCTGTATGCCTGATGGACAGCTTTCACTCAGGTTCAGAGAACAGCATGCAAAGATTAGCTACCAATTAGTCTTTATGAAGTGAGCTTCATTTCTAGCCAGACTGAGCTTACGTTTTAGCAGAAAGCATTTTTGGGAAATGTTTATGTTAGAGTTTGCTCTTCTTGACAAGGTGAGACATAAATGTCTACTTCACAGACATGAATTAAGATGGGAAGATATTTGGGGGAAACATTTACTCAAACGCTAAAAAATAAAGGTACACAAAGGGCAAATTATACTAGATTTCTTTCCCACTTGTTTTCTATGTCTCATGCAATTCACCTTGATTCCCTTCAGTTTCTGTTTAATGTAGAAAGTGGCATTTTCATTATTTTAAGCTTCTAGCACAATGAAAGAATTTCTCTTTTTCATGAACTGGATCATAAATGAAAGGGAGGAAGAGTGTCCTATATCATATTTATTGTTCAACGAAACACTGCTCCACGGCTTAAATTCAGTTAAAAAAAGAGAATTTATTGAACATCTAACACATACATAAAAGGCAGTAAAGACAAATGAGAAGAGGGCAGGATATTGAAGTATACAGACTTTAATGCTGAATTTTGTATCTTAGTAAGTTACTCCACCTTACAGAGGCTCAATTTCCCCTGATTTAGGAAGGCGATGCTAATGGGTATTGCCTAGGTGTAAGTATAAAAATGTTGTATTTAAGAGAATCCCACAAGCTTGGTATAAGGCAGAAAATAAATAGATGTGACATGAATAAGTAGTTTATTACATTTGTATGCTATCTGCAGACTAGAGGAAGCAAGAAACACAGCCACTATGCTTGATTAGCATTATATTCTAATTTGGAATATAAATAGAAAAGAGAAAAATAGAAAGCTATGCTTAAACACATGCATTAAAATGAATTTTATGTGGACTCTTTCAGGAAAATGTTCCTAAGGTATTTTATTTTTTTATTGTGGTAAAATACACATAACATAAAATGTACTCTGTTAACCATTTTAAGTGTACAGTTCAGTGGTACTAAATAGAGTCATAACATTGTGCAGCCGTCCCTACCATCCATCTCCATAACTCGTTTCATCTTGTGAAACTGAAACTCTATACCCATTAAGCAATACTTCCCCATTTCTTCCTCCCCCCAGCTTCTGGCAACCATCATTGTACTATCTCTATGATTCTGTCCACTTTAATACAAATGGAATTATACTGTATTTGTCCTTCACTGACTAACTTATTTCACTTGGCATAATATCCTCAAGTTTCATCCAAGTTGCAACATATGTCAGAATATTTCCCTCATGTTTAAGGCTGAATAATATTCCATTGTGTGTATATATCATATTGTGCTTATCCATTCATCTGTTGTTGGACACTTCAATTGCTTCTACGTTTTAGCTATTGCCAATAACGCTGCTGCAAACATGGATGTGCAAATATCTTTTCAAGACTCTGCTTTCAATTCTTTTGCTATCCTGAGATGTGGCACTGCTGAATCATATGGCAATACCATTTTGATGTTTTGAGGAACTACCATACTCTTTTCCACAGCAAACATAGCGTTTGGCATTCCCTCCAATACTGCAAAAGCAATCGCCACATCCTTGCCTGTGGATTGTATTCACAAGTCCTGTGGCTCTCTCTACATCCTGGCCACCATGTGTTATTTCCTGTTTATGTATATGACATCAAAGGTGCAGAAAGTAATGAACTAAATTGGAAGGATAAACATGTAGAAAAATAGAGGTAAATACTGACTACATAAAACAATAAGAATTTTGGATGATCTATCTATTATATACCTATTTATCTAACATCTATCTGTTCCTCCATCTGTAATTAAAATATATTACAGTTAGAGAACAGAGGAAAAAGTAGGAATACATGAATTTAAATTTTAATTCCTCTTATATTGTCTCACAGCATCATTATATGAAAGAAAATTTATAGGTCAATATCTGTTAACTATAAATGTAACATTCTTAAAGAATTCAAATACATTGAATTACAGCATGAATAATATATTACAATCCATTCAAGTTTATTTTATTCCAGGAACACAAAAATACAAATTTCATTTGCAATTCAAAAAAAACAGAAATCGATACATATGATTGATGTATATACACATTTAATGTATTTTTAAATATACATTTTTAAAAAATAGAAATTTTTCTAGGACAAATACTTAAAATACCACTGAAAATAGTGTTATTAGCTAATATCTTCCTAATAACTCTGGTATTACATAAGAAACCAAAATTAAAATTTCAGGTAAACTTAGAAACTAAAAAGTTTAAAAATATTATTCTGTTCTCCATATGTTCATATTTAATATTATTTCTTGTTTTATTCATCTTCAGTGTTGCTCTACTAAAACATACAATACTAACTTTTGATTTCTGTTCTTATTACTCAGAATTGTATACATTTTCTCATGCTCTTAATTTAGTTATGCTACTTTTCTGTACTCTTGGAATTTTCACATCTGTGTTCACTCTCTTTTGAGTTCCCATAGTATCAAATGAGCTTTTTTCCCTCTTTCTGATTTGAAGATTCATCTTCTCATAATTCTTTTGTCCACTCAGTTTTTTTTCATTCTCAGTTAAGTGCCTCTCATCTGGCTTCTTTTCATTTATAAGGTTTCCTTTCATCTTAAGCCAGTCTTTCATTTATATTTTGATTCTGTTTTGTGGAGGACATGCTTCCCTGAATTTTATGGAAGAGGCCAAAACGTTTGTTCAAGTTTTTACCTGATACATTGGATTAAATTATCTAATGTACACACTTAATTTAAGTCTAGGGGTGACTGTCTACTCTTGATTTTGTATAGTATTATTTTTCTTAACATCCAAGTCCATCTTCATCTATTTGTATATGATCAATAAAAATATATTTGTCCAGAACGCTGCTTTGGCGGAGTTACTTGTTTCTAAGTAGTAGAGGTAGCAGTTGAGACATGAGCTGGGTTCTGGGTCAGTTTAGAGGGCTGGGCGACATTCCTCCTTTTGGTCTGTATGACTGAATGAATGCAGTTCTTGCTGTCTCACTCCTCTCCTTAACACATTGAGCCATTGCAGCAGATGAGAAGGAATAATCTTGATCTGCCATTCAGGTGGAACACATGTTCTCTCCAACCACACCCATAGGTTGTACTCACACTCGGCCAGAAAGTATCCTGTCAATGATATGGAAATGTATCTGTCTATCTAGATAGATATCTACTTTGGTGTATGCTCTCTGGTTGCCCGTAAATTATCTCCTTAAATTGAATATCAAAAGAGAGCTTGGTGATGGCAGTGTTATAAAATCCTCAAAATGCAGCACCCACACCCAGAGGAATTTGCAGATTCTGGGATTCTAATTCAGATACCAAACTATATAAAAGGGGAATTGGTCATTGAGGGTTGCTAGGCTCTTTGTTGAGCATATTTGCTCTTTTCATGACTTTGAAATTATTTTAAAAATCTAACCTTTTTCTCAGTGTGCTGCAAGATGATTTGATTTTAATGATTAAGCACTAATTCTCCCCTAAGATTTGTACAATATATTTGCTCTGACAAGCCATAGCCAGCAACTCACTTCACAGCAATTTATAGCATTTCCACGATAAGTTGAATTATTTTTAACTAGACTCTCTTTGCCTTAATAAAAATATGAAGAAGCAATATACTTGTACTAATTAGGTTCAAAAGTTGGCAGTCTCTCTCCTGGAAAGAATAGTCAAACTTTTCAGCGGCCTAATATGCATCTATAAACACACACACACACAAATAAAACGATCTCAGTATATGTCAAGTACCAATTTTTTCATATGGCCAATTATAGATATTTTATTTTTTAAAGATTAGAGTGTTCTTGAAGCTCTTTATATTTCTTTGTCAATGAACTAAACACTGGCAAATATGTAGGGTTTCCCACATAAGAACATTATTAACATCAAAATAGAAAGCTGGTGGTAGAAATAATGATTGGGAACAGAGTCTCTACTCAACTTTCTAGTTCTGCCATACCATAACTTTGTGATCTCAGGAAATATCTCTCCATGTTGTCATCTCTATGTATAGTTCTGTCATTTTTCAATAAGAGCTTTTTGCTTAATTATGAAGTACTAGTTACTGTAACCATTATTTTGAGCTTCATGTAAATCAAGAACACATGGACTCCACTTGCAGAACATCAAAAATGTAGTTAGGGATTGGGGGCATAAAGCAACATTTTAAAATGTGTAAAGACAATGAGTAAGCAAGAAAGTGTCCAGTTTTTTAGGGGAAAGTTGCATACGTTAGAAAAAGGCAGGATTAAGTAACAGAGAATTTGAATGATAACTGGCCAATTCGTGTCATTTACAATTGCAAGTCATACAAATGAAGTTTTCTGTTTTAAAGAGAAAAGGAGTTATTTAGAATGGGTCGACCTATTGGGGAAGCAATGTAGTTAGAGACAATGCCCAAAACCATGTGAGCAAATGCTCTGTAGAGCACACCCCTGCAATGCTGCCATTGTGAGGCCAAGTCTCTCCTTGTCTTGGTACTGAGCCCTCCGTTCTGCCTCCATCATTGCCACTGTAGCTGCCACAAAATTATCCCTCAACCATGGCTGCCCAGGAACAAAGAAAGAATTCTGTCCTTCCGCGCTCTCAGATCAATATCCAACATCAGGTGAGCCTTTGATGGGCACTATTCAGTTCCCATATCCAAGAAATAGATGCAGTAAAAACGTAGAAATTGCCAATGTGTTTCCCAAAAAGACACATATGGAAGCCTGTTTTCCCACAACAGGAAGGAGTTTGCACAATGGGTGTTCAAAGGAACAATATTCCCTGTAAACCATACTTTGCCCATATGAAGAAAAGCAATAAGGATTATTTAGTAAATAGACATGGAAACTCATCCAGGGTTGGCTGATGAGAAGCTGGTTAGCAAGGGGGTCTGCCTTTAGTTAGGACAAGGTCTGTGCTTCCCACGGGTTCTCTCCACAGCAGGAGGGATGCAAACTTCCCTTTCCTCCCCTGCACCTAACCTCAAATGGCCCAGAGGTCTTCAGATGCTAGAATTTCTCAATTAATGCTGCACAAAATAACAGACAGCCTTGACTGTCACAGTCTGTTCTCATGAAGCTAGTCTCTGCTCACTACATAAAACAGGAGAGTGAGAAGAAGGGTGTTTATCCTAGCTCAAACATGTTTCTCTCTGTAGGATGCCAAGAACCTGGGAACAAGTGCATCTGCTGCTTTCCCTTCTTGGATTCTAGCCCAGACAAAAGAGGCAAGGGGCATTTCTTCAGAGGCCTTGAGCTTCACTACACAATGACCCAGGCTCTACATGCACCCTCTTTATATATTTCTACCTTGAAAAAATTTTTTTATATAATATGAATAATATATATTTTTATATAATAAACACGTTTTAGAGATAGATATAGATATACATAGATAAAGATCTCTAGTCAGCCTTTTTTAAGGCTGGGCTGATCGCGGTGCCTCAAAACTATAATCCCAGCACTTTGGGAGGCCAAGGTGGCCAGATCTCTTGAGTCCAGGAGTTGGAGATCAGCCAGGGCAACATGGTGAAACCCCATCTTTACAAAAATTAGCTAGTATGGTGTCATGCACCTGCAGTCCCTGCTACTCAGGAGGCTGAGGTGGGAGAATCGCTTGAGCACAGTATGTGAAGGCTTCAGTGAGCTCTAATCACATGACTGCACTCCATCTTGGGTGACAAATTGAGACCCTCTCTCAAAAATAAAATAAAAACGCTACCACCATACTCACAGATAAGTGTGTCAGGTATATTTGCAGCTATCCTTCCCATATTCTATTTGGTAAAAAAAAAAAAAAATTGCAAAGAACTCTTCTCATTCTAGATTTTTGTATTAATTAGACATTTGAAGTTTATAGCAGAAGAGCTATAATCATGTTTGGTATGTGTATTCTATAGACCAGATAGTGCAAACAGATATCAATGCTTTTTAAAAGTATATAAGGTTATTAGAAATATTTTAAACTACCTATAGGTATATATGTATGTAATTGAACTATCAAATGCAAGTAAGATCATTTCCTTAGCGTGTGAAATCCACTCAATGTATTAAAATATTTTCTAATATCTATTACAATAATTTCTTAATTAGCTAACATAAGAGTTTTAAGACATTTATTTATATGTACTTACTAGATTCAAACTCGATTCCACTATTTTCAGAAATCATACTCTGAGACAAGTCCTTTTTTAATCTATGTTTCTGCCTATATTAAAAGACAGATATGTCAATTTTGCTAATCATGCTGTTCCAAACCTCTCCATTCTGATTATTTTTTGGTTTGTTCTAGCAGTCATTCAGAGACTTACTTATATTCAAATTTCTCTCTAGGTTTAACATTCATGTATGTCTTCTTGTGGTTTTGTCTATTTTTGCTGTATATAATTTAAGACATTTTATTGACATATATCATACATGCAGAAAAGTACAATGATTAAATATGGATAGCTTGATTAATGAAACACATGTATTTGCTTATAGCCATGTATGAAAATAGAATATTACTAAAAATAGTGATACTTCTCCTGCCCCTTTCCAAACACTAATCCTCATCCTCAATAGTAACAGAGTTTTTTTTAATCGTAATTTTGTCTACTTTCAAATTTTTATTAAATCAGAGTATCTACTCTAAGTCTATGTTAATTTCATTGTTATTTTGCTTGTAGTATTTATCTGCTAATGGACATAGTAGATTGAAGACGGCTACATACACTTCTTTAATTAATAGATTTTTTTAGCGCTTTGTGGCTCATGCCTCTAATCCCATCACTTTGGGAGGCTGAGGTGCGTGGATCATGAGCTCAGGAGATCCAGACAATCCTGGCCAACGTAGTAAAACCCCTTCTCTACTAAAATACAAAAAATCAGCTGATAGATAACATCAAGATAACATCTGAGGTCTTAGCTGCACTGAGTCAAGCCTACTTACATCTTTGTCTTCCGCTGCACTTTTCCTTCCACATCACAGTCCAGGAATGCCAAGCTGTGCTGGCCTTCTACCCCATTTCCACTATTTTGCCCCCGCCGCCCCGGCTTTTTGCCGCCCTGCTTTTTGCCGCCACCGCCGCGGGTTTTTGCCTCCGCTGCTTTTTGCCCCGGCAGCCGCGGCTTTTTGCCCCCCTCGCTGGGGCTTTTTGCGGCTCTTTGACCCGCCGTCGGGGCTTTTTGCGGCTTTTTGCGCCCGCCGCCGCGGCTTTTTCCCCCGCCTCGCGGCTTTTTGCCCCCGCCCCTGTGGCTTTTCGTCACCGCTGCGGCAGCTTTTTGCCCTCGCCGCTGCTGTTTTTTCTCGCCGCGGCTTTTTGCCCCCGCCGCCGTGGCTTCTTACCCCCGCCACCGCGGCATTTTGCCCCCGTCACCGCGGCTTCTTGCCCTTGGCGCCGCGGTTTTTTGCCCCCGCCGCCGCGGCTTTTTACAGCTTTTTGCCCCTGCCGCCACGGGTTTTTGCCACCGCAGCTTTTTATCCCCACTGCCGCGGCTTTTTGCCCCCGCCGCTGCTTTTTGCCCCCGCGGCTTTTTTCCCCCGTCGCCGCGGGTTTTTTGCCCCCGCTCCTTTTTGCCCCCGTCGCCGCGGCTTTTTACTCCCCACCGCCGCGGCTTTTTGCCCCCGCCGCCGCCGAGGCTTTTTGCCGCCGTGGTTTTTTGCTCCCGCCGCTGAGGCTTTTTGCCGCCGTGGCTTTTTGCTCCCGCCGCTGAGGCTTTTTGCCGCCGTGGCTTTTTGCTCCCGCCGCTGAGGCTTTTTGCCGCCGTGGTTTTTTGCTCCCGCCGCTGAGGCTTTTTGCCGCCACGGTTTTTGCCCCCGCCGCCGCAGCTTTTTGCGGCTTTTTGCACCCGCGGCTTTTTCCCCGCGTCGCCGCGAGTTTTTGTGGTTTTTTTCACCCCCGCCCCCGGCGCGGCTTTTTGCCCCCGAAGCCACAACTTTTTGCCCTCGCCGCCGCGGCTTTTTACTCCCCGCCGCGGCTTTTTATCCCCATCGCCGTGGCTTTTTGCCGCCGCGGTTTTTGTGGCTTTTTGCCCCCGCGGCTTTTTCCCCTCCTCGCCGCGGGTTTTTGTGGGTTTTTTGCCCCCACTCCCGCTGCTTTTTGCGACTTTTTGCCCCCGCGGCTTTTTCCCCCTCTCGCCGCGGGTTTTTGTGGTTTTTTTTGCCCCTGCTCCCGCTGCTTTTTGCCCCCGCCGCCGCGGCTTTTTGACCCGCCGCTACGGCTTTTTGCCCCCGAAGCCACAGCTTTTTGCCCTCGCCGCCGCGGCTTTTTGCGGTTTTTCGCCCCCGCCGCTGAGGCTTTTTGCCGCTGCGGCTTTTTGCCGCTGCGGTTTTTGTTCCCGCCGCCGCTTTTTGTGGCTTTTTACCCCCGCCTCCGCGGCTTTTTGCCACCGCTGTTTTTTCCCCTGCCGCCGCGGGTTTTTGCCGCCACGGCTTTTTTTTTAACCCCCACCGCCGCGGCGGTTTTTTGCCTCAGCCGCCGAGGCTTTTTGCCCCCGCCGCCGCTGCTTTTTGCGGCTTTTCGCCCCCGTCGCCACAGCTTTTTGCCCCCCGCCGCCGCGGCTTCCCCCGCTCCTGCTGCTTTTTGCCCCCGCCTCAGCGGCTTTTTACCCCCGTCAGCGCGGCTTTTTTGCCCCCTCCGCAGCCGCGGCTTTTTCCAACCGCCGCCGTGGCTTTTTGCTCCCGCTGCCGTTGGAACCTTAATTTCACTTGAAATCTAATTTCCCACTGCCATGCAACCTAACATATTTGTATGTTAGACTCCGGGAATTAGGACATGAACATTTTTGGGAGGCCATTATTTTGTCTACAGCAGACATAATCTATTTACCTGCAGATTAAAGTGTTCTTTATTTTTCTGCCTGTCTTTCTTAATTTTTTTAAATAATATGAATTGTAGTAAAGAGAAAGAAAAAGAAAAGAAGGAAAGAAGAAAGAAAAGGAGGAAATGAGAGAAGGGAGGGAGGAAGGGAGAAGAAAGCAAGAACTCAAGAAAGAGAAAAAGTGAGGAAGGAAGGAGGAAGGAAAGGAGGAAGAGAGAATGGTAAAAGGGAGGAAGGCAAACAAAATAGGGAGGAAGGAAAAATGAAGGGAGGGAGGAAGGGAGGAAAAAAAGGAAAGAAAGAATAAGAAAAGAAAAAAGGGAGGGAGGAGGGAAGGAAGAATAAGGGGAAGGAAGGAGAAAAAAGGAAAAGAAAGGAAAAGAAGAAGAGAAGAGAAAGGGAGATGGAAGGAAGGAAGACCGTAAATATTAGAAATTCTGGGTTTGTTAGAGAATATGCCATACTGTTGTTTTTTTTCACTTGAAAGGAAAGCGTGTCTGCCATTGAAGATTGGATGTCTTGTTGGTGATATTGTTGTTCTTATCTTCCATATGATTACGGAGTTTGTGCCTAGTCTGTCCATTACTAAGACAAAAGTGTTGAAGTCTGCAAATATAATTTTGGATTTTTCTAGTTCACCTTTGATTTCTTTCCTGTTTTACCTCATGTATTTGGAGGTTCTGTTGTTAGCTGCATATCCTAATTAGTAGGATGTTCACATCTTGAGAATTATTATATTATCTATTATCTCTCATTTCTGATACTATTTCTTGTTCTGAACTTTGTCGTGTCTAATATCAATGTAGTCCTTCCACAGCTTTATTTTAGTGTTTCCATGACATGGCTTTCTCCATATCTTCATGCTAACCTATTTATATCTCTATATATTTGGAGCAAGATATAAAATTTAGAGTTGATTTTTAAAAGATTTTTCAAGATGTATTTCGTATTTATTTTTGTTCTATTTGACATTCTCTGAGTTTCTTATATCTGAAGTTTGATTTTCTGTCACTTCTTTTAGAATATTTTTGGCAGTTATTTTGAAAAATATTTCTTTTGCTCCATTATTTTTTCCTCTTTTTGGGATTTCAATTATAACTAGGGTAGGTAATTTCATCTCCGTCTTATGCAGGTACTTTTTCTCAGGGTCTCAGGAATGTAGCCTTCTCACACTTCTGTTCTTTTCCTGGCTGTGTTGGTGAGCTCAGTGATATTCCTCCTTCACCTTCAAGAGCAGTTTTGTTTTGTTTTTCCTGTTTTCATACTCCCAGCATCAGGAGTATTCTAAGTGTGGCAGTTTTTGTTGTCTTCCCCTACATATTAAGTGGAATGGAATATCTTGGTCTATTTGGACTCTTATAACAAAATAACATAAACCGGGTGACTAAAAAGCAACAGATATTTCTTTTTTCACACTTCTTGAGGCTGAAAGATCTCAGGTAAAGATGCTCACAAATTCAGTGTTGATGAGAGCCCATTTCTTGGTTCATAGATGGTGCCTTCTTTCTATGTCCTCACATAGTGGAAGGCACACAAGGACTCCATTGAGCTTCTTTTATAAAGGCACTAATCCCATTCATAAGGGCTCGGCCCCCAAGACCTGGTCACCTCCCAAGTGTTCTGCTCTCCCTGATCTGTGTCATATACAGACTCTCTTGGATTCCTTACCAATTGCTTGAGAGATCGCAGTGGGTTTGTGGGGAAAAAGTTTTCAAGATGATGGATCTTTCCCAACTTCTGCAGCTGTCAGAGGTCTCCCAATCTGACCAGCCCCACTTTGTCTTTAGGAATTTATTGATTATTCCAGCTTTACTTGTCATAGTGGTGTCTATTTGCATCTGTCCTATGTAAGTGCATCTGTCCTTTTTCTCCTTGCAGGTGCAAGTACTCAGGAGTACACTGCTGTTACTAATTACTCAGTCTTGGTTGGTACATTGTCAAAGATCAAAAAACATTTTTAAAGATAAAAAAAATTCTTGGAAGGTGTGTAATGGTTAATTCTGCAGACATGGCTTTCCAAAACCTTGCGCATTCCAAAGGTCTTCAGGACTGGCCCTTGACAACCTCCTGGGAGATGACAACCTATGAGCCCTTGGTATATGCTGCCTGATGAGAGTCTTTGTATACCTGAAAGCGTAGGTCATACCAAATAGCTGATGCTAACAACGTTATTTCTTGTGAGCACCTGTTTCTGTATGCCTATGACTTTGTGTAATGCCATATTAATATGACCTCTCTTAGGGCATAGGGAGGTTGGGAACTAAGTAGCTAAGTTCAGTCACAGGATGCTCGATGCATATGTGGTGGAATCCTAATAAAAACTCTGGACTCAAGACTGACTGAGCTTCCCTAGTTGGCAACAAGTTCACACATGTTGTCTCACATGATTGTAAAGAAAATTAGTCAGTGTGAAGTCCCCACTATGAAAGGACACCTGTAAGCTCATATCTGGTTTGTCCTGGACTCAACTTTATGTGCTTTTATGCTTCTGATTATTTTAATCTGGTTTCTTTCACTGTTAGAAACTATAACCACAAAAAAAATCAGCTTTCTTGAGTTATGTGAATCATTAAACCAAAGGGGGACTTGGGGACCCCAAATAAAAAGTATATGTGTTATAGAAAAAGAAAACTGGCTATAGCAGATATTGTTGATGACTTGTCTTCTATGTCCTGGACTCAATGTGTTCACCTGAAATTCACCTGTTTCCAGCTAACTGAGCGCTCCCCACATCATGCCTGTCTTTCTGATTTGTGGGCCTGCCTGCAAGCTTCTTGAGGCTAACCAGTGCTTCTCAACCACACATAGGAACAAAGAAGGAGTTAGGGGTGGAGAGTTAATGATTCTAAGGTAATCCTTAAGCAATAAGAGATGGGGATTCCAGCATCCCCATCTCTTTGTAAAGTTATTTTGAGACAATCTTCATACGTCCGTCATTACTGAGCACATAGCAGTAACTACTCATTCACACTGGCTTCGTGTTCTGTTTCATTTTCTCCACTTCTGTGCTTTCTCACTCAATTTCTGATTAAAGTATCTGACCCCAGATATTTGTTTCATAGTCTATTTTTGAGGGAATCCAGAGCCAAGACAATAACAATGGGAGCTTTGCAATGAGGGAGGGTGAGTATAATCATCAGAAGGGTACCTACCTCACTGGGAACATGAAGGCCTGGAGAGCTTGCTGTTTCAATGACAGAAACATGTTGAATCTCAGTTGAATACCTATATATATATGTGCAATAAGTCGTGCCCTTTACTTATATCAAAGGAAAGTGCTCTTTACCTCTCTTTGTTGTTGTGTTTTTATCACTATTGCCTACACAAGCAGAATATCATACCCAGGATTTAAAGCCCTCTCTGCAGGATTTTCAAGCTCATGTTTTTATCATAAGTCACTCTGCTTCCATGTGTTTTAAATCTAATCCTCATTCCTCGCTTTTACACCAGAGAATTCACCACTGACTTATTTTTGACTGACCTCCTTCTAGAGCTGTCAGGTACACAATTTCTGCTGTGACCTTTCTCTTAGAGTTCAGTCATATAGCCTCTCGCTAGATATCATCTCCTCTTATCTTTCCTAATAATGAATTGTCAGTTAAAACTCAACATTTTTAAGATTGAGCTTACCATCTGCACACACACACACACACCATTATTGGTGTATTCTCATAGCCTTGAAACACTAATGTCACGTTGATGTCTGCCTTTTCTTTCTCTGCTACCTCATCCCTCATCCTTAGATTATTCTAAAATATTCAATTAGATCAAGTTGGCTAATTGTATTTTTAAGATCCTCTCTACCCTTACCAATTTTTTGTTTAACAAATTTTAAAAATTTCTGGCAGGAGACTGTTGAAATCCCCATGGATGACTGTGGTTTTACTATTTTACCTTTCAGTTTTAATAGGTTTTATATTATGTATTTTGAAGTAATGCTATTGTGTGCATACATATTTATTATTTACATGTCTTCTTGGTGTATTTTCCCCTTTCTCATTATGAAATGTTATTCTTCATCCCCAGTGATATTTCCTGTTCTGATGCCTACTTTGCTCTTCACAGTTTTAGTGGGTTTTGGTTTGTTTGTTTTTCTTTTTTTTGGTTCAGGTAAGTTTCTTATAAAGAGCATATAGTTGAGTCAGGGTTTTTAATCCTGTCTTATGATCTCTGCCTTTTAATAAGAATATTTTGTCAATTTATATTTAATGCAATTATCAATATGATTGGGTGTATAACTACTCTCTTGCTATATGTTTTCTAAATGTCTCATCATTTTTGTTCATTTTCCCCCTTTTTCTGCCTTCTTTTGAATTGAAAATTTAGTTTTTAAGATCCGCTTTTATCTCCACTATTAGCTTTTAACCATTCCATTGTTTTAATTTTAATGATTGATATAGGGCTCATAAAATAGTTCTTGTTTTCCTTAGTTTTGATATGCAAAGGCTTTAGTTATCATGCTTTAGTTACATAGCCCAAGCCCCAAAACAAAACAGTTTAGGTACAGCAGTGTATTAATTGGGACTAATGGCTTGAAGTACAATTTTTTTCTGTTAACTCTTCAGTCCATAAAACTATTAGGTAAATATCAGATTTGCATCAAGATCCATGACTAGTCATGTCACTTTTCTCAATATCTATCAATAATCAATTACTATGTATCTGTTTTGTATTCATACAGAGACAGGAAAGCATACAGTAGTGTTGCTTCTTTGTCTTTCAGTGATAAAGACGTGACATTATACAAAAATTGATAAACAACAGAAAATCAGCCAACAAAAATGAAAGTGTGGCAAATAAATGAAAGTGTCAACACCGAAAGTGAATTCAGATTGGATCTTGATGGATTTATAGAAGAAATAGTTAATTGCGAGAATGCTGACACAACTACCATCCAAGAGATTTCATATGTGCAGTCAGAGGAACTTATGGAATACATATTTACAACTTAAATGAAGAAGCTGATTGCAGGGAAAAGACGAAAGTTTTCCCAGAAGATGTGATGCTGAGAAAAAAAATTACATTGAAGAAACTCTCCAAGATGTTTAAAGACAATGAACGCACAAACAATAAAATGTTGGACAATCAAATTTATAAAGAAGTATGGCAATTCACCAAAGCATAAAAAATATTGAGAGTCACATGAGGAGAAGTTGTGCAAATACTGTACAAACTAATCTGAATACATTTCAAAGAAATATATAAAACATGTATTTTAATTATTAATGTTTTAAATTATAGTGTACTATGTAAATACTAGTTTTAGGGTTGTTTTTTGGTTTTTACTTTTCTATGCATATATAACCAACAGTAAGACATTTTTAATATTTTGACAAATGTGTTTATTTATTTATTCTTTTATTTAGAGACAAGACCTCACTCTGTTGTCCAGGCTGGAGTGCAGTGGTATCAAAAAGGCTCAGTGTAGCCTCGACCACCAGGCTGAGGTGATCCTCCCACCTCAGCTTCCTGGATAGCTGGGACTATAGGTACGTATCACCACTCCTGGCTAATTTGTTGTAGTTTTTGTAGAGACAGGGTTCTGTCATGTTGCCCAAACTGGTCTCAAACTCCGGGGCTCAAGTGATCTGCCCACCTTGGCCTCCCAAAGTGCTGGAATTACCAGTGCGAGCCACTGCACCTGACTGACAAGTGTTTTTAATGATTGCAGGAACAAGTTTATGTTTTTCCAGTAATTATTAAGATAACTTTGCCCATTTCAACTTGCACAGTGGTTACTAAGACCCCGCACTGATGTGCATAAAGAGTACCATCTGTACATTTTTTTAACTTAAAACACTCAACCTTCAAATAATATTTATAATACCTGCTATATAGTTTTAAAATATTGCAATTCTGAAGCCAGCATTACCATGATACTAAAACCCAGCAACCTATAATCCTGAAATGTAAGACCTCAAACTATAAGAATCCTAGAAGTAATGCTAGGAAACACCATTCTGAAAATCAGCCTTGGGAAATAATTTATGACTAAGTCCTCGAAAGCAATTTCAACAAAACAAAAATTGACAAGTGGGACCTAATTAAACTAAAGAGCTTCTGCACAGTGAAAGAAACTATCAACAGCGTAAGCAAACACCCCACAGCATGGGCGAAAATATTCACAAACAACGTGTTCAATAAAAGTCTCTTATCTGGAATCTATAAGGAACTTAAATAATTAAGCAAGCAAAAAACAAATGATTTTAAAAATGAGCAAAACCATGAACAGATACTTCTCAAAAGAAGGCATACAAGTGGCTAACAAACATGAAAAAAATGCTCGTAATCACTAATCTCAGAGAAATGTAAATCAAAACCAAAATGAGATATCATCTCACACTAGCCAGAATGGCTATTAATAAAAGCTCCAAAAATGTTTAATAATATCTTTTATTGAAAAGTTCCTGCCAAGGCTATAGAAGAAGGGGAATGTTTATACACTGTTGGTGGGAATGTAAATTAGTTCAGCCCATGGGGAAAGTAGTTTGGAGATTTCTCAAAGAGCTTAAAACAGAACTACCATTTGACTTAATAATCCCATTTCTGGTTATATATCCATAAGAAAATATACCAAAAAGACACATGCACTTGTATGTTCATTGTAGCACTGTTCCCAATAGCAAAGATATGGAATCAACCTAAGTGCCCATCAGCAGTGGACCGGATAAAGAGAATATGGTACATATACACTATGGAATACTACACAGCCATGATAAAGAACAAAACCATCTATTTGCAGCAACATGGATGCAACTTGCGGCCATTATCTTAAGTGAATTAATGCAGAAACAGAAAATCAAATACCATGTGTTCTCACGTGTAAATGGGAGTTAAACACGGGGTACTCATGGATATGAAAATGGCAACAATAGAAACTGGACACTGCTAGAGGGAGAGGAAGGGAGGGAGGGAGACCGGGGTTGAAAAACTATCTGTTAGGTACTATGCTCAGTACCTGGGAGATGGGCTCAACCGTACCACCAACCTCAGCATCACGCAATATATCCATGTAACAAACCTGTACATGTATTCCATAAATTTAAAATAAATGTTCAAATAAAAAAACAAATATTGTAACTGTCTATCCATTTTCTCTCTACCGTTCTTTGCCCTACTGTCATAGGGTTTTCCTCCTTTCTTTATAAATATTTTGAATACCACAGAAATAATTATTATGTTGGTTTTAAATAATCCATTACCTTTAACATTACTTAAAACATGAAAAAATGTCTTTTGTATGTATTGTTTCTTTTTCCTTTTTTTTTTTTTCTTTTGAGATGGAGTCTTGCTCTGTTGCCCAGGCTGGAGTGCAGTGGTGCAATCATGGCTCACTGTAACCTCCACTTCCTGGGTTCGAGAGACTCTCCTGCCTCAGCCTCCTGAGTAGCTGGGATTAGAGGCACGTGCCACCACAACCAGCTAATTTTTGTATTTTTAGTAGAGACAGGGTTTGACCATGTTGGTCAGGCTGGTCTCCAACTCCTGACCTTGTGATCCGCCCACCTCAACCTCCCAAAGTGCTGAAATTACAGGCGTGAGCCACCATGCACTGCCCTATGTATTATTTCTAACATGAATCATTTCTTTTTAAAAATGTAAATTATCCCAGCACCATTTATTAAATAGGAATCCTTTACCCCATATCCAACAATGATAGACTGGATTAAGAAAATGTGGCACATAGACACCATGGAATACTATGCAGCCATAAAAAACGATGAGTTCATGTCCTTTATAGGGACATGGATGAAGCTGGAAACCATCATTCTCAGCAAACTATTGCAGGGACAAAAAAACAAACACCGCATGTTCTCACTCATAGGTGGGAATTGAACAATGAGAACACATGGACACAGGAAGGGGAACATCACACACCAAGGCCTGTTGTGGGGTGGGGGGAGGGGGGAGGGATAGCATTAGGAGATATACCTAATGTTAAATGACGAATTGATGGGTGCAGCACACCAACATGGCACATGTATACATATGGAACAAACTTGCACGTTGTGCACATGTACCCTAAAACTTAAAGTATAATAATAAAAAAAGTACATTATCATCCTGTTACTTTCTTTTTGTCTACCATTTCTTTCAGTCCCAGTATGTTGTTGATAAAATCTATCAGCTACTTATTGTCAAAATAGCTTTATTTGCTTTCATTTTTGTAAATTTCTTGATTTTTTTAGAATTTTCACTTGAAAGAATTTCCAGGTTGACTTGTTTCTCTTGCTTTAAGTAATAGAATGTTGCACTACTGTCTTCTGATATACATGCTTGTCATAAAAAGTAGTTATTACATTGGTTCCATTGTCAGTAATACATCTCTTTTTCTCCAACTGTTTTTAAGTTTTCTTTTTAAAAACAACTTTCTTCAACTTAATCCTTTTATTCATTTTGCTTTGAGTCCACTGCACTTCTTTTACCTGTTGGTTTATAGTTTTACCAAGTTTTAAAAATATCTCAACCACTACCTTTACAAGTAGTTTTTGCCCTGCTCCCATTTCCTGGGATTTCAATTATGTGTGTTGTTAAGCTGCTTAATATTTTCTAATCCCATAATTTCTATCTTTTCTTGGTCTGTTTTGATTAATTTTTGTCTTGTTTTGGATCAATTTTTTTGTTTATATGCATTTCTGTTATTTTTTTAATGTCTAAGGGAAATTCTGAATTCTACATTGTTAGGATCTGGATTTTGTTTTATTTCTTTAAAGAGAGATGAACTTTGTTTTCAAATGCAGTTAAGTTATCTGAGATCAATGGTGATATTGTTTGCTTTTAAATGTGATTATAATGGCTTCAGAGCCTTGACTCTAGAACTGATTCACCCCGCTACTAAGGTGTGATTATTCTGAGAACTCTATCTGCTATTATAAGTTTCTCACTCTGGCTGGAGCACATACGGGTTCTTCTAAGGCCCATATGACCTCCAGGAATTTCTCTGGCCCATTGCTAATGAAGACTCATTTTTCTATCTCATGGAGTTTTATTTTATGTAGGCACAGTTCAGTTCTCACTCAAGGACTCCAGAGAACCTCTATGTAAATCTCCACAGTTCTCTCTCTGTGCAGCCCTCTTCTCTCTGTCAGTCTGCCTTGATGATTCTAGTCACCTTGGCCTACATAAACTTTGATATCTTGCTCTTAAATTCAGCAAATCATGATATTCTCTCTCGGATTGTCTCATACCATGCTGGAGGCTGGAAATCACTTTCAGTAAGTATGCTGGCACAATAAAGGGTATATATTGTTTTCTTTCTCTCAGAAATCACAATTTTGGGCTGCCTATTTTTTCATGCAATAAAAACAGTTTATATACTTGTTCTGGATTTCTAGATGTTTACAA
This sequence comes from Pan paniscus, assembly GCF_029289425.2. Classification (NCBI taxonomy): domain Eukaryota; kingdom Metazoa; phylum Chordata; class Mammalia; order Primates; family Hominidae; genus Pan; species Pan paniscus. The sequence continues at coordinate 43,334,218 of NC_073262.2, forward strand.
AAGTTGCATAATTCTGGTAATCATTAATTCTTCATCAGCAACAGTTGAATTCTCAGAGACTTGTTTAACTGCCCAGATGACAATTATCCTATTGCTTTATTCTTCAAATCTAGTAAGTGAATCAAAGTCAGTCTTAGTGATGATCAGTATCTCTATATTTTTGTCTAAAAAACAGAATGCTATTTTAATCTATAGATTCAAGTGTCATTTTATCTCTTTGAAGTTTTCAACAAGTAATGTTTCCAGTATTAATGTTCTTTCTTATTCTTCAAAACATCAAGTAGGCAGAGGTTGAGTCTCCATTGTCATGCATCTATATTTACCAATGCCATATTAAGGATTTTTATTATGCCTTTGTCTTTTCATATAATTTACTTTTGTGTGGTTTCTTCTAGATATTCACTATTTTTCTGGATGTAATTGCTGATGTATAGTGCCTATGTATTTCTTTTTTACATAATTCCTTAGTTGTTCACTTCAATTTCTAAATTGAGATTAAGTTAACTTCAATTTGTTCTCTGATTACTTTGGTAATTCTACTTGTGATGTAGTTTTAGCAACTGCATCTTGTTTATACTTTTTGTTCATTTTCATATTTAGAAAATAGAACACCAGGCATATATATTTTACTGATTTTTTTCTCTCTGCATTCCTCATAGAACAGATCCAGGTATTAGCTAAGGGATCCTCTGGGGCAGGAGTGGTGTGGCATTGCAGTTTGTATCTTTTTTTAAATCCATGTTTTTGTAATGGAATACTGTCACACTAATTTCCTTACTCCCTAAGTACTGGACACTTGTTTCTCCTCCTATCAGCATTCACTTTTCTAAAGGTAATGTGGCTCAATTTAGATTCCTAGGTTTCTAAATCTACATTTCTAATCTCTATATTATCACATGCTGGTTAATGCTTTTCTCTTTTGCTCCTCTCCACTTCTGTGAGCTTCATTCTGTTTGGAACTCAGAGTATATGAAATGAATAGAGTACATCAGCCTGAATTCTCTTACAACTTCAAATTCTTTCCATTTTATGGTTAGACAACACTTTACTCTATAGTGACTTTCCTACTTTTATTAATATCATGGTCACATTATTCCATAAAATCTAACAATTTTAAGGAAAATAGTTTTTGAGTTACATCTCCCAGAGTAGTGGCAATGATATCTGGAAAAAATGACCATCCTGAACATGTACTGATTATACATGTGAAAGCATTCACTCTGATCACTCCTTGTTTTAGTTGAAATGTAACAGTATTTGGAAGGTTTGCTTCTCAGTTCATGGTTTCGGGCTGTAGTTGTTTCTCTGAAGATGCTTATCTTCTTATTTTTTCTTGTTTTCTTTTTGTTCTCAATGAAATGAATTTTAATAGAAGAATGAAATGTAAAATATTCAAATTCAGTGTCTTACAGTGTCTATAGTTTTGGGCACTCATTTTAAAACTGAATAATAATTTTCAATGCATATGACTCATTCTCTACCCTCCTTTCTTCCATTCTTCTGAATGTGTGACAAACAAGTATAGATGCTCTGAATGGTAATAAATTAAAAAATCATTTCATGATGGTCCTATTCCTATAATTATATTTTCCAATTGACCTCCACTTCCTATCCTAACTGCATAAAAGTGAAATAAATCAGTGACTATATAATTTTAAAAATAAGTAGTCTGAATGATTTTGCTGGGATAAGTAATAAAAAATGTTGAAATCTTTGAGGTTTTCAATTTGCTTAAAAGGAAAAAAGTTTCAGGCTTTGGCAAAGCAAACATGCATTTTGGTAAGTAATATTCCCCCTTAATTTTGAGATTTATTTTGGCTTCATACATTTCTTTCTTATATGAATACCATTAAAGTAAAAGTTATTTCAGAGTTATCAGGTTGAAGACTTTTATAGATGTATGTTCATGCATATTTTTTTTTCTTAAAAATATAGTTGTTTTAGTTTGGGCTGCCAGAGCAAAGTACCATAGACTAGGCACTTTGTAAACTGGATGGGTTTATAAACAACAGAAATTTATTTCTCACAGATCTTGAGTTCAGAAATATGAGATTAGAGTGCCAGCATGGATTAATTCTTGTGAGGACCCTCTTCTGACTTGTGGACTGCCGTCTTTTCTTTATATCCTCACACAATAGAAAAAGAGCAAGAGAGTTCTCTGGGGTCTTTTTTATAAGGGTGCTAATCTCATTCACATGGGCTCCAGTCTCATGATGTAATTAGCTCCCAAAGACCCCACCTCCTAGTACCATACATTGTGGGTTAGGATTTTGACATATGAATTTGGGTGGGGGGAGAAAAACAACCATTTAATCCATTGCAATAGTGAAGGTGGAGGAGATACAAAAAAATCTTCCATAAGTCTTTCATAAATTATAGTATAAGAAAATATCATGAATGGTTCAGATTTGTGATTTTTATCACTACAAAAGAGATTATGGGACTGTGATATGGTCTGGCTCTGTCCCCACCCAAATCTCACCTTGAATTGTAATAATCCCAATATGTCAAGGGCAGGGCCAGGTGGAGATAATTGAATCATGGGGGCGGTCTCCCCCATACTGTTCTCATGGTAATGAATAAGTCCCTGTTGGTTTCATAATGGGAGTTCACCTGCACAAGCTCTTTTGCCTGCTGCCATCTAAGACATGCCTTTGCTCCTCCTTTGCTTTCTGCCATGATTGTGAGGCCTTCCCAGCCATGTGAAACTGTGAGGCCTCCCCAGCCATGTGAAACTGTGAGTCCACTAAATCACTTGTTCTTTATAAATGACCCGTCAAGTATGTCTTTATTTGCATGAAAACAGACTAACACAGACTGATTCATCTGGCTCAGAAATATTTGAATAGGACTTCTAAAAAGGGCCTTGCAAGGTATGTATTATGTGTATTGATGAAGATGGATGGAGTTTTCATGAAAGTTACATGTAAATACACAGACCAGCCAAGGTGAATAAAGAAAGAAAGAAAATTAGCAGAGATGGACAGAATAGAAGCCAAACACGAATCATTTATTTACTTCTCTTTAAAGTGCCAAAGCACATATTTAATTTTTTTTTTTTGAACTGGAGTCTCACTCTGTCACCCAGGCTGCAGTGCAGTGGTGCAATCTAGGCTCACTGCAACCTCCACCTCCCCGGTTCAAGCAATTCTCCTGCCTCAGCCTCCCAAGTAGCTGGCACCAGCCACAACACCTGGTTACATTTTTTTGTATTTTTAGTAAAGACGGGGTTTTACCATATTGGCCATGCTGGTCTTGAACTCCTGACCTTGTGATCTGCCTGCCTTGGCCTCCCAAAGTGTTGGGATTACAGGCATGAGCCACCATGCCCAGCCACATAATTAATTTTTATCACAGATTTCACAGATTTTAAACTCCTCAAGTTACATTTCTCAAGTAGTAAAATCACTTATTTCTGAGTGCATTTAAGATGGACCTTGAGTTTATTTAAAATGCAGATTCCCAGGTCCTGTTCTATGCCTGTTAAATCAGAATCTCTGGACTTGGAACTAACTGAGAAGTTTGCACTTTAAGCAAAAATCCTGGTGAATTCTACTAAGGTTTTAAAGCCATTCATCTGACATGTGGAGTACAATCTCTTTAGTTATCTTTAGTGAATATCCTCTATAATATTTACAAAGATTGTAAGTAAATAGTTAAATGTATCAATGTTAAGACTTCAACAATTTAAGAAATGTTCCCTAATGCAGCTGGTTTTCTTACAAAACGGGAGGTATAGTTGAGTGTATGTATTGGAAAATAAGGACTAAAACTCTCTTTAAGGATAATACCAAAGGTAATTTTCTTAATCCCTACTTTTAAAAATATTACATTGGCTTTGGTCTTCTTGTTGAACGGTTAATAATTTGACCGATAAATCTATAAATTCTTGTTAAGAACTTACTATAATCTTAGCTACATAAAGGTGATGCAAAAGGAAGGGAACTATATAGTGCATGAAATTTGACCTAAGAGTTATGAAGAGTTTGAGAAAACAAGAGAAAATATGAAAGATTATCATAGAACAGAAGGTAATTGCATGGTATTAATTTTAAATGCTGCCACTATTCACAGGCTAAGGAAGAACAAAGAAGGTTTTTGTTGTAAAGTCAGGTTTCAGGAAGTGATTTGGCTAAGATGTGGACCTAAAAGCTGGGTAATATCACTTACAGAAAATACCATTACAGAAAATACCGAAATAGTCACTATCCACAATTTAGAAGAAAAAAACCTAAAGTTATCTTTGTCCCATGATAATCAAGCAGTTGTCATTTAGCTCCTTTCAAGGTAACAAGGGATTTCATAGAATATTATACTTCAATAGCACTTCATCAAAATTTCATTTGCAGTAAATCTAATTATCTCATTTCTTTTTTTTTGAGACGGAGTCTCGCTCTTTCACCCAGGCCGGAATGCAGAGGCGCGATCTCCGCTCACTGCAAGCTCCGCCTCCCGGGTTCTGGCCATTCTCCTGCCTCAGCCCCCCAAGTAGCTGGGACTACAGGATTATCTCATTTCTTACAAAAGTTACCCATGGTGCTGAGAAAACTAGAAACTGGCCTTTAGATGATGCTTGGTTTTGTTCCTATTTATTTTTAAAACTTGATATTTCTTCAGAGAGTAAACTTTGTTATATTATGACAACATGTCGGGTATCATCAATTTGGATTTTGTTAGATTCATTTTTATTTTTTAGAATCCCAAGATAAATTGCTCAGTTTTTATGCTTAGTTTAAATTTGAGAGCCTTAATATAAACTTGTACAATTTTGTTTCACTGTATGTTTTGTTATTATTTGGGAGGTGAGGAGAGTTCATTTGCAGTATAATTTTAGCATATTTTATAATATAGTCAGTCAAAAAAAAGCTTCACATGTATATATTTCTTCTTTATTTTAGACTGTAGGTTATGTATTTTAAAACCAATTGTTAGATGTCCCGTTATACAGATTTACTTCTTCCTATTTGGTGATTTTTTGATGCATTAAAAAGAGAAAATTGTATAAACCTAATGACTGTTGACAAGTGTTCAGAGAGAGAAAAAAGATCGATAATTAGCACAATGGAAGGACTTCCAAATCCACACTCTTTTGACGTTTTCTCACCTAAAAAGTATTTATTGCCGTTTTACTGGTTGATTGGTTGTCATTTTTCTTTCAGTTGTGTTTCTATGCAGAAATTGCATGGAACTGAACAGCAATTGCGTTACAATTGAAATTGTTTCTAATATTATTCACTAATGGGCAAATCCATTACTTTAGGTCCATTTCATATACAAGGAAATGCAGTTACTCCGAGGACAATTCAGGTAAGTAACTACCGCAGCATGGACCCAAGGGTAGCAGCAGAAAGTGGTGCTGCTCTAAGTTTCTCCTCTAGTGGATGCCAAAAGAAAACATTCTTATGACTGTGTACATGCTAGGCATAATTGTTTTGGTATGTGTTCAGCACAGGCTTTGGCAAAAGTCTTTCTATGTAAATCCAAACAGTAACTGTTGAATTACTCATTTAAACTTATGTGTTTCACAGCACAAGTTGTTAGTGAAAGGTTTCAACTTCTTATTTTAGACATTAAACAGATACCTCAAATGTTTGGGAATTCTTCGTTTACATCTCAGCAATGGAAATATTTAGCTTTTTTTTTTTTTTTTCTTTTTAGCTAGCCAAGAGTCCCTGTACAGTGAGCAATCTTTTGGGGTCTTCTCATCACTGAAGAATTTCTATGTGGACACTAAAGTAATATTAAAACCACTCACTCTCACTGGTAATTTACAGAATACAGTTTTAATAAACAGCAATATCGACAACAATAGCAATGATGAAACCTCTGAGGTGAGAGAGAATGTTAATTTTAGCAAAGAGTGTCTTGTCATCTGGACAAGGCTTACCAGTTCCTAGCCTCTAGTTTGTATACATTTATGCAATCATTTTGAATATTTACTCCCTGTATGCTGGTAGAAAAATCAGTGTCAGGACATTACATGTGAAGGAATAATTCAACATTTAAGTTTTTAAGAGTATATTTTTTTCAGATCTTGTTCCCCAAAGTTAAACATTGTGGTAGATTGAGACATTCATTATTAAATATCTTACAGAAAACAAAGGAAATTGTAACGTCTTATTTACCATCATTAAGAGAAACCTGAAGGCCAATTACTCATTGAATGGCAGGCAACACAATTACATTATTGTATAGAATCCTCAGGACTGTATTAAAAATTTATGAGAAGGAGTTTACACAGGTCAGCCTATAAAACTACTCCATAATTTCTATCTGTAAATTGAAATAGAAAAGAAATAAGATTGAATTAAATATGATAATGATAATAGTAAATTTCATGTCTAAGTGTGCTAAACTAGCTGGCCTTTCCTATTCTTGAATAAAATTATTCTGGTTGCCATAATGCATCCCGAAGCTTACCTAGATGAGGAGAAATTCAAAGTATTCCAACATCTGCCCTCATGAATAGATCAAGCCTTGGGGGAAACCAGTGATCTCTTGGCAACAGGACCAGAAGGTACGTAATCTCTTGTTTTAATTATATTTCATCTGCTGAAAAATTGCTTATCTCTCTGAGATTTATCTTAGAGATGACTGAAAGTAATTTTGTGACCTTCACATTGTCCGTATTTAAGTTAGATAATTGAAAATTCGGTGAGGATCCGAAAACCTCAAGTATGTATGGAGATTAAGATTTCCAACTCTGAAGAAAAACTGTCAGGTTCAAATCTTGGTCCTGTTCACCTCTGATGACGAACTCTGTGGTTACAAAACCCTCCTGCCTCCCTTTATTCATCTGAAAAAAAAATTGGTATGACTACATAGTTTGGCAAGTGGGGGCTAACTGAGCTACTAGACAACTTACACCGTAAGTCGACACAAAGCACATGCACAATAAGCATAATTAATATTACATTATTTTATTTTGTATGAGGTGGCAACAAATAGTTATCACATGCTTAATTTTAAATAAGCATTAATAGTGGTAGAAATTAAGGAAATATATTTATTAGAGAAAACTTAGAAATATGAAGGCTCTATCTAGTTATATTTATTTCTTATGTATCACATCCTCAATTTTAAATAAAAAGCATTAATAATAGTAGAAATTAAGAAAATACATTTATTAGAGAAGTCTATTAGAAATATCAAGGCTTAATCTAATTATATTTGTTTGTTAACTGAACTTGAGACATATGAATATTCACATACTTTAAGATATTTTATCACCTATTTGAAGAGGGACTCTGGCCACTATAAGAACAACTCGCACATAGCAAAAATTAGTGATTGAATACATTCTAAAGAGTAACATACATTTTGAAAGTGAGCTGTTGTTGGCTGGGCACGGTGGCTCACACCTATAATCCCAGCACTTTGGGAGGCCGAGGCGAGCAGATCACGAGGTCAGGAGATCGAGACCATCCTGGCTGACATGATGAAACCCCGTCTCGACTAAAAAAAATACAAAAAATTAGCCGGGCATGGTGGCGGATGCCTGTAGTCCCAGCTACTCAGGAGGCTGAGGCAGGAGAATGGTGTGAACCTGGAAGGTGGAGCTTGCAGTGAGCTGAGATCTCGCCAGTGCACTCCAGCCTGGGGGACAGAGCGAGACTCTGTCTCAAAAAAAAAAAAAAAAAAAAGTGAGCTGTTGTTATTGAACTTTTTATTATTACTTAATTACAAGAAAAAAACAAAGTAAACAACCAAAAAAATTATAGTGTTAAGAAAATGCCAAGGCTGCTCACCCACTTCTTTAACCGTTCTTCAAAAAAGTGAGCTGTTGTTATTGAACTTTTTATTATTACTTAATTACAAGAAAAAACAAAGTAAACAACCAAAAAAATTATAGTGTTGAGAAAATGCCAAGGCTGTTCACCCACTTCTTTAACCATTCTTCAAATTTACCATATATATATTTTTTTGACTAAGTGAGATAAATCACATTGAAATGCATGAAATAATGTCTGGCATCCAGTAGATACTCAGTGACATTTGTCCCCTTTAATGGTTTCAACTGGCTAGGATTTCACACGAAGAACAGTAGCATTTTGGTATCACTAGGCTAATGTCCATTTTCTGTATTGGAGAGTAGAGAAACTCCTTGGGTGATAGCTTATTTTACCTACTATGGAATTTTTACAGAACAAAGTTAAGGGTCATCTGCTGTGTGGATTCCCACTGGTATGTGAGACGTGGCAGAACATAATGGTAAGAAGAAGGATTCAGGAGCTGAACCATCTGGGTTCTTCAGGCTGTATCACCTACTGCCTGTGAGAGGCTTAGCCAGTTAGTTACCTTTGTGAGCTTCCTCTGGTGAGGATCAGAAGAATTAATACATAAGGCACCAATTATAATACTAACCCTGGGATGTAAAAAGGCTCAGTTATTATTACTGGTTACCATTATTATTAATAATGGTGTTAATAATAATTACTACAGCAATCTTTTCTAGACAAGGGAAAGTGAAGCAACTAATTAACCCTCAAGGAAAAAAAGTTTTTTTTCACTGCTAAAGACTATTAACTCTGACATGAGTTTTAGAATAGTTTTGCTTTCTCTCTCTTTGCCTGTATTTTCTTTATTTTTTATTCTAACATTTTCGATTTACCCAAGGATTTTGTTGCTAGATGGTGGTTCTGGTAGGCTGATCAAAGTTCATATCACAGGCAGTTAATTTTACCGAGATGGCTCCTGGTTTCTTTCTTTTTTAAATAAATCGTAACCACTGCCGAGGTTGATATGAGGACTTCTCTCCATTGGCAAGTAGCATTGTAGCCACAATCTCCTATTAAAGCTTGAAACAAAATGGTGATTACTAGTGTTTATGGCCAAATTTTGTTCATGCCTGCCCACTGAATTTGTTTGGATACCAGGAAATTATGGACTGTGTGATTCGAATTAGGATAAGAGATTAAACCCTGGGAGCCATTCTTTAGCAAAGACTGTGCTGTTAAAAAAAATGGAACATATCCTTTTAACCAAGTCAGTGAAATTAGCTTAGTCATGAGGATTGCAAGTGATCTTTCTGAACTTGAGATGTAAACACAGTGCCAAAAAATTTCATCAGGAGACTGAGGAGAGATGCTGATTCTTATTTTGTGAGAGATTTGTAATGCTAACTTAATCTTCTGACTGAACCCCTTAATTTCCCATTTTTAACTATTCTAGATGCTTGTCTCAGGAAATGGAAGAAATCTCTTCAATAATGTTACCAGAGACATGCCATGTCATTTCTATCTTCTCAATACAACTACTTAGTTCCTTTTTTCTTTCATTTTTGCATAATTTCCATAGCAACGTGTACATGGTGACTACATTACATCAATCAGCACCTCCACTCCTGGTCCCAGTTTTTTCTTTGCTAATCCTCACTGCTGACTTTTGTTGTTGTGGTTTCATTATCATTTCACAAGGTAACTACTGTCACCTTGGAAATGAAGTGCATGGTCAAAGCCCTTTAATACACAAAATATGTAAAATCTCCTCTTATGCATATTATACATGAAAGAAGGATAAGACCATCAGTTAGTTTTGTCTCCCCTGTAGAAATAGCCAGAGCATCAGGACAGCTGCATCCTCTTTCACAGAAATAGGAGAGCAGATGCTGAGGCAGGACACAATAGTTCTTCAGCCTGTGTTGCCTCCACTTGCATCCTAGAGCACTTGTTGAACTCTCTCTTAGGTAAATGGTAATATTTTCTGAAGGCACTAAGGGAATTTTTACCATGAGGGTAAATACCAATTAGCTATTATCTCCTCTTAGTAGGAGTGTAGCACAAAGAACTTCTGATTGACTGCTTTTCAGGGGCAGGGATAATTTGTTTGTCTGCTTGTTTATGTATTTATTTATGATTTTAGTCAGATTGCATTCTAAGACTTTAGCAAGATTTCAACGAACATTTTCCTATTTTTTCTTTTTCTTTCTTTTTTTTTTTTTTTTTTTGAGACAGAGTCTGGCTCTGTCACCCAGCCTGGAGTGCAGTGGTGCGACCTTGGCTCACTGCAAGCTCCACCTCCCAGGTTCATGCCATTCTCTTGCCTCAGCCTCCCAAGTAGCTGGGACTACAGGTGCCCACCACCACCACGCCCGGCTAATTTTTTGTATTTTTTTTTTTTAAGTAGAGATGGGGTTTCACCTTGTTGGCCAGGATGGTCTCAATCTCCTGACCTTGTGATCTGCCCACCTCAGCCTCCCAAACATTTTCCTATTTAAGCCTTGCCACTGAAAATTTTCTGTCTTTAAGTCCCACATAACAACTGCAGCCTGTAACATCTTGCTGACTGGCTTGACAGAGGATGGCCAATTTTTGTGTTTAGGCTCAGATGTGCAGTGCTGGGTTCTCAAATTGTGTCCCAGCCTGGGGCAGTGTGGCTTTAATAACATCCTCATTATCCATCCTTTATATAAAAAACCTTATATCTGTATGCAAAGCCATGGACTCTTAAGATTTTGAGTGCATCATACATGCTACAGGCAGCAGAAGATATATGAAGGATGTGCTTTCAGGCCAATCCCTGCCTAGTGTAGGCCCAGGTGGTATAATGCCTCATAACAGACCCCATTCCCTGGGCAAAGACATTGTGAATGGTGGGATTAGTATCCTCCTGTGACATGTGACATCCTCCTGTGACCTACTCACTATGATTTGGATGGTTCCCCTCAAGTTTGGGCTAGAGTGTCAGTGAGTGGATTAACTCAGGACAATTCCAGTTCTTTCTATGTACCTTCCTTTCATCATGAGGGATATGAAGAAAACATTAGATCATGTTGGATGCTGTTTGTCTGTTGGTTGGTTGGTTGGTTGGGTTTAACAATAAGAGCACGTATCTAGTCTTCTAGTTTTGTAAGGCTGCCATAATAATTTACATCCAAGCTGGCGGTTAAAACAACAGATATTTATTCTCTCACAGTTGTAGAAACCAGAAGTTTGGAATCAAAGTGTCAGAGGACCATGTTCCTTCCAAAAGCCCTAGGGAAAAATTTTAATTCTTCCTTGCCTCTTCCAGCTTTTGGTGGCCCCAGGCATTGCTTGGCTGATGGCAGCATAACTCCAGTCTCTACTTTTGTCTTCATATGTCATTATTCTCTATGTTTCTTTGTATTCTCCTTTTCTGTCTCTTATAAGGACACTCATTGGTGGATTTCATGCTTATCTCAATCCAGCATGACCTCAAATTGAGATGCTAACCTTAATTACATCTACAAAGATTCTTATGCCAAATAAAGTTACATTCTGAGATTCCAGTTGAACATATCTTTGGAGATCCACTGTTGAACCTACTATGCTTAAAAACTCAGGCCTGTCCCAAGGGCAGATTTAAAAAGAAAGAGAAATTCATTTTGCTTTCTGATTTTGAGATTGTTCCTCTTACCCCTACTCCATTTTCAACACCTGAACTTTATCAAGAAAACTCAAAGACAAAATGTGGCCAAGGTTGGCAATAAATACATTTTTGCCAATAATCTGATGGGAAATGTATGTTACTTCTTGTAAATCAAAATAAATTGGATCTGCTGGCAATCTGGTTAACCTGCAATTTGGATTATGACAATGGTGTTCTTATTTTATGCATTTTCACAGGCTCCAAATCTCCTTCTGTATCTTTTTCTAAAATTTTGCTGAGAGTCCATCTTTTCTGACCAAAGGTGATTTCATTCTCCACTAAAGTAGTTATTAAAAATATCTTCTGGTAGATAAGGAAAAAGTGGCTCATGTATACCACTGGAATTCTACACAGTCATAAAAAAGAACCAAATTAGGTTATTTGCAGCAAAATGGATGCATATGGAGGCCATTATCCTAAGCAAGATAACAAGGAAACAGAACCAAATACTGCATGTTCTCACTTATAAGCAGGAGCTAACTATTGTGTATTCATGGTCATAATGGTGGAAAGGATAGTCACTGGGACTACTAGAGGATGGAAAGAGGGTGAGAGGCAAGGGCCAAAAAACTATTTTTTGGATCTTATGCCCACTACCTCAGTGAAAGATTGATTCATACTCTAAACCTCAACATCACTCAATATACCTTTGCAGCTAACCTGCATGCATACCCCCAATTCTAAAATAAAAGTTGAAAAAAAAAGCTTAGAAAAGAATGGAAGGAAATACAAAAATAAGTTACCACGACTACCTCTTGATGGTGAGTATGGGTAATTTTTGTTGGTTTATATTGACCCCCTATTTAGCAAAATTCCTGAAATGATCACATTAATGGGAAAATATAGTTTTCAGTTCCTAGAAAGGTTTGCTTGGTTTATGTTTAAAAACAAATGATTCAACGGCTCTTTTCACAGACTTGATGGTGATTTGGGAGAAAATCCAGAAATTGGTGACCTATCATGAGTTCATAATTAGCCCCATTATTTCTGATAAAACATTTCAGTAGCATTAAAATGCTAAGCTGAACTAAGATGTTCATGAAATGTATTCAAATAAACAAACCCAAATTAAACATGATTGTATAAAAATATCTTACTTGAATTGATAATATAAATGCAGAATTTGTGAATGTTTATTTATAGTTCCTGTAATTTGGGGAAATTAAAGTCACTTGGGAACAATGTTTACTTCACTAGCAACCAAAGGAGTACAATTGAAAAATAATGACTTGAAAATAAAATAAAAGTAAAAAAGGACTTCATTTCTTTTCACACAGTCTGAAAGAGTGAGTGCACAAGCTTTTCTCTGCCCAACTCCTCTTTGTCCACAAGGAATTTTCAGAATTCCTCCGTGTCTGTCTTATAATTTCATTCCTTGCTCATATAAGCAAGTTGGTTCAGAAACCCTAAGACTGTTATACCGTCAGTTGGGTTAGTTTAAAATAACCCCTATGAGCAGTTCAACACTGAATTGGCAATGCTTTGGAAAGCAGAGACCCTGTCAGCTAACCAGCCATCCTTTAAAATCAATTCATATTTTCACAGTCCCTGGGGATTGTTTCACAGGGCTAAAATTTCGCTGTTGGAACAGGGTTGCTTGAAGATAACAGGGATACTTGAAGGTAAGGAGGTCAATATTTTGCTGTTTCTGAATGTCATTCATTCAGAGATGGCTTAAGACATTTGCAATTCATTCAAAGATGGCATAAGAAATTTGGATTTTCAAACTTTAGTTTTCTCATCTTAGAGTTTGAGGTAATTTTATTTGTCAGCTGCCAGAAAATAAAAAGTACACATAAGGTAGCAGACTAATATCTACATTGACCTATTGTAGAACCAGAAGGACCCATTTATTTAGCAAGAGACTTCTTTACTGTGTCTAGTTCAGGTTCCCGGAAAGATGGGACAATTCGTAGTAACACTCATTCCTTCTGCTAAGGGTCATGAGATAGGTTTAGACATATGGTCCCATTCTGATGATGTTTTAAACTTTGTTTATTTTACATACCCTGTGATAGAGCCAATAAATGTAGGGGCCTAAACGTCGGTATAGCCTGTAATTTTGACAGATGCCCAGATTGTGGTATTGACAAATAGGACAGATGTCCCGAGGGGCATATGTGTAGAAATAGATGACATTTCACAGAGAATTTACTAATTCAATATAATGCTGAAACAACATGTGATAGTAGTTGAACCCATATATAGAATACATTTGGGGAAATTTTTCTCACATATTTGATGTGGTGCCCAGAACTATATGATGTGAAGAGTAATTGTGTGTTTTGTATGGGAACACATTAGTAAAACCTCATGTAAATCAAAATCAATCCAGATGAAAAATAATTAATAACGGTGTTTACAAACTCAAATAATACCTGCACAAGGCAATGGCATAAACAAAGTTTACAATGCCTCCAGATGGCAATATTTGAAAGATGATTTCGAGTTTTACACACAAATCGAGAATTTATTCATATAACATATGGAGCTAACTAAAATCCATATAATTCAAATTAGCTTACATTGTAACTAAATGGAATGGAAAAGGAGTTCCTGTTCATTTTACCACTTCAGAATAGAAAATTCTGGATCTGGTGAAAATTGATCATTTTCCTTTTGTTTTAATTCAAGGTATAGACTCGTGTCTAAAGACATGGTTAACTGTTTAAGGAGAATAGAAGATGAAGAAGGGTTAAATGACAAGCAAGTTTTAAAAGTCTGATATCAACTAATTTTTAGGCAAGGAAGATTTAAAAATTTCACTGTGATTTGAGTGAGAGGCCGCTTACTTTTTATATCACATTGTAAGTTTAAAGAAGAAGAGAATAAAAACATCATGGCTAAATCACCTGAAATGACTTCAAATTTTCTATAAATGATAAACATATCCAATGTGATAATTATAATTCAAGGCCCATTTTAATCTGACCCTAAATTTTCTTTCCCATTCTAATAATCAATAAGCTAATCAATAAGCTCATAACATCCTACAGATTCTGCACACACACATGCACACACACACAGAGAAACACAGTCACTTCTTCAAACACATTGTTTTTTCATTTTTCTTCACCTTTCATCTATTTATTTATGAGAGTGCCCACCTCCAAGGTAAGAGAGTTATTGAGATAATTTTATAAATGTCATGGGGCTTGCCCTCATAAAGTCTACATTCCAGAAATGAAGTTGACAAGAAACAACCAATGGTTCAATTACTTATTAAAATTAGTTTTGATCATTATCTCTCTATCCACTGTTAATCTACCTATAATCTTCTTTGCTCTTTTCCATGTTTAATGAACTCTTAGACTTTTCTTTTAACTTTTATTTTAAGTTCACGAGTACAAGTGCAGGTTTGATACATTGGTAAATTTGTGTCTTGGGGGTTTATTGTACAGATTATTTCATCACCCTGGTATTAAGCCTAATACCCATTAGTTATTTTTCCTGATCCTCTCCCTCTACCCTCTAGCCTGTGAAAAGCCCCATGGGTATTGTTACCCTCTGTGTCCATATGTGCTCATCATTTAGCTCCCACTTATAAGTGAGAACATGTGGTATTTGGTTTTCTGTCTCTACATTAGTTGGCTAAGGATAATGGCCTCCAGCTCCATAATGTCCCTAAAAAGGACATGATCTCATTCTTTTTACGGCTACATAGTATTCCATGATGAATATGTACCATATTTTATTTATCCAGTCTATCACTGATGGGCATTTAGATTGATTCCATGTCTTTGCTTTGTGAATAGTACTGCAATGAAGATATGCAGCCATGTGTCTTTATAATAGAGTAATTTATATTCCTTTGGGTATTGATAAGGTTTGGCTGTTACCCCACCCAAATCTCATCTTGAATTATAGCTCCCGTAATTCCCATGTGTCATGAGAGGGACCCAGTGGGAGATAATTGAATCATGGGGGCAGGTCTTTCCCATGCTGTTCTCCTGATAGTGAATAGATCTCATGAGATCCGATGGTTTTATAAATGGGAGTTGCCCTGCACAAGTTAACAAGTTCTCTCTTGCCTGCCTCCATGTAAGATGTGACTTTGATCCTCATTCTCTTTCTGCCATGATTGTGAGGCCTCCCCAGCCATGTGGAACTGTGAGTCCATTAAACCTCTTTTCTTTATAATTTACCCAGTCTCAGATACATCTTTATTAACAGCATAAGAACAGACTAGTACAGGTAATGGGATTACTGGGTTGAGTGGTATTCCTTTCTTTAGGTCTTTGAAGAATCACCACCCTGTCTTCCACAATGGATGAACTAATTTACACTCCCACCAACTGTGTATAAGCATCCCTTTTTCTCTACAACCTTGCCAGCGTCTTTCATTTTTTTATTTTGATAATAGCCATTCTGACTGGTGTTAGTATCTCATTGTGGTTTTGATTTGCATTTCTCAGAGTCTAAAATCTAGAATTAAAACTTTTAACTTGGTGAGCCTATGTTGAATGACTACAGAGAACCTAGATAAGCAATTTTCGTTTGCATTTTATCCAAAACAGGTGGCAAGAAGAAAAGTTTAAGAATTTCAAGTGGCTTGATTGGACTCTTCTTCATGGTCGCTGAGTCAAGGACCTTCTCTTCTAGTGAATTTAAGGGTTTTGTGGAACACTAGTCTTTCTTTATGAACTCTGTCTTCTTTCTCATACAATTTATCTTTTCCACATATGGATGGAATAAAACTGCAGAAAATATAATGAAATGGATAACCATATATTTTTTAAAATAGAAATTTTTGAGTATTGACATTCAAGGTTTTAATTCTAGATTTAAAAATACATTTTATTTACACACTCATCAGTTAATGGATGCTTGAATTATTTTCACTTTCAGTCTATTATGAATAATGCTGCTATGAACATTAATGTATAAGTATTTGTGTGAACAAATAGAACAGACATGGTCAGTTCTCTTGGGTATATTCCTACAAGTAGAATTTCTGGGTCATATGGCAGCTCTATGTTTGATTTTATGCAGAATTTCTAAACTGTTTTTCAAAGAAACTGTTTTACATTCTGAGAAGCAATGTATGAGAGTTCTAATTCTTTTACATCCTCAACAACACTTGTTATTATCTGTCTTTTTTATTATAGTTATTCTGGTATTTGTGAAGTTTCATCTCATTATGATTGTGATTTGCATTTCCCTAATGGCTAATAACAGTCAGCATATGTTCATGTGCCTATTGGCCATTTGTATATCTTCCTTGGCATAAAGTCTTTCAAATTACTTGCTCATTTTTTAATTGAGTTATTTGTCTTTTGATTTTTTAGTTGTAAGTTCTTTATATATTATGCATAAGTCCTTATCAGATATACAATGTGAAAATATTTTGGTTCCTGCTATACATTGGTTTTCCCCTTTATAAGTGGTGTATTTTGTAGATCAAAAGCCTTTAATTTTAATGAAGTCCAGTTTAACAATATTTTTCTCGTGTTGCTTGTGTTTTAAGTGTCTTATTGTTTGTTAAGTGTCATAGGTTTTTTAATATGAATGAGTGTTGGATTTTCTCCAAAGATTTTTCTACAACTGTTGTCATGATAATCCTTTTTGATCCTTTATTTTATTAATATACATATTTTATTAATTGATTTTCCATTGTTGAAGCATATTTGTGTATCTGGGATAAATCCTACTTGGTCATGTTTTGTAATCCTATTTAAAGTTATTGGGTTTAGTTTGCTAGTATTTGATTGAGGATTTTTTTTTCTTTGCTTTGTATTTATAAGGAATATCAGAGTTTTTTTCAATATTTATTTTAGATTCATGGGGCATATGTGCTGCTTTGTTACTTGGATATATTGTCTGATGCTAAGGTTTGGGGTATAAGTGATCCCATTTACCAAGGTACTAAACATAGTACACAAAAGCAGGTTTTTCAACCCTTGCCTCTACTCCTACTTCACTCCACCTGCTAGCTGTACCCAGTGTCTATTGTTGCCATCTTTATGTTTATGGGTACCTAATATTTAGCTCCAATTTATAATTGAGAAAAGACTGTATTTAGTTTTCTGTTACTGCATTAATCTGCTTAGGATAATGGCCTCCAGCTACATCTGTGTTGCTGCAAAGGACATGATTTTGTTCTTTTTATGGCTGTGTAGTGTTCCATCATGTATATTTGCCATGTTTTCTTTATCCATTCCACCATTAATGGGCACCTAGGTTGATTTCATGGCTGGTATTGTGAGTAGGACTGCGAGGCACATATGAGAGCCTATGTATTCTTGCTAAAATAATTTGTTTTCTTTTAGATACATAACCAGTAATGGGATTGCTGGGTCAAATTGTAGTTCCCTTTTAAAGTCTTTAAAAAATCTCCAAACTACTTTCCATAATGGCTGAACTAATTTAGATTTCCACTGAAAGTGTGCAAGCATTCCCTTTTCTCCATAGCCTTGCCAGCATCTGTTATTTTTTGATGTTTTAATGATATCCATTCTGACTGATGTGAGATGGAACCTCATTGCAGTGATTTGCATTTCTCTGATGATTAGTGATGTGTAGAATTTTTTATATGTTTGTAAACCACTTTTATGTCTTCTTCTGAGAGGTGTCTATTCATGTCTTTTGTTCATTTGTATTCATGTTATTTGTTTTATGCTTATTAATTTGTTTAATTTTCTTATAGATTTGGGGTATTGGGACCTTTGTTGGAAGTGTAGTTTGTGAGTATTTTATCTCATTCTGTAGGTTGCCTGTTTTCTCTGTTGATAATTTCTTTTGCTGTGTAGAGCTCTTTAATTTAATTAGATCCCACTTGTCAATTTTTGTTTTGGTTGCAATTGCTTTTGAGGACTTAGTCATAAATTATTTCCCAAGGCCAATGTCCAGAATGGAGTTTCCTAGGATTCTGGTAGTTTGAGGTCTTGTGTTTAAATTTTTAATCCAACCTCAGTTAATTTTTTATATGGTGAAAGGTGGGGTTGAGTTTCATTCTTCTACATACGGCTACCCAACTAGCCCACACCATTTATTGAATACAGAGTAGTCTTTTCCCTGTTGGTTATTTTTCTTAACTTTGTTAAAGATCAGATATCTGTAGGTGTGCAGCTTTATTTCTGGGTTTTCTGTTCCGTTCCATTGGTCTATGTGTCTGCTTTTGTACCAGTACCATGCTGTTCTGGCACCAGTACCATGCTATTTTGGTTACCATCACCTGATAGTATATTTGGAAGTCAGCAAACATGATGCCTCTGGCTTTGTTCTTTGTGATTAAGATTACTTTGGCTATTTTGGCTGTTTGGAGTTTCATATGAATTATTTAATATTTTTTTTCTGGTTTTATAGAAAAAAAATGACATGGTAGTTTGGAACTTCCTAGAGACTTATTGAATGGCTCTGACCAAAATACTGATAGTGATATGGACAATAAAGTCCAGGCTGAAGTGGTCTCAGATGGAGATGAGGAACTTTTTGGGAAGTGAAGCAAAGGTGATTCTTGTTATACTTTAGCAAAGAGACTGGCAGCATTTTTCCCCTGCCCTAAAGATTTGTGGAACTTTGAACTTGAGAGAGATGATTTAGGGCGTCTGATGCAATAAATTTCTAAGGAGCAAAGCATTCAAGAAGTGACTTGGGTACTGTTAAAAACATTCAGTTTTATTTATTCAGAAAGGTATGGTTTGGAGTTGAAATTTATGTTTAAAAGGGAAACAGATCATAGAAGTTTGGTAAATTTGTAGCCTGATGATGTGATAGAAAAGAAAAACTCATTTTCTGAGGAGAAATTCAAGCTGGCTGTAGAAATTTGCATAAGTAATAAGGAGTCAAATGTTAATCATGAAGACAATGGGGAAAATATCTCCAGGGCATGTCAGAGGTCTTTATGGCAGCCCCTCCCATCACAGGCCCAGAGGCCTAGGAGGAAAAATGGCTTCATAGGTTGGGTCCAGGGCCTTGCTGCTTTGAGCACTCTCCAAACTTGCTCCCCTGCATCCCAGCTGTGGCTAAGAGGAGCCAGTGTATAGATCAGGTCATTGCTTCAGAGGGTGAAAGTCTCAAGCCTTGGCAGCTTACATGTGGCATTGGGCCTCCAGGTACACAGAAATCAAGAATTGAGGTTTGAGAACCTCCACATAGATTTCAGAGAATTTGTGGAAATGTCTGGATGTCCAGGCAGAGGTGTGCTGCAGGGGCAGAGTCCTCATGGAAAACTTCTGTTAGCGCAGAGTGGAAGGGAAATGTGGAGTCAAGCACTGTCTGGGGCACTGCCTGGTGGAGCTGTGAGAAGAGGGCCACCATCGTCCGGACTCCAGAATGGTAGATCCACGGACAACATGCACCATGCACCTGGTAAAGCTGCAGACACTCAATGCCAGCTCATGAAAGCAGCCAGAAAGGGAGCTGTACCCTGTAAAGACACAGGGGCAGAGCTGCCTAAGGTCATGGGCGCCTACCTCTTGCATCAGTGAGACCTCGATGTGAGACATGAAGACAAAGGAGATCATTTTGGAGCTTTAAGATTTGACTGCTCTGCTGGTTTTGGATTTCTATGGGGCCTGTAGCCTCTTCATTTTGCCAATTTTTCCCATCTGGAATGGCTGTATTTACACAATGCCTGTATCTCCATTGTATCTAGGAAGTAACTAACTTGCTTTTGATTTTACAGGCTCATAGGCAGAAGGGACTTGCCTTGTCTTAGATGAGACTTTGGACTGTGGACTTTTGAGTTAATGCTGAAATGAGTTAAGATTTTGGAGGACTGTTGGGAAAGCATGATTGGTTTTGAAATGTGAGGATATGAGATTTGGGAGGGGCCATGGGTGGAATGATATGATTTGCCTGTGTCCCCACTCAGATCTCATCCAGAATTTTAGCTCTCACAATCCCCATGTGTTGTGGGAGGAACCCAGTGGGAGGTAATTGAATCATGGAGGTGGGTCTTTCCCATGCTGTTCTTGTGATAGTAAATAAGTCTCATGACTCATGAGATCTGATGGTTTGATAAAGGGGAGTTCCCCTGCATACACTCTTTCTTGCCTGCTGCCATGTAAGACGTGTTTGCTTCTCCTTTGCTTTCCACCATGATTGTGAGGCCTCCCCAGCCATGTGGATCTGTGAGTCAATTAAACCTCTTTCCTTTATAAATTACCCAGTCCCAAGTATGTCTTTATTAGCAGCCTGAGAACAGACTAATACAACAGGATTGTGGGAAGTTCTCCAGGCATTCAGAGCACCCACCTTCCTGAATTAGGAGTAGGGAAACCAACTGCACCAAGATCTCTGCACAGAAGAGGTGGGGTGATTCAGGCTGCTGAACCAGGCAAGCAGAAGCTTGGAATGCCTGGAGATCTACCTGAACATGTAGCAGCAAAGGCCCCTGCACCAAGACCTCTAACCAGGAAGAGTGGGGCATATCAAGCTGCTGATCCAGGCAAGTTGGTGCTCTGAATGTCTGGAGGTCTGCCTGAGTGTGGAGTAGAGAGGGCCATTCTGTACCATGATCTATGTCCAGGAAGGTTGGGTGGCTCCGGCTGCTGAACCAGAAGAACGGGTGCTTTAACTGCCTGGAGATCTGCCCAGGCATGAAGCAGAGAAGGCCTCCCTGCACCAGTAGCTCTGAACAGAAAGAACAGTGGTGAGTCAGGCTGCTGATTCAAGTGAGTAAATGTCTGGAGGCCTGCCTGGGTATGGAGCAGAGAAAGCCCCACTGCACCAGGATCTCTGTACAGGAAGGGTGGAGCAGGTTAGGCTCTGAACCCAGTGAACAGATGCTCCTAATGCCTGGAGATCTGCCTTGGCATAAAGTGTAGGGGGCTGCTCTGCACCACAATCTATGTTCATGAAGAGTTGAGTGGCTAAGGCTGCTAGTCCAGGAAAGCGGCTGCGCCAAATGCCTGAATTTTTGCCTGGGGTTTGAGCAGAGGAACTCACTGCACTATTATCTTGGTAGAGCAGATGGAGACATCTAGAAATGGCACACACAGACCAATTCCAGGTCACTAGGCTGGCCTTGGCTGCAAATCTCACTACCCGGAAGAAACTGCAGCTGTAGCAGCACTCCTCCTGCCCCAGGCTTGTGACAAGGGAAAGCACAATTTCAGTGTCCGCTCTGGATGTGCTTTCCATAGCTCTGGTTGTGGAGGCCCTTATCCCACTCTAGAGCAGGCCCCCCCAATCTCTGCCTCAAGAATAAAATTCCTGAGTGGTCATGCTGCCAAGTTGCCAAAGAATGCCTGACTTTGTATGCCTGGATTAAAAATGGTATGCTGTTCTTGGTCCCAGGTCTGGGAAAATGTCCGCAGCTTTTCCCAGTGTCTTTCCCTCACAACATCTTCAAGCCTCTCCCCATGCTGGCTCTAGGGCTTGGGAGAAAGACAGTGCTGTTTCTCAACCTGGGTCGCTTGAGTTCCCACTGGAAAAATGAGTCACATAGGGAGGCTCTCTGCTTCTCTCATGTCCTCCTGGAGCTTCAATCACATTTACCAGACAGATACCATCATGGGGACTGTCTGTCAGTGTTCTTTCTCCTCCACAGGATCTGGAGTGCCCTTCACAATTCTGATGGTTTCCCATTTTCTTCTTGAATTAAAGCTCACAGAGTTGATCTTTATGCACTATTTTACTACTTCCAAGTGGCTGAGGCATCATAAAAGCCTCTAATCTGCCACCTTGGGGAAAAAAATAGGGATTCTTAATTTGTTTTACTTGTGATGTATTTGTCTGGTTTTACTAGTCTTATAAAAAGAGTTGGAAAATAATCCCTCCTTTTCTATTTTTTGAGTGTGTTTGTGAAGAATTAGTGTAAACTCTTCTAAACATTTGGAAGAATATATCAGTAAAGCCATCTATTCTAGGGATTATGTGTGTATTGGTGGCGGGAAGTTTTATATTGCCTACTTTATTTCTTCCTTCATGTATTTTGGGATTATCTTGATAGATGCATATGTGCTTATTGTTATGTTTTCTTGATGTATTAATCCTTTCTATAATTGTAAAATGCTCTTTCTCACTAATCACAATTTATCTCTTGAAGTTTGTTTTGTGTGTTATTATGACCAGGTCTCTTTTGATTACTGTTTGAATGATTTATCTTATTCAGTCATTTGTATTCAAACTGTTTGTGTCTTTGAATATAAAGTGTGTCTGCTGAATAAAACAGATAGTTGGATTATGTTTTTTCTAAACCCATCTGCAAACTCTATTTTAAATGGAGTTTGTAATCTATATACATTTAATGTAATTACTGATATATAGAATTTGTTTGCCAGTTTACCAGTTGTTTTCTATATGTCTTCTGCTTTTTTATTTCTCTATTTTTCTAAGATTGCCTTTTCTTTAGTCAATAGATATTTTTAATGCACTGTATTAATCCCCTTATCACTGATTTTATTATAGTTTGTAAGTTATTTTCTTAGGGTTGCCTGATGGGCTACAAGTAGTATCTTAATTTTTGAAAATCTAGTTAGATTTACTATCAACTTAATTTTAATAGCATACAAAAATTTTGATTCTAAATGGCATTGTTCTCTCCTTCCTTTGTTGTATTACTATACATATTACATCTTTATTCAATGTATGAATTCACTGTATTCATCTTTATTCATTACATCTTTATTCATTGTATTACTTATAACCATTGCTTTATGCAGTTTATTTTTGAATCAGATAGGAGAAAAGAAAATAGTTACAAAAAATAAATTTACATTCTCTTTCATATATTTCTAATTTTTGCTTTTTCTATTGTTCTGCATTTGTTTATATGGACTCTAGATATTGTCAAGTGTAATTTTATTTCATATTGAAATACCTCTTTTAATATTTCTTGCATGGAAACTTTGCTAGTAAGAGATTCTGTCAGTTTTGGTTTCAGAGAATAAGTGAGAATATTTTCACTTCTTTTTCATTTTTGAAGTATAGTTTTGTTGGTTATGAAATTATTCGTTGATAGTCATTTACTTTCAAAACTTTAAAAATGTCATCTCTCTGCCTCTGGTTTCCATGGTTTCTAATGAAAAATCAGTGAAAAATTATTCAGACTCTTTTGCACATGAAGAGTTGCTCCTCTCTTTTTGTTTTCAGATTCTTTCTTTGTCATTTTCTTTTGATTGTTTAATTATAATTTTTTAAAAATGTGAATCTCTTTGAGTTTATCCTACTTGGGAGTCATAGATCTTTTGGATGTGCAAGTTAATATTCTTTGTCAAATTTTGGAAATTTTTAAGTATGTTTTGTATTGTTCTTCACATATTTTTATGCCCCATTTCTCTTCTGTTCCCTCTTCCTTTGGGACTTCCATTATACATATTTTGCTATGCTTGATGATATCTCTGAGTCTGTCCATTTGTCTTTATTTCTTTTTCCTTCTGTTTCTTGCATTAGATAATCTCATTGACCTATATTTAAGTTAGCTAACTCTTTTCCCTGCTTTCTAAAATCTGCCATTAAGTCACTCTAGTACATTTTTATACAGTTATTATACATTTTAATTCTGTAATTAATATATATTTATAGAATTGCTTATTAGTATTATTTATTTGGTGAGACATTTATTCTCAAATGTTCCTTTAGCTTTTTAGAAATAGCTTATTTTAGTTATTAAACAAATTTTTATCATGGTGGATTTAAAAACCTTTGTCTACTAAGCCAAACACCTGAGCTTTCTCATGGACAGTTTTATTGATTGCGTGTTGTTCCTGTGTGTGAGCCATATTGTCTTACTTTTTGTATGCCTTATAAATTTTTGTTGAAAACTGAACATTTTAAATAATAAAAATGTGACAACTCTGAGAATTATATTTTACTCCCTTCAAATTTTGTTGATTTTGCTATTTGTTTTTGTCATTTGTTTCTTTAGTGACTTTTCTGAACTAATTGTCTAAAGTTTTTGTTTGTCATCATGTTTGAACACTGAAGTCTCTGTTTGCTTAACTTAGTAGTCAGTGAAAGAATAGACAGAAATTTCATTAAAGACCTGGAACCCGTAACTCTTCCGGTCTCTGCTGAGTGGCTCTGTGTGCATTTCAGGGCACACTTTTAACACCCAGCCGGTTGGTTGACAACTCTGCCTTAGTCTTCACATTCTGCTTTCCCATAGCTTCATGGTCATCTGGAGGTGAAAGCTTAGGGCCTTCTCATATTTTTCTTGAGAATAAGCATTGTGCTTAGAATGTGCACAATCATACGTGTGTGAGTGACCTTTTATAGTGCCAGTAATATGTCAGAAGTCTTCAAAACTCCTATTTATATTTCCTAGCTTTTTAAGTTTTCCAGCTACCATATTATTTGCCCTAACTGTTATCTACCACTTTAGTCTACCATGATTTAAAAAAGTTGCCTTTCAATGTTTTCAATAAGTATGCTAGTTAAAAAGACTTTCATGGGCCAGTTACAAATGAGGTCAAATAAAGACAGTTTTATAAGTGGTATCTTGCAGTAAGCCACGTTCCAGGTCAAACAATAATTCTCAGGGAACTAAGCTGAAGGCTGCCAGATTGCTAGTAGTCAGCGATTGAGGGATATTTATTTTCAAGGTGACTGTATAACTTGAGAGAGGGTGATGAGAATAAGCAGCCTAAAATACCACAAAGCTTACAGTTCTTACCATAATTTAACCTTTCTTTCTCTTTTGGTTCTTTGTTTATTAAATAAATTATTTAAGAGTTTTAAAAGAGCTGATTCTGATTATTTTTGCACATTTTTAATTGTTTATGTGGGGGAGATAATTTGCATATGCCCTCACATCATCATTTGTATTGCTATCACTCTTCTTCTTCATATTATGGTCAAATGTAATATCACTAGAAATAAAAATATTTTCATGAGCATTTGCTAAGATCAAGGTTCAGCCTTAAACTTGACCTTTTCAGAAATGCTTTTCAATATTCAGAAGGTAGTGGTTCCTTCCTAAATAACACAATGTAGCTGTAAACAATTGGATCCATTTCCTTTCCTTACCCATTTCATTCAACAAAAGTCTTTTCCCTCAACTCCCTTATGTTTTAGAATTATCTGACTCCTGTGGTCATCTTCTTTCTGAGGGTTAGCAATCATGAAATAACTTCTAAGCATATAAGTTTTTAGAAATTCATTTACATGATGTATAGTAGACACACCATCTCTCATGGAATTGAAACAGGATTCCTTTTTATCTCAAACCTGCAGGTTGTTGGTAAGCATGTAAGTGATACTTTTCACTTTGGCTACATCACACCATTCTAAATTCGTATCTTTTCAAGTGCTATTATTTCTGACATTTCAAGCTGTAAACCTAGAAAGGCAGTACTCAGATGTCCACTTTGTGGATTTTGTATTTTTCTACGTGATAGGCCTATGTAATAATATAGTTTTCCCTTTCAGGCACTTGGAATAATTTAAAGCAAATTATTTTCATGGAAAACTGATCCATGTCTGAGTCCTCAAATGCTTACACTAGGAGGGAAGTAACCTTTTCAGATGAGTGTCTGTTTTACTACATTTCCGCAAGAAACATCAAATTTCATATTTCACTATTTTTAAACTAGAGAAACCTAGGAAATTGTTATTTTCCAAGAACAATATGATGCTGACTTTCCCCTTCTCCCTTTGCCAAACAGTGTGATAGAATTTTCCGTCATTCTCACAAGAATTAATAATTAATTATTCTATTACTGTTTCAAAATAAAAATTATCTGCCACTATCTCCACAAAATTTGTCACCTTGCCACCACCAGCACTATGATTACTGAGAATAATCAGAGCATAATTTGATTCCTATAATGTTAATAGAAGCCAACTAAATGGACATCATTTATTTGGTAAGTGTTAGAGTGTAAGCGCCACGTAGTCAGTTTTTTTATCTGTTTTTTTCAGTGTCAGATACCAAGATTTGAGAACAGTTTCTGATGTATACTCAGTGCTAAATAGCATGTTGAATGAAGGGGTGAATGACTCCTGTGCTCAAATTCTATTTGATTAATTCAAACATAATCTGCCTCTTGTGCACAGGATGACATTATCCTGACTCTGTATTTTTAATTATAATAATAGCAATATGAAATATATCTGCATAATTTTATAAAATTCACAAAATCATTTACATACCACATTTTCTCACCTAAGACTCTAAACAGAGCAAGGCCTTATTATCATAATTTTATTGATAATCACATTTAGACTAGGAGAAATTGAGTGTGATTTATCCAAGAGTCACAGAGTGAGAAAATATCAAGAGGAGGTTTCAAACTCAGGGCTTATGACTTCTGAGTCTCTATGTATTTCACTACATCCATGCATTGTATATAGTATTTTTCGAAGTTTGCAAAGCAATGCCCCTTATTTACCTTATGTGATTCTTTTGTTTCTCCCCTTCCCCAACTTTGGAGATAAGCAGGGTTTTGTTTATCTAATGCTACACAAAAAGTCACCCCCAAACTTGGAAACCAAAATAATTATTTATGGTAATGTGTGTTGACTGAGCTCAACTGGTTATTTCTCACTTGAGGTATCTCCTGGAGTGTCGGTCAGATGGTAGCAGAATCTAGAGTCATCTGAAAGTTCAACTAGACTGGACAACCAAGAAAGTATCTTCATTCACATGTCTGACACCTCAGGTGGGATTGCTAAAAGAGCAGACACTATAGCTCTTTTTCTTTTTGTGGACTCTCCATATGGCTAGCTTGGGCTTCCTCAAACTTAGAGTCCTCAGAGTGCTTGAACTTCATGTTCAGAAAGTTCGCTTCCTACAGACTACACATTCCTAGAGAAAAAGAAAAACGCCACATTCTATTGTTTACATAGGGCAAGCCCTCATTTATTTTGGTTAAAAACTATACAAAATGTGAATACTGGACAGCATGTTTCACTCAGGGCCATTTTTCAAAAGACAGCAGCACTCTACAATGGTGAACATACATATTGTAGAACTGAGTGGCCAATTTCTTTGCCTATAGCCTGGGTTTGACTCGCTTATGGGATTACCTTGGAAATCCAAGGTAAATCTCACTTAATTTCTCTTAGTTTCCATTCCTTATTAAAGTATAGCAATTGCTACCTCATAAGATTGTGTCACTTTTGAATTAGATAATCAAAATAAATGAACTTTGCAAACTCTAAAGTGTTATCTTTTTTTTTATTAATGGTGTCATGGGACATTGGCTGCTTCTCTTTGAAAATCAAACCTTTCTTCACTGGTACCTTCTTAATCCTCAGAGACGAGAAATTTGAAGTCAAAATGTATCATATGAACTGATCTTTCACCTCCACCACCATTTTATTCCACTGTTATATGTACTCAACAGACTTCTTACGGTTAAATTCATTTTCCAAAGCAGCCATTCTGACTAACCACTCCCTAATACTCTCTGTACCAAATATGTCTCAAGCCTGGTAAAAAATGGACCCTATAATTTTCCTGGACAACATTTCCTTATAAATTCAAATTTACCTAAAATTATCTCCTCCATAATTATTCCTTAAGCTTCTTTGAGATCAGTAGCTTCAAAATAGGTGAAGTCTCAGTAACTCGAGCAGAAGATGTTACCTATTAAGCATCTAGCACTGTCGCAGGAATTGGTTTTCACTCAATTGTTTAATTATCATCACTGTTCTCTCTCAATTAGGAAAAAAATAAGGATACAAGAGAATAGAAAGTAGGGCAGTATCAGGTATTGTGTTGGAGAAAGGCAGAAAAATTGAGAAGCAATGAACTGCATGTATGGAGAGTTACGCTGTGAAGATAGTACTTCAATAGTTTCCAACACGGTGCAAAAAGAACTTTTATGTCCTGAACCAATCTTAATGTTAAATGTAACCTTTATCTCTCACTCATTGCACTAAAAGAAATACTTGAATTATAATTCTTCATTTGAAACAAATGATAATCGGAATGATTCAGTATAGGGGAAAACATAAGGGGGAACGCAGAAATGGTGATTTTCAGGAAAATGCTCCCTGGTAAGAGGACAGGATGTGGTGTGGTCTTTGCTAGAAATACTGACAGACCAGCCACTCTCAAAGGAAGGAAAGCAAAGAATGTGATTTCAGATGCAGGTATGCTGGTGGATTTGATGGTGGGAGCATCAGGAAATTCTCTTTTGGCTGCTTTCATTTTCCCTGTAAAATGAAAAACAAGAATATTAGCTGAGAGAGGAAGGGCAGAAAAATTTGGAGGTTTAAGAAGAGAGGTCAAAGTGTACCTCAGAAAGGTACATGTCCCAGGTAGGACCCAAAAACTCTTTTAAGGGATTAGTATGAATGGTGGAAAAGACAGAATTTTGCTTTTCTCAGATCTGGAATTGCACGCTATATTGGCCTGGAGCTGCTAACAGCCATCTTTCCAAACATGTAGAAAAGTCAGACTGAAAACAAAGTCAACAAGGAAAATAATAGAACAAATATGGAATGAGAGAGGCAAAATGCTTACATTACCATTGCAGGGCATGAGAGCAGCCAGGTTTGTACAGAGAGCACCCCCTGAGGTTTTCTACTACATGAGTGAATAAATTTCTTTGTTGATTAAGCTTGTTTGAATGTGTGTGTTTTTGTCAATTATAATCAAAAGAGTACTCAATACATCAGATAGTTAAGGAGTAGTGTTTTGAGTTTCAAATAATAAATTCTTAAAATGACCAGAAAAATAGTGTAACAAATTGATAAGATTATCAAGATGGTTTTTAGAATTAGAAAACTGAGCTTGAATTTTGACTGCTCCATGTAATGAGATGTGTGAACTTTGGGCTTACTTAATCTCTCTGAGCTTCATATCATCTATAAATTGAGTATAATGATAACATCTCCCATTTAAGTCCTGGGCAATATATCAACGTTTTATACATATTATCTTCCCAATATTCCAATTCTCCAGTAGAGCTGGTATCATTATCTTGCATTTACAAATGAGAAGAGTGAGACTTAGCAAGGTTAATAATCAGCCCAACATTCCACAACTAGTAAGGTGGTATTGAACCCATGTTTCTATTACCTGAAACCTGGAGTGACCACAAAATCTCAATTCACCTGGGACTATTGTAGTCTGTGCCTATTGCACCTGCATTCCATCCAATTAGCACACTCTTTCACTTACAAAAAAAAAAAAAATCTCGGATTTGACAATAGATTAGATGGTCACCGTTGAAGGTTGGGTTTTACAAGAAGCTGACTCTGAAGTCACAGATGAGCTTGCCAGAAGTTAATTGGGGAACACTTTCTGGATCTACACCTTAGGGGGTAAAAAAAAATCAAGATTGGCCAGGGGAAGAACAAAAGCCTCAGCAAACCCCACAGGGACCTTGGAAGCTGGAATGACACTTTGGAGTTGTTCCATTTGGAACAAGAATTTCTGAGCCATGATACCACTGTATCATCCCACTCACCATATGAGGTCCGGCCCTAAGAAAGGGAGTGCTCTTCGACAAGATTGCACTCTTCAGCTGAGGACAATTTCTGGAGAAAGCTGACAGCTGAGAGTTTTATGCTGGCAGCACTCCCAGTAGCTGGAGAAAGAAGATCTTCAGAAGGACCGGGCCACGTACATCTCTACCACAGCTGTCAACTTTCATTTCTCATGATTGACTTACTGCCTCTGGACAATAGTTTCTTTACAAAGTTGCTCTGAGTATTTTTTTTTTTTTTTTTGAGACTGAGTCTCACTCTGTCGCCCAGGCTGGAGTGCAGTGGCACGGTCTTGGCTCACTGCAAGCTCCACCTCCCGGGTTCACACCATTCTCCTGCCTCAGCCTCCCAAGTAGCTGGGACTACAGGCATCTGCCACCACGCCTGGCTAATTTTTTGTATATTTAGTAGAGATGGGGTTTCACCGTGTTAGCCAGGATGGTCTCAATCTCCTGACCTCGTGATCCGCCTGCCTCAGCCTCCCAAAGTGCTAGGATTACAGGCGTGAGCCACCACGCCCGGCCGCTCTGAGTATTAATAAAAGCATGCCTATACTATGTTTAATAGTACCTGGTATATATTAATATATACTTACATGTTTATACACACACCACTCCTACTCCTATACATATAGATTCAATAAATGGCAACAATTATTTTATTAAATGTTATTATGTATTATGTGTGCTATATATTATAATAACATAAATATTATTATTGTAAAGTTACCACTTCAAAACGAGGAGTCTGAAATCATTGAAAAATAAGATTTATAAAATTTTGTTTGGAGTTTGTCTAACTTGAAAGATCGCCAAGAGCAGCCCAGCACAATGTCCTGATACATAAACTGTTAAAAATCCTGAAGCTTCCTGAGAGCCACATAGGCAGAAAGAATCTAGGTATAGGTCAGTGAAAGGAATCCCATATGAGAAGTGGTGGTGGAGGAAGTGTGGATTGGTGGGAGAGATGTATGGCTATTAACGTGCTATTGAAATCCACCAATTCTCATACTCAAAAGCCTTTGGGAAGAATAGACGAAAATGTTTTTCCCCTATTTGCAATCTTCTTTAAGTACTAAGCCCATAATTGGGGTGGTTGTGGAAAAGGTGGATCTAGAACTCCATCAAACAACTTCTCTCTGGCCATTTCTGCATCCTCACTGTATTATTTGTTAATTCTACTCCTAAAATTGTGTGGAGGTTAACCAGGGCTTCAAACTAAACATATTAGTAGTAAAAGAGAGATTCCCTATTGAATTAATCTGACGTGATTACAGAAAAGACAACTCATTCCTCCAGGACTTGGAGCCTTTGAAGTGTGCACATGCATAGAAAATGTGGTGGTTAATTTTTCTAAGGTCAGCTTGGCTGGGCTAAGAGATGCCCAAATAGCGGGTAAAACATTATTTCTGGCTGCGTCTGTGAAGGTGTCATTTTGATAGACTGAGTAAAGATTGCTCTCACCAATGTGGGTGGAGCTCATCCAATGCATTGAGGACCCAAACAGAACAAAAAGGCAGAGGAAGGGAGAACTGGCTGTCTCTGCTTGAGTTGGGACATCATCTTTTTCTTTCTTTGGACATCAGTTATTTGGTTCTCTGGACTTTGGACTCAAAATGGAATTTCTGCCATTGATTCCCCTGGTTCTCAGACCGTGAGGTTTGGACTGGCACTACACTACTTGCCTTCCTGGGCCTCTGGCTTGCAAACAGCAGTTGATGGGATTTCTCAGCCTCCAAAATCACATGACCCAATCCCTCATAATAATTATCTTTCTATATATTTTTATATAGTTATTGATTCTGTTTCTCTGGAGAACTCTGTCTAAAATAGATATTTGGAAATAGCAAGCAAAAATTTCGGAAACTCTTCCTAGTCAAAATATAAAGTAGACAATTAATTACCCTCATGGAGTAGTAGCCTCCTGGGCAATGTATTTTGCTAATGCAGCAAAATACAATTGTTAGTTGACTCACTCTAGCTCTAAGTCTATCTATCTATCTATCTATCTATCTATCTATATAATATATATAATTTTTTGTCTCTTTCAATTTTCTTAGCTGATCAAGATGATCAGAAGACTGGTTTTTAGACTATTGGTAACTACTACAAGTTTGAAATATTTAATTTGAGTTAATTCATATACCATTATGAGAAAGTTTGAGAGAAACCTAATGCTCAATTAACAAATAATTTAAATATTATTTCCATTTTATTACTTGATTCCCCAAGTCTTTCAGTGGCTGCCTTGGAAAACAGGTATGCTTTGGAATGTACATGTGAGCTTTCAAAAGCAAAACAAAATGAATTATGACATTCTTTTATGAAGTAGAATTTGAGAGTAATTCAGTGTAAATAAAATCAATATAAACATCTATATTATCCCTGATTGATGGGAAAAGGATAATATACTATCAAAACTACCTTGAAAGTAATCGTAAAGTAGATTTTCCACTCAGGATACCTTTTCACAGTTTTATTCCCTAGGAGAGAATGTTATGTGCTATTAAACCTCATGAACCCTTGAACTTGGTTCATATAAAGACAGTGAGAACTGGTCCCAGTTAAACAAATTAGGCATAGACACATTCTTGCTTTTATAGTAAGAAATAAATAAGGTTTTCTTTCACTCTGGGGAGAGGCTATTAAAGCTAAATATTACAATGTTTTTTATGGGATAGAGTTCGTTTTGACAATCCAAGAGAAGTGTATGTTTCGCATAAATACATAATGTAGAGATTTGTGATTTTATAAAGATGACAAAGAGTAAAAACAAAGTAAGTCTGTTAAGAACATATGGAAGAACAAGAAACATTCCTGTTAGACCAGCTTGTAAAAACAATTTAAATTATTAGACGGAGATTACATTTCATTTTATAATGAGCAAAAATTAGATAGGTAATTGTCCTGTTACGCGTTATTCGAGAATGTTTTATATATTTAAATAACTCACTACCAATGATGGCATGAACAGAAATACAGATTACATTTACTGTCAATCTCTATTTGAGGAAGTTTAATTTTGTGATTGTGTCCAGAATTGGTGGGTTCTTGGTCTCGCTGACTTCAAGAATGATGCCGCGGACCTTCGCAGTGAGTGTTACAGTTCTTAAAGATAGTGTGTCTGGAGTCTGTTCCTTCATATTTTCAGATGTGTCCGGGGTTTCTTCTTTCTGGTGGGCTCATGGTCTCGCTGACTTCAGGAGTGAAGCTTCAGGCCTTAACGGTGAGTGTTATAGCTCTTAAAGGTGGCACATCTGGAGTTGTTCGTTCCTTCCAGTGAGTTCCTGGTCCCGCTGGCCTCAGGACTGAAACTGCAGACCTTCCAGGTGAATGTTACAGTTCATAAAGGTGGTGTCCACAGTTATTCATTCCTCCCATCCAGAGTTGTTTGACCCTCCCCGTGGGTTCATGGTCTCGCTGGCTTCAGGAGTGAAGCTGTAGACCTTCACTGTGAGGGTTACAGCTCATAAAGGCGGCACAGACCCAAAGAGCGAGCAACATTAAGATTTATTGCAAAGAGCAAAAGAACAAAGCCACCACAACATAGAAACGTACCTGAGAGGGTAACAGCTGCTAGCGCGGGTGCCCTGCTTTTATTCCCTTATCTGGTCCCACCCACATGCTGCTTATTGGTCCATTTTGCAGAGAGCTAATTGGTCCATTTTACAGAGAGCTGATTGGTCCGTTTTGACAGAATGCTGATTGGTCTGTTTACAAACCTTTAGCTAGACACAGAGTGCTAATTGGTGCGTTTACAATCTTTTAGCTAGATGGAAAAGTTCTCCAAGTCGCTACCCGGCCCAGAAGCCCAGCTGGCTTCACCTCTCACTGGCACTGGCTGCAGGACTTCGCCGCACCTAGCCCAGGCACTCCCGCAGCCTAGAGGAAGCTCCTCCCAGACAATCAAGAGGAAAAGAGGGGAAGCGAGAAAGAGACGGAGAGCCGCCATCGTGGCCAAAGACCCCGCTAAGAGGGAAGGGCGGTCCACGCACGGGACCCAGCCTCCGATCAAGCCCAGCAGGTGTCGAGATCGCGCCCACCCGGACCCCACGCCGGCCGGCCAGCGCTGCGCGCAGCCCCAGCTCCTGCCCGCGCCTCTCTCTTCACAGTTCCCGGAGAGCAGAGGGAGCCGGCTCAGGCCTCAGCCAGCCCCAGAGAAGGGCCCTCACAGCGCAGCGGAGGGCTGAAGGGCTCCTGGAGCGCGGCCAGAGCAGACATGGAGAACGAGGAGGCGCGGAGAGCGAGCGAGGGCTGCTAGCACGTTGTCACCTCTCATGATGTTGTAAAATGAGAAAGAGTAAATGTTATTTTAGAATTCCTTCCTGGCCAGGCACGGTGGCTCACGCCTGTAATCCCAGCACTTTCAGAGGTTGAGGCGGGCGGATCGTGAGGTCAGGAGATCCAGACAGGAGATAGAGACCATCCTGGCTAACACGGTGAAACCCCGTCTCTACTAAAACTCCAAAAAATTAGCCAGGCGTGGTGGCGGGTGCCTGTAGTCCCAGCTACTCCAGAGGCAGAGGCAGGAGAATGGCGTGAACACCGGACGCGGAGCTTGCAGTGAGCCAAGATGGCGCCACTGCACTCCAGACTGGGCGACAGAGTGAGATTCCATCTCAAAAAAAAAGAAAAGAAAAGAATTCCTTCCTTGTTTCCTGCTGTAGTTATTTGTCAAAAGATACAAAAAATCTGTAAGAGTTAAGCAAAGCTATATTTATTTTCTTGCAACACTACTATGCACAGTGACATGGTCAAGTTGCTTTTTATAATGATTTCTAGTGATATTAATTTGCATCAGTCATTTTCATGACCCCAAAGCCAACTCAATAATACCAGAAAATACTTGCTTGCCTACATTTTGTAATAATCCAATGTCCTGAAATAAAAATGAATATTTTCTTCCCGGAAATAAAGTGAGATAATTTTCTTCTTCCGAGAGAGTCATGAAACAAGAACAGAATGACATTATACTAAACTATTTCATAAATATTGGTCAACAGTGGAGGCTTTTTTGTTCATTTATGTAAATTTGATTTGGCTCTATTTTCCTAAGTTGCATTTTATGCTTCTTTCACCTGCCTTGCCAAATGAAAAGAAAAATCATTTATTTATTAAAACATACACTAATAGAAGAAAATAATTTCACTCTTCACAAACTTTGGCATTATGAAGTCACTGGTTACTGGAGATTTAATTTCTGTAACATATCTGAAGTGCTTATTTTTTTCTTTCCATGAAGGAAACCTTTTGGAATTAAGATGTGGTACATTGAACTAAACGGGGATTGCATTTGCTGTTTCTGTGATAACATTTTACATCTGAAATTCCAATAAATATTTCTCTTCTTGCTTTGAGGTGGTTTAGTTAATCATTCAGGTGGTTGGCTTTCATAAGAAGTAAAGGCGTGCCAGCATTTATAGTTTCCCAGAGTTCGTTTATTGCCTCAAGCTTGTATTTATTCTTATTACACTCACTAGCTTAGATACCAGGTGAATACCTGGGAGAAAGAAACAATTAATTTCAAAAGTAATAAAAATAAAAGAACAAAAAAACACAAAACTATTCAACATGCCAGCAATCCTGTTCTCTTAAGAAACCTACCTGTTTTTTTCAATGTGTGCAAGTTTTAGCATTTTATAGCAATTAGATGAGTCTGTATATCATTAGAACTTCTGTCCTTGGAATTAGGACAAAACTATTTTCTGCAATAAATATTTGGCTCTAGAAATCTATTTTGACCTGTACTATAATGCATAGCAGCAGAATTAAAATATTGTGTGTTATCATCAAAAGTTTCAGCCTTATTTTTTCACATTTGAATATAAATATTAAAATGATGAAGGCCCGTTTCTTTTAGTCTTTTTATTCTTAGGGAATGCTGAATAAATGTTATAAAACAAGAAAAAGACTGTAAAATAATAATTGCTAATTATAAAAAAAATTTAAAAATATGTCATCAAGCCACAATAGCTGTTCTCTATTTCTTTTTTTAATTTAAAATGGACATGAACAAACTTTCATAATACTTTTGTGGAATCTAGTTAGAGCTTTACTCCATTACAGAATAGAAACTTTTCACTGTGAAGAGATCAAAAGCACTGCTTTCCTTTGTGGCAAATGAATATTTTATTATCTAATGCTAAATAAAATTTGCTGGCAAAAAAAATGATATGCTAGTAAAAAAACAACAAAAGACTTTTTCTGACAGTATGATTTACATAGCTACATTTTCATTACTTTTATTTTTCTACATAACTAGTGTCTTTTCAGTTGCAAATGTTTGACATTCTGACAAGTAGTGTGGCAGAGTCTTAGATTATAGGTTGCATTTGGCCAAAAGAAAGACTTCGAATGGAATTTTTTTCTATTGACACACTTTCTAACAACATACTTATTTTCTAAAAAGGTTTTTATAACTTAGTGTTGACAATATCAAATATCTAAGCAATTTTGCTTAAAAAGCATAGAACACCAATATTTAATGAAGATTAATTAAATAGCACACATTGATTACTTGTTTAAAAATATTCGGAAAAGTTTTGACACATGCTAAAGTGCTGAAGTATGGTTTTGGCCTTCCATAAAAATAATATATTGTGCATAAATGGAAGCAGAATGAAGAAAGCAATGAGAAAACATCTGGAAAATTGCTAGTGTGGTAAACATATTAAAATAATTTGGCATGGGAAATGTTTTTTCTCTTTTAAATTTAATTATGGTAAGAAAGAAGAGCATTTTAAAGAAGATGTTAATTTCCATCAACAATATGCAAGAGAAAATAATGTAGAGTATGTATATTAGAGAAACACATAACTGCATATATGTATGGTTAAAACTTAATGCGTTCTGGCTTTGTCATTTATAAGAATTATTACCTACACAAGGAGTACTGTGCTGAACCCTTTGCATTTCCTTAGTTTTATCACATAAAAGCAAACACGTCTCCATTTTCTTTCTTTTTTTTTTTTTTTTTTTTTTGGTGTTCACCTGGTATTTACCTCTACATTTCTAAATAACTGTGCAAAGGAGGGTTAACCCAATAGATGAGATTGCTCAAACCTTCCACATTCCCAAGAAATATCTGTTTTCCGGACTAGTCCCTGGCTGGCTCATGGAAGCTTAAGCACTGGGCTTCTCAGAGTCATGAAAATAAGGTCACTCCACTTTTTACTCTTTGGTTCTTGGACTCATACAGTCTATCTTAATGGTTAAATGACCGTCAGGTCAACACACATTCTGCATCTCAAAGGACAACACTACAA
The DNA here is from genome assembly GCF_029289425.2 of Pan paniscus. Taxonomy (NCBI): domain Eukaryota; kingdom Metazoa; phylum Chordata; class Mammalia; order Primates; family Hominidae; genus Pan; species Pan paniscus. Next base: position 43,371,197 of record NC_073262.2, read on the forward strand.
TCCCATGCATATTATTTCCAAGTTTATGCTTAGATTCACTTTAAATTTTCTCAGGCCTCACCTTTTTGGGTGATATGGGGTTTAGTATGCAATCGTCTTGTGTCCATTAACACACCTCTTTCACCATAAAACAGGTTTCTTTGCCTGTGAGTATATAATACAGGGTCCCATGTCAATATATCTGTGAACAATACTATCCTTAAGTAGTAGTGTGGTCCTAGCCATTGTTAGCAAGAAAAGCAAATTTTACATGAGCCTTACTCAAAACCAACTGCTCCTCTTTTTGGAATGATCCTAAATGCTCAACTTGCAACCAAGTGGCTGGTTGGCCTCCCCATAGAACAGTGTCCTGTTGAGGTCATGGTTTCTGATGACAGGATGGATATTCTGCAGCCACAATAGAAACCTGGATGAGAGGGAGCCTATGCTGTTGGCTTGCCAGCAGCCACCTTGGCTACATCCACTATGAGCGCCTCCACTATGAGCAGCTAAGGAGAGATGCTAGCTGGCATTTGCTGGATAAAAGACATCCCATCCACTTTGTTGTTTAGTGTCTGCTCTTCAGTGGGTGTTCTCTGATGGGCATTGATGTAAGATAACAATACATCTTCTTTCTACCTGATTCCATGTGTTCATCTACACTACTTTTTCCCAAATCGAGGTCAGTGTTAGGGCTCTGAACACAATACCCTAAAGTTTGGTACCTGGTGTGCTGAGTACTTTGAACTACAGGAGATTGGAAGGACCTCAGAAGCAAGGTCTTTCTGACTTCTTATTCTCCTGTTTCCTTCTTCTCTTTCTTTGCTGAAGTCAGTCATGGAACTCAGAATTCCTCTTCTCCAAGGTGGATCATAGAAAGTAAAATTCTTCTTTCCCAAGGCACATCATGGAAACAAAAATTCTTCTCCAAAGCAAGCCATAAAACCTAGAAGGCTCGTTCTAACTTTTTTCCCTTCTCCCTTGAAGACACTTATTCTAGGAAGGTCCTGCCCATACCTAGGAGGAAGAAACCCTACACAAAGAGGCTAATAAATATTTGAATAGAAAGGCATTATTGTGTTTCCCCCTTCAGTCTGTTACCAACGGATTATACACTTTTGTCCAGTCAACTTTCTACGTGGATACCCATTCTTCAGGAGCCTAAGCATCAAAATAGACAGTTCCCCCTGGGTCATTGGGTCTTCATTTCTGAAGGCTCCTGTGTCATGTAAAAAATTGATTAAATAAATTGCTATCCTTTTCTCTTGTTAATCTCCGTCTTTTGTTACAGGAGTGTCAGCCATGACCTATGATGTGTGAAGAAAGATATTTCACACCTTTCTACCCCTTCACCACTGTCTATTCCACTCTTAATCTGCACTCAACTACTGTGACTCTCCCCTTGGTCTCTTATCCCAGAGTACTGTGACTCTACCTCTAAGCCTTGCTTCCTGCTCTTGTGCCATTTTTTACATCTTTCTCTAATCTTACGAATTAAATTATATCCATTTGAATGTCTGGGATGAAATCTGTTTTCTGATGCATCCCTTACAAATATAAGGACATTTAAACAAATATTTAAGGGAGGATATCTCAGAGGAGACTGTTTTGGACAGAAGTAACACCAAGATCTAATAAAGAAATCATACCTTGCCTGGATCTTTGAAAAACAGTACAACCAGTGTGAATGAATGGAGCAACCAAGAGGTTAGGCAGTAGGAGATGAGGCCAGAGAAGAAAGAGGGTGTGGTAGCCCCCAATCCTGGCACTTACTTCCACTGGATCTAAAATCGAGCACAGAATTATGCTGACCACATCAGTCTAACTAATATTGATCTAAGTCATCATATGACTAGTAAAATTTATGTTCCAGCACCTAAATCAGGAGTCTGCAAAGGATAGCCCACTGCCAAAATCTGGTCCATTCTCCAGTCTTTGTAACTAAAATGTTATCAGAACTCAGCCAAGTCCATTCATTTACAAACTGTCTATGGTGGCAGAGACAATATGGCTCACAAAATCTAAAATATTTACTCTCTGGCTCTTTATAGAAAAAATTTGCTGACCCCTTGTCTAAATTATAGCAAGTATGAAATCCTCTATCATCAGCAATGGCATAGAAGGCAGCATATCAATTTTTAAATTTGCCCTTGAATTATATTGTAAGCCTTATGTTTGAGGTCCTATTTTTGCAAAGTGCTGAGCACCCCTGTCCTATAATGAGGAGGGACAACTTTCCTTTCTCAATTGGTCTCTCTTATAACATTTACGAAGAGACTCATAGTCTCTCTGTGGCCTTGTATTCTTGGCTAATATCCTTTTTTTTCTTCCTAGAGTACTCTCTACTCTGTCTTAGAGTTTCCAACTGTTTATCTGAAGTAGTGGTGTGTCTGCAATGTTTTCTGTTCTACAGGGTGTAGGGTCTTTTTTTTTTTTTTTTTTTTTTTTGAGACAGAGTTTCACTTCCTTGCCCATGCTGGAACACACTGGCATGATAATGGCTCACTGCACCCTAGACCTCCTAGTCCCAAACTAATCATCCCAACAGCCTCCCAAGTAGCTGGGACTACAGGTACACACCATCCGGCCTGGCTAACTTTTGAACTGTTTTGTAGAGAAGTTTACCCCATTTTGCCTAGGCTGGTCATGAACTCCTGGCCTCAAGCCATCCAACCCACCTCAGCCTTCCAAAGCACTGAGATCACAGGCATGAGCCACAGTGCCCAGCCGAGTGTAGGGTCTTGATCCTCTGGTCTGTCCCACCTTGTCTTCTTTTGCTACAAGTAATTAGACAAAGTTCTAAGGTACAACAGGGATGCTGAGTCTAGTTTGTTTAAAGATATTATTCAGTTCCTATGAAAAGATCCATGAGTGTGTAGGTTGGTTTTTAGTACAGCCTTGACAAGTTAATCCAGTAGAGAAACCTGCATGCAAATGTGATTTCTGATTATAGCCTTGGCTACTTATGCAGTTTTTGGTGTTACTGAATTTTTTTAAACAACATTCCAATTTCACAGGCTTACCCAAGGGTAGGATCAATGAAAACCACAGCTTCTTTGTTAGTTGTAAAGGACTCAGAAGTCAGTGATGGCTGTTATTGACTCACTCATAAACAGCACATTAAGGAAAAGGAAGTTGAACAGTTGTCTACAGTTGTAAAAGGAGCACAAATAGTCTCTGCTTAATTTTTTTTTCTTTTTATATGTGGCCCATCTAACAATTCTATCATGATCATCATCAATCACTATCATCCTCAACAAAGCTCTAATTTTATTTAGTTTCAGAAAAATTTAAGCTGATGGCAGTTCAATCCCTTTGAACCTGTGATTGAGATCATATTGTTCTTTAATTGTGAAGCCTCCTTTAGATTAATATTAATAAAATATTTATATAAATTTTGATGATTTTATAAATGTAGTCTTGACAGAATGATATGATCTCAATCACAGAATAGTATTTGTGAGAAACCAATGCTACCTCATTCGGTAACTTGAACTTATATAGTTATTGGCTGTTTAGTTTTTCTTCTTCATGATAAAACAAAACATAGTAATCAGATTTATAAACCTAGTAATCAGATTATGAGATTATTCAACTCAACTATATACAATATAATTGTACTACAAGAGCTGTTTGTACAAACATTTTCACTAACATCACCAGAATTGAGAAATATGTATAGTAATGTATATTTTTTATTAGATAGTTTAATTCCAGCCAAGTATCAAGCCATTTCCATAATCTGACATACTAGCTAAGGGAAAATAATGAGGCCACTCAAAAGTTTCTTTTTCTAGTTGTCTCAGTAGCTTGGATGTGATAAGCATGAAAAAACATGAATTGCTAAACCAAATTTAAAAAAAAATTCTGAAACTATATAACACTCCTGAGAGGGCTGCAGATTTGTTAGTAGGTTGTTTTTCAGTCTGAAAAAAATGATTAAATATTTCTGCTGGAATGGAACATTTCAGTCATAACAAAATATAAACTCTAAGGAAGCTAATACTAATATTGTTTGTTAAAATCCTTTTGTATTCTTTGCTTTTCATGGAGGGAGAGAGTTAAGTTACAAGGGAATGGTGAACCACAACAAATGAAAAGTTGTTTTGTGAGTAGTGTACCTTTGCATTGCTGTATTTTGAAAGGTTTGCCAAAAAAAAAAAGAATGTCAATTATTTTTCTCTAAAATTGTGCCTAATTATGTTATATGATATTAAATTAACTAAAGTTTAAAGAGAATACATAGTATGCAAAATACTTCACACTTCACACATATCATTTTTAATTGAATTGTTAAAAAGTAAGCACAATTGCCTCTGTTTCACCAATGATTAAATTAAGATGACCATAATCTATGGAAGCTGCCCCAAAAAAAACAGTAATGGAGTCAGATATAAATGAGTCAGACTCCAAATCCCAATCACTTTTTCATAAAGTGTTTAGTAAGTATTTTTATCTAAAATGTAAGTGTGTGGCTATAAAAACGCCAACTATGTAATAATTTGATTCTTGTTTCTATTTATTTGAAACCTAATTAGTGTATTTCCACAATATATAACATAATGCTAAAAAAGAAATTTGGTATTTTCAGTTTCCTTTAAATTTTCTGACCTGATTTTATTTTATAAACGATTTGCATTTACCAGAATGTTATAAACTCGGTAATTATGTTTTGGTTCAGTGTTTTTTACCTGCCATCTACATTATATAAAAATCATTTCTGTAAAAGGAAGCAGATGTTAATGAGCAAGCTACACAGAAATTTTCATCTCACACTTAACAATGGATATTATTGTTCTTATAATTTTCACTTCTCAGTCATAAGACATCCCTCTGTGGTTGTCATAATTGGTCTAATGAATTTCTTAAAATAAATGAAAGTCTAATTTGATCCGGTGCCCATGAACAATCCACTCATTCAAATCTAAATCACTGACCTGATTTGAAGATGAATCATGCCAAAATAAAGTCATGCTTTCCTATTAAGTGTGTTGCCTCAGTGCAAGCTTTTGAATGGCTTGTTCTTAAGGTTTGAAGTGGGGATTTCCAGTGACAAAGAAACACAATTTGATCTCATAACCCTAGACGCCCAGATTTATTTTAAATGATAGAGACTTAAGATTGAGAGAAAATCTGAGTCATCATCCAGTTCAGTATTTTTCACTTAGTGGAAAATGTACTGGTCACCTTGGGTTTGAACAGTTTAGCAACATTGCAGGATCTTCTACACATGCATACATAAGCATTTGAACAAATTCTCTAGGTAGGCAAAGATCATTGCAGCCGAATGTCTAATGATCTTTATCGCAGTTATCTATCCAATGTTCCAGGGTAAATGTTCTATTATTAACATTCCTGAGGAAATACATTCATGGATATATATGTTTAGTGTATTATTTAACTACTATTTCAAATCTATATCAAGACTGGTCTTAACATTTCTAAAATAGGTAACTATATCAACATCATAAAAAATGCTGCCACATTTTTTTCGAGAAAGAAATACTCTCTATACATAGTGTTAAATCTTCCTGCATTAGAACTAAAGACCGTGAAAAGAAGAACAGTTTTTATTGTGTTAAGACACTGATTGCTGGTTAGGAAAGAATGTGTGTGTGTGTGTGTGTGTGTGTGTTTGTGTGTGTGTGTCAGAGAGACAGAGAGAGAGAAAAGCAGGGGAAGCTTGTAATACATAATCAAATAGTAACGTTATGAGAGATTTATCCCAGATTATCTATAATTTTCATTGGTCCCTGAATGGTGCAGGAAAGGTAAAAATATCTTTAATTCCAAATTTCATCTTTGGCCACCAACAAAGGGGCATCACTTAATCCTATCGGTTTTAAATACCAATGAACTAGTGTAAAAGATGAGGATTCGTAAATTATTTCACTCAGAACAAAGCTTTCAAATGTCTGAAACTAGCCAGAATCTTGTCAACAATTTCCAAAATCAGATTCTGAAATTTAATGTTGTTTGCAAAACTCCTTCACCAAGATTCCCAAGAAAGGAAAATGATAGGAGTGAAGTTCGGGAGACAGGACATAATAAAAACATAAAATTGAAGAATTTGTTCTTGATCATTGTGGAAATAGGAGAATACCATATTTTGTATTTATTAATTATACTTGTCTCTAACGACAGAAATAAATGTAAAGAAATACTGTGAACACCCCAAAATTAGACAGCCTAGGTGAAATGGACTGTACACCTCAAAATTAGATAACCTAGATGAAATGGACAAAGTTTTAGCCACACACAAATTACCTAATGTGATTCAAGAAGAAGAAGAAATTCTTAACAGACCTACAACAAGTACGGAGAATAGACTGGTAATCAAAACTCCTCCTCAACAACAACAAAAGCCCAGTATCAGATGTTTCACTGGTGAATTCTGTCAAACATGTAAAAAAGAATAAATACCAATTCATCTTAAATTCTTCCAAAAAATAGAAGAAGGAGCATTTCTCAAGTCATTACATGAGACAAGCATTATCCTTATACCAAAGTCAGATGAAGAAATCCAAAGAACAGAAAGTTACAGACCAATATTTCCTATGAATACAAGTAGAAAAAAAGTAATTAATAAAGCATTCCAATGTATAATATTATCTCAAAGAATAAAATACCTAGGAACAAATTTGAACAAGGAAGTGAAAGACTTGTACACTGAAAACTACAAAACATTGCTAAAAAAGTTAAAGAAGACCTACATAAATGAAAATATTGAGAGACTTAGTATTGTTATGTTTCCAATTCGACCCAAAGTGATCTACAAGTTCAAAGCAATTCTTATCAAAATTCCAACAGCCCTTTTGCAGAAATGAAAAAGCCAGTCCTCAAACTCATATGGAGTTGCAAAGGGATCTGAATACTCCAAACAATGCTGAAAAAGAAAATAACAAAATGAAAGGACTCACACTTCCCAATTACTGCAAAGCTAGATGGTCAAATCAGTATGGCCCTGGCAAACAGTTAAACATACAAGCCAATAGAATTAAATAGAGAGTCCAGAAATAAACCCATACATCTATGGAACACTGATTTTTAATAAAAGCACCAAGTGTATTTTATGGGGGAAAGAATAGTCTTAGCAACAATGGTGTGGGACAACTGTATTTCTACATTTAAAAGAATAAAATTGGGTCTGCGTTTTATGCCATATAGCAAATTACTTCAACATGATTCATTGACCCAATATAAGAGCTAAACTTATAGCATGCTCAGAAGAAAACACGAGTAAATCTACATGATTTTTAAATTTGGCATTTAATCTATTTTTGTGTAAAACTAAAATAATGAGCAAAAGAAAAGTTAGACAAATTGAAATTCATCAAAATTTAAATATATTGTTTATCAAAGGACATTATAAAGTGAAATAACGTATAGAAGTGGATAAAAATATTTGCAAATTATATATCTAATAGGGGTTTAATAATCAGAATCTACAAGGAAGACCTACAACTCAACAACAGAAATGCACACAACCATCCGGGCGCGGTGGCTCAAGCCTGGAATCCCAGCACTTTGAGACGCCGAGGCGAGTGAATCACTTGAGGTCAGGAGATTGAGACGAGCCTGGCAAAAGTGGCGAAACTCCGTCTCCACTAAAAGTACAAAAATTTGTCGGGTGAAGTGGTGGGTGTCAGTAATCCCAGCTACTTGGGAGGCTGAGGCAGGAGAATCGCTTAAACCTGGAAGGCGGAGGTTACAGTGAGCCAAGATCGCACTATTGCACTCCAGCCTGGGCGACAAGAGCAAAACTCCGTCCGAATAGGTGTTTCTCAAATAAGTTATACAAATGACCAATAAGCACACAAAAAAGACGTCCAACATTTTTAGCCATTAGGGAAATTCAAATAAAAGCCACAATGAGTTGTTACTTCATATCTACCAGGATAATTATATATTTTTTTTTAAAAAAGAAAAATAATAAATCTTGGTGAGAATGTGGAGATATTGAAACCCTCAGACACTGATGATGGGAATGTAAAATAGTGCAGATGCTGTAGAAAAGTTTGGCAGTTTTCCAAGGTGTTAATAATAGAACTCCCATATGACCCAGCAACTTCTCTCTTAGGTATATGACTAAAAGAATGGAAAACCAAGTCTCATGCAGGTACTTGTATACCAATATTTATTATTCATAATTGTCAAACGGTGAAAGCAACCCAAGTAACTACCCACAGATGAATGGGTAAACAAAATATTCTATATAACTGCAATAAAATATTATTCAGCAATAGAAAGAAATGAAGTTCTGATGCATGCTAAAACATGGATTAACCTTGAAAACATTATGCTGAGTGAAATAAGCCAGACACAAAGGTATTAATATTGTATGATTCCACCTATATAAAATATATATTATAGGGACATAAAATAGAGGAGAGGCTACCATAGGCTGGGGTGAAGGCAAATGAAGGGAAACGTTGAAAAATAAAAGAAAAAATTGAAAGAACTCACACTACCCAATTGCTACAAAGCCAGGTAATCAAATCAGTATGATCCTGGTACATGGATAAACATACAGGCCAATGGAATAAAATTGAGAGTTCAGAAATAAACCTATACATCTATGGAAAACCGATTTTTAACAAGAGCACTCACCTTGCTTAATGAGTTTCTATCTGAGTTGAGAATTTCTCCCTAGGATGATAAAAAGTTTTGCAAATAATGATGATGGTTGCATAGCATTGCAAATGTAATCGACACCACTAAATGATATATGTAAAATAATTAAGATATCAAATTTTATTTTATGTACATTATACCCCAAGGAAAAAAAACAAAAAGGAAATAAAACAGAATTATGAAATATTGATTTTAATTGATCAATATGCCATTCCAAGTAGTTTTGATTTTATCCCGTTGAATTTATCCTGGTTATTTTTAATTATATCATCATAATTACATTAAATAAAAATATTACAAAAATTAAAAATTTAGAGATTGGCAGAATGGTTAAAAGTATGGTTAACTATATGCTCTCTAAAAGAGATACTTTATATTCAAAGACACAATACGTTGAAATTAAAGTGAAGGAAAGGGATATACCATGAGTGGCCAAAATAGAGCTAGATATACTAATACAGACACATGTATTTTAAGACAAAATTTGTTACTGAAGTCAAAGACATTATAAAATGATGAGTGATTCAACTCATCAGGAAGTTATAACAATTATAAATGTATATATGCCTAGCTACAGAAATCAGAAACAAAATAAACAATCTAACAATACACCTTAAGGAACTAGAAAAGCAAGAATAAACAAAACCCAAAGTGAGTAAATGAAAACAAATGATAAAAATCTTAGCAGAAATGAATAAAAATTAGACTAAAAATAATACAGAAGATCAATTTTAAAAAGTTGTTTTTTGAAAAGACAAACAAATTCAACAAATCTTTAGCCAGAATAAGAAAGAGAGAAGACCTAAATAAAATCAGAAACCAAAAAAGGAGTCATAAAAACTGAGACCACAGAAATACAAATAATCATTAGAGACTATTACAAACATCTATAAATTAATAAATTGAAAACTTAGAAGAAATGAATAAATTCCTGAACCCATGCAACCTACAAGTTTGAACCATGAAGAAATAGAAAACCTCAACAAACCAATAGTGAATAATATTATTATGAGTACCTTTATTATGATTGAAGTCATAATAAAAATTTTCCCATCAAAGGAAGACCTTATGGCTTTATTGTTGAATTCTACGAAATATTTAAAAAAGAGATTATACCAATTCTTTCAAACTCTTTTAAAAAATTGAAGTAGAGTGAGTACCTCCCAACCCCTTCTACCAGGCCAACATTATTTTGATACCCAAACCAGACAAGGACACACGAAAAGAGAATACTACAGAGCAGTATCACTGATAAACATAGACGCAAAAATCTTCAACGAAATACTAGCAAACCAATTTCAACAACACATTAAAAAGATCTTACACCATAATCAACTGGGATTCATTCCAGGGATGCAAGGATGGCTCAACATATATAAATCAATAATTACATTACTAAGCAAGAGCAAAAAACATACGATCATTTAAATAAATGCTAAAAAAACCACTCAGTGAAATTCCACATCTCTTTAAGATAAAATCCCTCCACAAACTGGGTATAGAATGAGCATACTTAAGAATAATAAGAGCCAAATATGGCAAACGACAACTAGCGTCTTACTCAATGGAGAAAAATGGAAAGCCTTTCCTCTGGGATCTGGAGCAAGACTAGGATGCCTACTTTCACCACTTTTATTCAACATAGTACTGAAAGTCTTAGCAAGAGCAATTAAGCAAGAGAATTAAAGAATATTCCAAATTGGAAAGGAAGAAGCTGAATTATCCTTGTTTGCAGATGACATAATGTTATACTTGAAAAAGACCCTGAAGATGCCATGAAAAAACTCTTAGAACAGATAAATGAATGCAGTAAAGTTGCAAGATGGAAAATAAACATACAAAAATCAGTAGCATTTATATATGCCAACAGAGAATGATCTGAAAAAGAAATTTAAAAATTACCATTTACAACAGCTACAGAGAATATGAAACACCTAGGAATCAATTTAACCAAAGAAGTAAAAGATGTATACAAGAAAAACTGTAAAACATTGATGAAAGAAATTGAAGAGGACAGAAAAAAGGAAAACTATTCCATACTCGTTAATTAGAAAAATTAATTTGATTCATATGACAATATTACCCAAAACAATTTATAAATCCATTTCACTCCCTATCAAAATACTCATGTTTCTCACATAAATAGAAAGCAAATCCTGAAATTGATATAGAACCACAAAAAACCCAGTAGCCAAAGCAATCCTGAGCAAAATGAACAAAGCTTGGAGACATCACACTATATGACTTCAAAATTTACTACAATGCTACAGTAACCAAATCAACATGGTCCTGGCATAAAAACAGAAACATTGGCTGGGTGCGGTGGCTCACGCCTGTAATCCCAGCACTTTGGGAGGCTGAAGTGGGTGGATCATGAGGTCAGGAGTCTGAGACCAGCCTGGCCAACATAGTGAAACCCTGTCTCTACTAAAGATAAAAAAAATTAGTGTGGTGGCACACACCTGTAATCGCAGCTACTAGGGATTCTGAGGCAGGAGAATCTCTTGAACCTGGGAGGTGGAGGTTGCAGTGAGCTAAGATCACACCATTGCACTCCAACCTGGGCGACAGGGCAAGACTCCATCTCAAAAACAAACAAACAAACAAACAAAACCAGAAACACAAACTAATGAAACATCATAGAGAACCCAGATTTAAATCACGCATTTACAACATTTACGCAAATGAGCCAATTCATTTTTGACAAGGATGCTGGAAATACACAATGGGAAAAGGACAGTCTCTATAATGAATGGTGCTAGGAAACCAGATAACCATATGCAGAAGAATGAAACTAACCCCTTATTTCTTAACATATACAAAAATCAAATCAAAATGACTTAAAGACTTAAATCTAAGATATAAAACTATGACACTAGAAGTATACTTTTGGGAAGCACTCCAGGACATTGGTCTGGGCAAAGATTATTTTTAAGACCTCAAAATCACAGGCAAAAGCAAAAGCAGATAAATGGGATTACATTAAGCTAAAAAGCTTCTGTCTAGCAAACAAGACCATCAACAAACTGAAGATAAAGGCCATGGAATTGAATAATGTATTTGCAAACTGTCAATCTGACAAGTAATTAGTAACCAGAGTATATGAGATGCTTAAACAGTCCAATAGAAAAGAAATCTGATTAAGAACTGGGCAAAAGATTAAATAGACATTTCTCACCAGGAAACATGCAAATGGCAAATAGGTGTATGAAAAAGGTTTAACATGACTGATCATCAGAAAAATGCAGATCAAAACAATGAGATATTCTCTAACCCTAGTTAGAGAATTTCTTTTTTTCAAAAAGAAAAAATAAGAGATACTGCTGAGGATGTAGATAAAGAAGGATGCTCATTTACTGTTCATGGGACTATAAATTAGTACAGCCACTTACAGTTCTTACCAAACTTCCACTTTTGTGTTTGTTTTTTGAATAAACACTTTGTGGATTCCTCAAAGCATTTGGCTAATTTTTCAAGTTCTAAAAATGTTGACCCCGATTATTTTTGCCAGTTTTTAAAATTGCCTTTATGGAGGACGTAATTTGCTGATGCCCTCACTCCGTCATTTTCATTGATACCATTCCTTTATCTTTTGCATTAGATTAGAATTTAATATCACCTGAAATGAAAATATTTTCATCAGCACTTGATAATAAGTGCCAATTATAAGATAAAAATAAGATTTCTTTTACATTATTTAAATCCAAGTTAGGGTCAAGAACCAGCAATTTCACTGCTGACTATGTATCTAAATTAAAGGAAATCAATACATCAGAGAAGTATCTGTGCTCTCATGTCTATTGCAGTACTATTTGCAATAGTCAAGATATGGAATCAATCTAATCACCCATAAAAAGATGAAAGAATGAAGACAATGTGGTATATACACTCAATAAAATATTATTCAATCTTAAAAAAGAATAAAATCCTGCCATTTGCAGCAACATGGACAGAAATGGAGGTCATTACGTTAAGTGAAATCAGCCAGACACGGAGAGACAAATGTCATATGTTCGCACTTATAAATGGGAGCTAAAAAAGGGGATCTCATGAAGGTAGAGAGTAGATTGGTGGTTTACCAGAGGCCAGGAAAGATAGAGGGTGAGGAGTAACAAAGAGAGGTTGATTAGTGGGTACAAATACTTAGTTTGGTAGAAGAAATAAGATCTACTCTTTGAGAGATAAGGAGAGTGACTATCGTTTACTCTAAATGTACTTCTATTGTGTATCAAAAAAAATCAAAAAATAAAAAATAAGTTAAAAACATAAAGCAAAAATACACAGAAATGATAGAGAAGTAAACAATTTGACAACAAGAGTTGGAGGTTTCAGTACCTCACTCTCAGTTGTAGATGGAACAACTAAGCAGAAGATTACAAGGATCAATCTTAAAAACAAACCAGAACTGAAAGACACCCATGGAACAACCATACCTGGAACATTCTTAAACTATCCATTGGCTTACAAAACAAGGCACAATAAATGTAAATGACTGAGATCATACAATGTATGTTCTTTGGCCCAAATGGGATGAAATTTGAAATCAATTACAGAAGAAAATTTGGAAAAATCCCAAATATGTGAAAATTAATAAACTCCCTAAATAACAAATGAATTGAAGAATAAGTTAAAGAAAAATGAGAAAATATTGTGAGATTAAAAAAATAGAAACAAAGCATACCAAAACTTAGAGGATAAAGATAAAATAGTACTTAGAGGAAAAAGTATAGCTGCCAATGTCCATATTTTTAAAAATCCAAATCAATAATATGACTATCTTCAGAAACTAGAAAAAGAAGAGCAAATTCTAGTCAAAAAAGCAGAAGGAAGGAGATAATAAAAATTAGAGTAGAAATAAATAAAATAAAGATTAGAAAAGTTATAGAGAAAACCAGTGAAATAAAAGATGTGTAATTCTTCAAGAGGGTCAACAAATAGTGACAAACCTTTAGATAGATGAAATAGGAAAACAAAGAACAAAGACTCAAATTACTAAAATCAGAATGAAAAGGAATAGCAGCACTAACGAATTTTCAGGTACCTAAAAATGGTGTATGTCCACAAAAAATATAACCTAGATGAAATTAACTCCTCAAAGACATAATCTAATTTAAATGACTCAAGAATTAATACAAAATCTAAATAAACCAATAACAATTAAAGAAATTGTATTTGTAATAAAATTATTTTCACAAAGGGTAGTCCAAGCCCAGATGGCTTCATTGGTGAGTTCTACCAAATGTTTATGAAATGGTAATATCAATCCTTCACAAACTATTCAAAAATAAAATTAAATTAAAAGGTAGAGCAAGCACTTCCCAACTTATTCTGTGAGGCCAAAATTACCTTAATACCAAAATCAAACAAAGCCATCATAGGAAAATAAACTGCACACTAAAATACTTTATGAATATAAATGCAAGATTTCTAAACAAAATATTAGCAAACTACATCCAGCAATATATAGAAAAGAACTGATGATTTTCCATGACCAACGATTTGTCCCGCGAATACAAGCTTGTTTTAACATTCAAAAATAAGTCAGGGTAAAATACCATCTCGATACAATAAAGGACAAAAAATACATGATATATACAGAAAAAGCATTTGACAAAATCACACACTATTTAAAACAAAAAAGTAAAAAAAAAAAAAAAAGACCCAGGAAGCTAGTTATAGAAGGAAACTAGCTCAACCAAATAAAGGTTATTTACAAAAGGCCCAAGCCAACATTATACTTAATAGTGAAGACTGAATGGTTTACCCCTAAGTTCAGGACAGATGGGTATTCTCACAGTGACTGTGCAACATTGTACTGAAGGATCTGGCCCGGACAATTTGGCAAGAAAAAGAAATAAAAGTCATCCAGGTTGGAAAAAAAGAAATACAACTATCTCTATTAGCAGATGACATAATCTTGGACATAGAAAATTCTAATGAATCTGCATAAAAACCTCTTAAATCTAAGAAATGAATGCAGTTAAGACTGCCAGATATGAGATGACTACCCCAAAAGCAGCTGTATTTCTATACACTTTCAATGAAAAATTCAAGCATTAAGAAAACACCTCCATTTAAAATAACATCTAAAATTTAAAATCACTTAGGAATAAATTTAACAAAAGAATCAAAGTCATGTACACTGAAAACTAAAAACTGTTGTTGAAAGAAACTAAATAAAAGGTAAGCCACCTGATGGTTATGTGTAAGAAAATTAATATTATTAAAATGGTAAAATTTTCAAAATAATCTACAGATTCAGTACATTCTCTATCAAAATCCAAGTGTCCTTTTTCAAAATTGACAAGGTGATATTTAAATTCATAAGGAATGTAAGGGACCAAGAATGGCCAAAATCATCTTGAAAAAGATTGAAGTTGGAAGATCCTGACTTCCTGATTTGAAATTTACTGTAAAACTACATTAATCAAGACATTGTAGGATTAGCACAAAGATAAATAAATATATACATACATATATATATATATATATATAAAAGGTTGCCAGACAATGCACTGGAGAAAGAAGTCTTTTCAACAGAAGACGCTTCTAAAATTTGGGGATAATGTGGTCCTTCTTAGAGGCACTTGATACCTCAACCATATCCCATGATGGTGAACAAAGTTTCCCTGGCCTTGTGAAGGGTGGACAGAAACAAGCCATGAAGCAGGCCTAGAATGGTATCCAAGAATCCTTCGGCATAGGCAGTCTTCCTTTCTTTGTCACTTACATCCAGGTTACAGATACTTTTCTTGTGTTTCTGTAAACTATGAGAACATGTATCACACTGTCTAGATTCCTACCTATATACTCTATTTATATTGATGTATTTCTGAATTTACCACCCTCCTATGGGAATGTAATCTCTCGAAGGAAGGGACCAAGGGCATCTTGCTCAACATTTTGTACTATTCACCTAATATGCTTAGCATGTCACAGTTGATAGCAAAGTATTTACTTATTGACTAATCAATGAATTTTAAAAATCCATACATCAACTCATATTTCTCTAAAAATGAATTATTGATCAGCCATTATAAGAAAAAAAAGAAAGAGAAAGCAAGCAAGCAAGCAAGAAAGAAAGAAAGGAAGAAAGGAAGGAAGGAAAGAAGGAAGGAAAGAAGAAATAAATAAATAAATAAAGGAAAGAAAAGAAAAAGGAAGAAAGAAAAAGGAAAAGAAAGAAAGAAAGAGAGAGAGAAAGAAAGGAAGGAAGGTGGAGGGTGGGAGGGAAGGAAAGAGGAAAGAGTGAGTCAGACAAGGAGATTTGAGTTAGCTTTGTAAATATCCGTAATCCATTTTTAACTATAACTAAGAAATCATGTTGCCCAAGGACTTGGGGGAGTCCACTCCTTGTACCAGTATGCCTTGGATGTCGGACACGAAATCAAAAGAGATTATTTTGGAGCTTTAAGTGTTAATGACTGCCTTGCTGGGATTCAAACTTGCTTGGGGCCTGTATCTTCTTTCTTTTGGTCAGTTTCTCCCTTTTTGAACAGGAATGCTTACCCAATTCCTATACCTCCATTGTATCTTGGAAGTAAATAACCTGTTTTTTATTTTACAGGATCATAGATGGAAGGGACTTGCCTTGTCTCAGACAGGACTTGGGACTTTTGAGTCAATGCTGGAATCAGTTAAGAATTTAGGGGACTGTTGGGAAGGCATGATACCATTTCGAAATGTCAAAAGGGCATGAGATTTGCGAAGGGCCAGAGCAGAATGATATACTTTTCAGAATGATATCCCCCAAATATCATGTTGAATTGTAATCCCCAGTGCTGGGGTGAGGTCTTGTGGGAGGTGTTTGGATCATGGAGGCAGATCTCTCATGACTTGGTACTTATTTCATGATAGTGAGTTCTCATGGTATCTAGTCCTTTAAAAGTGTGTGGCACCTCCTCTGCTCACTCTCTTTCTTGCTCCTGCTTTTACCATGTGACGTGCCAGCTCTCCCTTTACCTTCTGCCATGATTGGAAGCTTCCTGAGGCCTTCCCAGAAGCAGATGCCAGTATGCTGCCTGTACAACCTGCAGAACTGTGAGTCAATACAACCTCCCTTCTTATAAACTACCCATTCTCAGATGTTTCTTTACAGCATGCAAGAATGGCCTGATACACAGTTTAATGAGGATGCTGTATTTTGCAAATATATTTGTCTCCCCACAAATCACCTGATGTGTTTTGATCAGATAGCTCTTCTAATTAATATTAGAGGATATAATTTATAGAAATTAATATATTTTTGTAATTTTTGTTCTGTAAAACTATTAATAATATGTAGTTAGCTATAATTATAAAATATAAGCTAAGCTTTTGAAAATTTATTCACAATTTTGACAGTGAAATAAACACAAGTGTGTTGGTAGCAACATTATTAAAATTTAATCTATTTTTTTAAAATGGTAATATGTGCATTGAGAAGAAAAGTAAAAGACCATAAGAGAATACAAAGTAAAAATCAAAATTCTTTTACCTTTCTCCTCCAGCCAACCAAGGAATCAACTGATAAAAACAACTCTGTGTTTGTAGGTTTGAATATGTGTTATATGCACTTATAAATTCTTCCAGAGAAACTCTATACATGTAACAGAAGCTTTTTACACAAATGTTTGCACTTAGCACACATTGTTCTGAAATTTGATTCCCCTCACCTCCCCACACCCCAATGAGTTGAATGCTATATATTAGAAAACCTTATGTTTTTATATAACAGTATAGTATAATGTTATTTCATTATTTTTTGAAATTATACACAAATTATAATTTTCATTGAATGGATATTATAGAGCTAATTAACACAAATTACTTTTAATTTTCTTATTTGGTGTTGTCATCTATAGCAAAATTCTAGTAATACTATTTTAATAGTCTTCTGAAAATGTACTTCCCAAACAGGTATTAACGTAATGTCTTGCTAGTGCATTGAAAATGTCTCTAAATAACTTGCATTGTTATTGTCTCTAAATAATTGCAGTTATTGTCTCTAAATAACTTGAAATTCTGTATATTGTGCTTTCCTTATCTTGAAATGTTCAAAAATAAATTGGTCTTTATTTACTTGCATAAATATATTAGATTTTTCTAAATACTATTTTTATATTTTACCTACTTTCACTGAAATATGTAAACACTCTCAAAGAAGTGTCTGGGAATTTTTATTTGCTGATTTATTTATTATTTTTATGTTCTCCTACTTTCTTCTCTTCTTGATTTTGAAATCCTAAAATCCCTTAATTAAACTCATTTATTTCCTTTAATTATACCTTCCTGTCTCATCAAAACATATTCCTTAATTTTGCCTTAAAAAGTTATGCACAAAATGAGTTTCCTTGAAAATCAAAAAGCCTCAAACAGTAAAACAAATACAAATAAGCATACTGTTCACCATTTATAGTTCTGATGGAAGGGAAAAGGCCAGAGGAAATGGAAAACATGAAACTAGCACATTTCCAGGCTAAAATGTGTATAAGGATTGTGTCAGGTCTCCTATTCCATTTATAAGTGGAAAGTATGTTTTAGTTCCACACAACACTGAGTAGAAGCTTCAAAGTACAGATGTGCTCAGGAACAAATGCATGCTTGTTACTTTTAAATCACTTGTATATATTCTAATGTTCTTTGTCCTCTTGGAGTCTCCAACTCAGATTAATATTTTATTACAGCAGTTACTGTTTTTAAAATGGACAGCCTGACAATCTCAATTTGTTAACAGTGATTTAAATGAAATATCTTTGAATAATTAATATTAAGTATTCACAGTATGTAAAAGACTAGTTAGCTAGGTTAACTTTGCTTCATAAAAATGAAGTGATTGAAGTCAATGTACATGATGAGCTATATTTCTTGAATGCCTTTATACTTGTATTTGTTGATTTGTTGGAAAGAAACCTGAACATTTATTAAGGTTTCACTATATGGCTAAAGAATTGTATACTTTTCAACCACAGTGCGCTCTTTTTTTTGTTATTAAAGAAGAAGCCTCAATTTAACTAAAAATGGAGATTTGCTTGTTAGATGATTGTTTTTAAGAATAATTGTGTTTTGGCCAGGTGCGGTGGCTCAAGCCTGTAATCCCAGCACTTTGGGAGGCCGAGGCGGGCGGATAACGAGGTCAGAAGATTGAGACCATCCTGGCTAACACTGTGAAAACCCATCTCTACTAAAAATACAAAAAAATTAGCCAGGCGTGGTGGTGGGCGCCTGTAGTCCCAGCTACCCGGGAGGGTGAGGCAGGAGAATGGTGTGAACCCGGGAGGCGGAGCTTGCAGTGAGCGGAGATCATGCCACTGCACTCCAGCCTGGGCAACAGAGCCAGACTCCATCTCAAAAAAAAAAAAAAAAGAAAGTTTTTGACACAAACAAAGCACTTAATAAAATATTTGAAATTAAGATATTTCAATTAAAATCAAATAATAAAATGTGAATCTGCCAAAGAAAATATTTTGTCTATATTGTGTTAAGACATACTGTCAACTTTTCAAATGCATAGTATAGTATTGTTAACTATAGGCATGATGTTATGCAGTAGATCTCTAGGTCTTATTTATCTTGCATAATTGAAACTTTGTACACATTAAGTAGCAACCTCTCATTTCCTTTCTCCACAGTCCTTGATAAACACTATTCTGCTCTGTTTCTGAGTTTGACGGTTTTAGATATTTCGTATAAATGGAGTCAAGCAGCATTTGTCCTTCTGTGACTGGCTTGTTTCACATAGCATAATGTCCTTCAGGTTAATCCATTTTGTCACCTATAACAGGATTTCTTTCTTTTGTAAGTCTGTATAATATTCCATTGCACATGCAGACACATTTTCTTTATCCATTTATCTATTGATGGAGATTCAGGTTGTTTTTATATCTTGGCTCATGTGAATAATGCTACAGTGAACAGGGGAGTGCAGATACTTATTCAAGATCTTGGTTTTAATTATTATACATACCCCAAACTGCGAATGCTGGATCACATGGTAGTTCTATTTTTATTTTTTTGAGAGACCT
Organism: Pan paniscus; assembly: GCF_029289425.2. Classification (NCBI taxonomy): domain Eukaryota; kingdom Metazoa; phylum Chordata; class Mammalia; order Primates; family Hominidae; genus Pan; species Pan paniscus. Next base: position 43,390,813 of record NC_073262.2, read on the forward strand.
TCTTAATGTTTTCTGTAGCAGTTGCACCATTTTATATTCCCACCAACAGTACAGAAAAGTTTCAACTTCTCTATATCCTTATCAATGAATTTTTTAAAAATCATAGCCATCTTAACAGGTTTGAGGTGAAAATATTGTGGTTTTGATTTTCATTGCCCTGCTGATTAGTGATGATGATTATCATATTTTTCATATAGCTGTTGGCTATTTGTATTTTTTTTTTTGGCTAAATGTCTATTCAAGTCCTTTGCCTATGGCTTGATCTGCTTTTTTTAATTATTGCATTGTAGTTCATATATTTTACATATTAACATCTAACAGATACATGGTTTGGAAAAACATACATTTTCCCTGAGTTCATATGTTTCCTTGTCACTCTGTTGATTGGTTCCTTTGCTGTGCACAAGCTTTTTAGTTTAATGTAGTTCTGCTTGTCTATGTTTGTTTTGGTTGCCTGTGCTTTTGCTATTACATTCAAGAAATCATTGCCAACACCAATATCATAAAGCATTTTTTCTATATTTTTTCTAGGAGTTTTACAGTTTCAGGTCTTACATTACAAAATTTAATCCATGTGGAGTTGATGTTTTTTGTATAGTGTAAGATAAGGATCCAATTTCATTGTTTGCATGAGGTTATTCAGTTTTTCCAATACCATGTGTCGAAGACATTATCCCTTTCCCATTTTGTATTTTTGTCCCACTTGTCAAAATTCAAGTATATGTGACAGTACATAACAATATATGTATGGATTTATTTCTGTACTCTCTATTCTATTTCAGTGGTGTATCTGTCTGCTTTATGCTACTATTATGCTGTTTTAATTATTGTAGCTTTGTAATGTATTTTGAAACCTGGTAGTGTTATGCCTTCATCTTTGTTCTTCTTTCACAAGATTGCTTTGGTTACTCAGGGTCTTTTGTGGTTCCATATGAATTTTATAATTGTTTTCAATTTTTGTAAAAACTTGCCATTGGGATTTTCATAGGGATGTTATTGAATCTATACCCTGTTTTGGATAGTATGGACATTTTAACATGAAGTTTTATTCAATGTTTACTCTCATCTCAGTGAATGAGAACTGGAAAAGAAAACTTAAAACAGAGCAACATTTATTCTACTGGTTTTGATGATTTCTGTTTTTCTGATTCATTTGGAAGTGGGTGAGTGGGTGACTGAAGAATCTCAGTGGAATTTTTAAGCCTACCAAAAAAAACAGCTTTACTGTGTCAAAAATTACTCAGGGTAAGTCAGAGATATGACTTTAAACTTATTTAAAGATCCCACTGTAATTTCCAGCCACCTACTACAAAATCAGCCAGTGAAGCAGAAATCATCAAAACTATTTGAGTAAGTGCCATTCTGCATTCTCTTTTCAATTTTCTTTTCTAGTTTTCATTCGTTGAAGTAAAGAATAAGCATTGAATATAACTTCGTGTGATTTTAAGGTTCTTAAGTGGTGTCCAATTTCAGAAAAGAAAAAATAAGTCTCTTTCCTGATGTACTTCATGCTGGTTTGATGACCACTGCCTTGGTTTTTGCATTTTTCTTCATATGAATTTCAGCAGTGACCTTTTTATGGGTATGTTATTAGTAGTAGTAGTAGTATCATCATTTAAGACGGAGTTTTGATCTTGTTTCCCAGGCTGGAGTGCAATGGTGTGATCTCGGCTCACTGCAACCTCCACCTCCCAGGTTCAAGTGATTCTCCTGCCTCAGCCTCCGTAGCAGTTGGGATTACAGGTGCCCACCACCACGCCCAGCTAAATTTTTGCAGTTTTAATAGAGACTGGGTTTCACTATGTTGGCCAGGCTGGTCTCAAACTCCTAACCTCAGGTGATCCACCCACCTCATCCTCCCAAAGTGCTGGGATTACAGGCGTAGGCCACCACCCCTGGCTTATGGGTCCATTATTAACAGTTGCTTTATATTTCCATTTTTCAGTCAAATAAGGACTTACTATTCAACAAGCATTGTTTACATATGTAAATATATATATAAATTAAAATTCTAAGCAATATTCACACACATGCATACACACATAAACACACACATACACACACACATACACACTGAGAATGTACTATCCACCAGGAATGGTCCTAATTGACATACCAAAGATATATAAAAATTAAGTTGATCTCCACAACAATCAAATGGGTGGGTACCATTATTATCCTATTATGTGGATGAGTAAAGAAACTGGACTCAGAGAGATAATTTGCTCAAGTTTGCACAGCTATTGAAAGAGATTTGCCTGATTTCAAACCCAGTTAGGCTTATTCTTCATCTTAGGCACTACATAGGTAAGTTTTGTGTACAAATATTGTCATTGTTTTAAATTGCAAATAATTAGCGAATTGATCTGAAATTAGCCAAACGGTTTGAAAATTAATACAGGATAAGTATCCTTAATCTGAAATGCTAAGGAACAGAAGTGTTTTGGATTTTAGGGATTTTTGGATTTTGAAATATTTGCATTATTCTGTTTGAGCATCCCAAATCTGAAATACTTTAAGCATTTTACTCAGCATTTTGTTTGAGCATCACTTCAATACTCAAAAATTCTGAGCATTCAGAATTACAAATTTTCAAATCTAGGATGTTCAACCTGTATCTCAGTATGATATATTCAAATTTTACAATATTTGCTGGCTACAAATACAATACAAAACATTATGTTCAATCCAAAACATTCTGTGTTGAAAAATATTTAATATTCTAGAGAGTATTAAAAATAATGTTATAACAATCAGTAAAAAAATTACACTATATATGAATGCTGAATGAGTCTAAAATACCAATGATAAAACAAAATATTTAAATTGGTTAACTCCCATTAAAACTGTGGTTGTGGCTGGGCGCAGTGGCTCATGCCTGTAATCCTAGCACTTTGGGAGGCCAAGTTGGGTGGATCACCTGAGGTCAGGAGTTTATGACCATCCTGGCCAACATGGCAAAACCCTGTCTCTACTAAAAATATAAAAATTAGTCAGGCATGGTAGCATGCACCTGTAGTCCCACCTACCCAGGAGGCTGAGGCAGGAGGATCACTTGATCCTTGGAGGTGGAGGTTGCAGTGAGCTGAGACCACACCACTGCATTCCACATTCCAGCCTGGGCAACAAGGTGAGACTCCATCTAAAACAAAAACAAACAAACAAAAAAACTGTGGGTGATTTATTTTTTCACTTTCCTTTTGGATAGGACACACTAGAAATACTGAGGTCGGTAATGAAAAGAGAAACTTTTTTACAGCGTTTTTTCTTGGGAAGACAGCTCAGAGTAGGGAACTCTGAGCAACACATATGTAAAACCATAAACTTGATAAAATTTTCATCATGCTCTTCACCATTTCACCTGTCATCCACCTAATATTGTTCTAGAAGGAATATGTAATGAATGATTGAACTTTCCTTTGCATATTTGTACCCACCATTGTTTCTAAGAAATAAAGCCACGTTGCAGCAACTAACTAATTAAAGAGAATGAATGACAAGGATTTCTAGAAAGGATGTTTCCAAATCTCTGCATATAAGCGAAGTGCCTGCCTAGGTTTCTTTGTGATTCTCTTGGTATACATGAATTCAGAAGGTGGTAAGTCTTTTATTATCTAGTTATATCATAAAAATGGTAGAATACTTCATAAGATTTAAATGTGTAAATGCACAGAATATGCTTTTAAATTAATTATCCTCACATGACAGTTGGGGGAATATCCAGTAAAATTCTTGGAAACCAAAATTCTTACACAGCAGTTCGAGAAATGAAATAGAAAAGTGTTGTGAAAGAGAGTAGCAAATGGAACATGTGCCAAATGGGCAAAATGAGGGTCTAAGTCAACATATTTTACGCCAGAATTTTCTCCTCACCACATTTCTTCTCATTCTGGTCATTGGCAGTCTGTGACAACAATACTTCCTGAAAATGTGTTGCAGCTGTAGAGTAATTCCATAGCAGATTTATTTTCCTTTGGCACTTTTTGTAATTGGCATTGAGGAAACATACAAGAATTATTCCTTATCTTTTTTAGGTTGGCAAGTTTTATATTGTTTATATGATTTTTTTAGTTGTGTAAAATATCATTTGGTAGAATATTAGAAGACGTTTGGGCTTTCAAGTTTGTTGATTTCAGTCAGAGGTATATTGACCAGTTTTAGCACAAGATAGAATTTAATTATCTTGGCTACTTAGGAAAAAATACACACAGAGATACATACACACAGACAAGCAAATATCTTCAATAGTATAATATCTAATGTATATGTTTTCCTTAGAGCCTTAACTGAAACATACATGCTAAATTGTATACAGATATTTTATCTCAATATACACAAGTTACATATGTGGATATAATATGAAGTTGAAAATCCTGAAGATAACCATATGTGATGAGTTTACTGTTAAGATCAGAAAATATGAATGTTCTGAACTCCACAAAAACTTGGCAAATATAATTACAAAAAACGCAAAAATATTCAAAAGTGTATTTACTAAACTTGTTAGTATTACTGTTGTTTTTATTATTTTTATTGATATATATCATAGTTGTATATATTTTGGGGCTACATGGGATAGTTTGATACATGTATGTAATATGAAATGATCAAATCAGGGTTACTGGGTAATCTATTTTTTCCTTGTATTGGGAACACTATAGTTCTTTTCTAGCTATTTTGAAATGTACAATAAAATATTAACAATAAATTAGAACTTATTATTTCTGTCCAACTGTATTATTTACCATTAACTAATTATTTTTCATCCTCCCTATCCCTCTCACACTTTGATAACCACCATTCTACTCTCTACCTAAGGAAATCCACTTTCTTTGCTCCCCCATATGAGTGAGAACATGGAATGTTTGTCTTTCTGTGCTTGGGTTATTTCACTTAACATAATGACCTCCAGTTCTGTTTATGTTGCTGCAAATGACAAGATTTCATTTTTTTATGGCTAAATAGTGGCCAGCAAGAATACAAAAACAGTGCTCACTATTACTATTCATCAGGGAAATGCAAATCAAAACCACAATAAGACATCAACTCATCCCAGTTAGAATGGCTATTGTTAAAAAGAAATAAATAGAAAATGTTAGCTAGGTTGCAAAGAAAGGGGAACGTTCATACACTGTTATGGGAATGTAAAGTAGTACAGCCATACGGAAGACAGTATAGAAATTCCTCAAAAACAAAACAAAACAAAACAAAACAAAAAAAGCCTGTAATCCCAGCACTTTGGGAGGTGAAGGCTGGCAGATCACTTGAGGTTAGGAGTTCAAGACCAGCCTGGTCAACATGATGAAACACTATCTCTACTAAAAATACAAAAATTAGCTTGGCGTGGTAATGCATGCCTGTAATCCCAGCTACTTGGAAAGCTGAGGCAGGAGAATTGCTTGAACCTGGGAGGTGGAGGTTACAGTGAGCCGAAATCATGCTAATGCACTCCAGCCTGAGCGACAGAGTGAGACTCTGTCTCAAAAAAAAAAAAAAAAAAAAAAAAAGAACTACGATGTAATCCATCAATCCCATTACTGGCTATATATCCAAAGAGGGGAAATTAGTATATTAAAGAGATATCTGCACTCCCATGTTCATTGCAGCAATATTCACAATAGTGAAGCTATGGAATCAACCTAAGTGTCCATCAACAGATAAATGGATAAAGAGTATATATATGTATATGAGTACATATATGAAAAAATATATATGTATACTAAACTTTGTAAGAAATTAGTATAGTTTTAGGCTTACAGGAAAACTGTGAGGGTGACAGAGTTTTCATGTGCACCACCACACCGAGTTTTTATTGTTGCAAACATTATACATTAGTATGGTAACTTTTTTTACAATTAATAAACAAATACAAGTATATTATTTTAACAGCAGTCTACACTTTATTCAGGTTTCCTTGGCTTTAGATTTCTGTCCCAGGATCCCATCAAGAATATAATTACATTTTTCTGTCATGTCTCCTTAGGCTACTGTGGGCCATGACAATTTCTTAGAGGTTTCCTGTTTTTGATGACTGATATGGTTTGACTGTGTCCCCACCCAAATCGCAACTTGAATTGTATCAGTAGAGTGGAGTGTTGCTGAAAAGATACCCAAAATATGTAAACTACTTTGGAACTGCATAACAGGCAGAGGTCGGAACAGTTTGGAGGGCTCAGAAGAAGACAGGAAAATGTGGGAAAGTTTGGAAAGGCATGATTGGTTCTGAAATGTGAGGACATGAGATTTCTAGGGGTCGGGGTGGAATGATATGGTTTGGCTGTGTTCCCATCCAAATCACTTGTTGAATGGCTTTGATAAAATGCTGATAGTGATATGAACAATAAGGTCCAGGCTGAGGTGGTCTAAGATGGAGATGAAGAACTTGCAGGGAACTGGAGCAAAGGTGATTCTTGTTATGTTTTAGCAAAGAGACTAGCAGCACTTTGTCCCTGCTCTAGAGATCTGTGGAACATTGAACTTGAGATCATTTAAGATACCTGGGAGAAGAAATTTCTAAGCAGCAAAGCATTCAAAAGGTGACTTGGGTGCTGCTAAAAGCATTTTGTTTGGAAAGGGAAACAGCATAAAAGTTCAGAAAGTTTGCAGCCTGATGATTCAGTGGAAAAGAAAAACCCATTTTTTTTGTGGAGAAATTCAAGCCAGCTGCAGAAATTTGCGTAAGTAGCAAGGAGGCTAATGCTAATCCCCAAGACCATGGGGAAGATGTTTCCCGGCCATGTCAGAGACCTTCAGGGCAGCCCCTCCCATCATAAGCCCAGAGGCCCAGGAGGAAAAAGTGGTTTTGTGGGCCAGGCCCAGGGTCCGCATGCTGTGTGCAGCCTAGGGACTTGGTACCTTGTGTCCCAGCTGCTTCAGATGTGGCTCCAAAGGGCCAATGTAGAGCTTGGGCTGTGACTTCAGTGGGTGGAAGCCCTAAGCCTTTGCAGTTTGCACGTGGTGTTGAGCCTGTAGGTGCACAGAAGTCAAGAATTGAGGTTTGGGAACCTCCATCTAGATTTCAGAAGATGTATGGAAACTCCTGGATGCCCAGGCAAGTTTGCTGCAGAGGTGGGGCCCTTAGGGAGAACCTCTGCTAGGGCACTGTGGAAGGGAAATGTGGAGTTGGAGCCCCCACACAGAGTCCCTACTTGGGCACTGCCTAGTGGAGCTGTGAGAAGAGGGCCACCATCCTCCAGACCCCAGAATGGTAGATCCACCAACAGCTTGCACCATGCTCCTGGAAAAGCCACAGACACTCAACGCCAGCCCATGAAAGTAGCTGGGAAGGAGGCTGTACCCTGCAAAGCCACAAAGGTGGAACTGCCCAAGACCATGAGAACCCACCTCTTGCAACAGCATAACCTGGATGTGAGAAGTAGAGTCAAAGGAGATCATTTTGAAGCTTTAAAATTTGACTTCCCCACTGGATTTTGGACTTGCATGGGGCCTGTAACCCCTTTGTTTTGGCCAATTTCTCCTATTTAAACAGCTATGTTTACCCAATACCTGTACCCCCATTGTATCTAGGAAGTAACTAGTTTGATTTTGATTTTACAGGCTCATAGGTGGAAGGGACTTGCCTTGTCTCAGATGAGACTTTGGACTGTGCACTTTTGAGTTAATGCTGGAATGAGTTAAGGCTTTGAAGGACTGTTGGGAAGGCATGGTTGGTTTGAAATGTGAGGACACGAGATTTTGAGGGGTCGGGGTGGAATTATATGGTTTGGCTGTGTCCCCATCCAAATCACAACTTGAATTGTATCTCTCAGAATTCCCACATGTTGTCGAGGGGGGGACTCAGGGGGAGGTAATTGAATCATGGGAGAACAGTCGTTTCCATGCTATTCTCATGACAGTGAATAAGTCTCACACTATCCAATGGTTTTATCGGGATTTCCCCTTTGCTTGCTCCTCATTTTCTCTTGCTGCTGCCATGTAAGAAGTGCCTTTTGCCTCCTGCCATGATTCTGAGGCCTCCCTAGCCATGTGGAGTTGTAAGTTCAGTTAAACCTCTTTTTCTTCCTTGGGGTGTGTCTTTATCAGCAGTGAGTAAACAGACTAATGCAACGACCTGAGAGTTTTGAGGGGGTAGTCATCATGTACTTTGCAGAATCAGTCAGGTTTTCTCTAATGCTTTTCTCATCATAAGACATAGGTTATTGGTTTTTAAAAGGAAGACCACAAGGTAAAGTGCAATTCTCATCACATTATGTTAAAAGTAGATACTATAAGCATAATCTACCACTGATTTTATTGTGTATGTTTAAACTGTACAACATGTCTTGATATACTTACACATACTGAAATAATTAGCATAATCAAACAAATTAAGATATCTATCACTTTACATTGTTTTTGTGTGTGAGGTAAGAGCACCTAAAATGTATTACTGTTGATGTTAATCTTGATCACGTAGCTGATAGAGTTTGTCATTTTCCTTGACCATAAACTTACTTTTTTCCCCCTTTCTACACTGTAGTCTTTGGGAGGAAGTCACTGCACAGCCTACATTTAAAGAATGAAGGCTTATTCTCTACCTCCTTGAGGGCAGAGTGTAATGTAGGTACTCATCTATGTTACTTTTACTCTTTATGTAAATTGCTTCGAAATTTTCTGCATCAGAGATTTGTCTCTTCTCTCCTATTTGTTTATTCATTTATTTATATGGCAACATATTTGTATGGACTCACAAATATATTTTTTAAGCTGGGGTTTATATTCAGTATTTAACACTATTTTGTTTTTCAAAGTGTTCTAGCTTTCACCACTGGGAGCTATTTTAGTTGGCTCCTGTGTCTTTTGTGTGTCTTTGACACAATTCTATCATCATGAGTATTTTTGTTTGTTTGTTTTGGTTTTTTGCACTTGCTTGCCTTCTGCCCCTACAAGATATTCCAAGCACATGTCCTATATTTCTTGACTCACTCCTAGAACCAGCCATTTCTCCAAAGATTCATGGTTCCTTTTAACAGGGAATAATATTAGGAACCAAGATCTAAGTGCTAAGTGGGCTTATTGCTACTTCAGTGTTGATGCTTCCAGACTATCTCAACTGACAGAGAAAAAATATATGTGTGAGTTTATTAACCCATGTATATACACATATTTATAAATGTATCTATATTTCTATATCCAGAAATATCTATATTAAGCAAAATGTAAGTTCATACTGGTGTATTGAGGTCTTCTGTAATAACACATGGATAATTCTAGCCGTATCTCCTTGGTCACTGCAATCTCTCATTCCAAAAGTAAGAAAACTGCCTGTCAGCCACTGTCAGCCAATCATTTATATACTTGTTCAAATCCATTATGTTTGTATAGTGGTATGAGGATTGTTAATCCATACCCCTATGTAAACCGGGTTTTCAACTAGAATATAGTGCTTATGTACAGTTTCTTTTGCCTTTTCTATTATAGACTCATCTCCATTTATTTTCAAAGTTACTTATGTCACCACTGTTATTGTCCACTCCCTTCAGATAAGATTTTTCCTACATTTGTAATACAGTTAGATATTTTTTGTCTCAGCCTGAATTCCATCTTGGAGTCTCCTGACCTCTAAATGACTTTTTAAAAAATCTGTGTAAGGTTAGGTTTACTTTTTGTTTTGTAAAGTTCTGTGGATCGCAACAGACTCATAGTGTATGTACTCAATATTTCAGCATCACACAGAATAGTCTTAGCTCCCTAAAAAGACCTCTGTGTTCCATCTTTTCACTACCGTCACCCATCCCACAAACCCCCACTGAATGTCTGGCAATCACTGGTGTGTTAAGCATATCTATAGTTTAGCCTTTTTTAAAAATAGCATATGAATATAATCATATGGTAAGTAGCATTTTCCAGCTGGATAGTTTTCCTTAGCAATATGCATTTAAGATTCACCCATATCTTTGCATGGCTTGACACCTCATCCTTTTTTATTATTTAATAGTATTTCATTGAATGGATTTCTTGTATTATGCTATCTATTTACTTATTGAAGGACATTCTGGTTGCTTACAGTTTTTGGTGATTATGAATAAAAATACAATAAACATAGCTTTGTTAGGAAATTGTCAAACTGTCTTTCAGGGTGGCTGTATCATTTGCAGTTCCACTAGCAAGAATGGTTGCTCAGCCTCCTTTCCTGTGATTGATGTTATCAGGTTTATTTGGGAGACAGGAGGGAGCTCTTAGCCGCAGTCCAACAGTTGTGTAGTGGTATATCATCATTGTTTTCATTTGAAGCAAATTTTCAAGCAAATGATGTATCATTTTCTTAGGTGCTATCTGTTACATTTAGTAATGTAACAGTTTATATATTTTGCTCATTTTTAATTGGGTCTTTTGGTTTAATATTGTTGACTTTTAGTGTTCCTAGCATACTTTGTATACTACTCATTTATTAGATATATTTTGCAAATGCTTTCCCCACGTTCATGGCTTCGCTTTTTATTCTATCAACAGTCACTTTCATAAAATATTTCATTTTTAATGAAATAGAAGATCAATATTTTATTTCATTAATCATCCTTTTGTTGTTTTATCTAAAAACTTGTCATCAAATTCAAGGGCATGTAGATTTTGCCCACGTTTTCTTCTAAAGCTTTTATAGTTTGTCATTTTACATTTAGGTCTATGATGCATTTTAACTTAATTTTTCAGTAAAGTGTAAAGTCTGTGTTTAGGATTATTTTATCATATGGCCATCCAAATAAGTCTATATTTACTCCATTGAACTGAATTTTTGCCTTTGTCAAAAATCAATTGACAATATTTGTGTGGGTCTAGTATGCTTTATTCTATTGATTCACATGTTTTGTTTTGTTTTGTTTTGTTTTGTTTTCCTTTGGCAAACTACACTGTCTCAATTATAGTTGCCTTATAGTAAATTTTAAAATTGGGTAGTATGAGTCCTCCAACTTTGTTATTCTTTTTCAGTACTGTGTGGGATATTCTAGAGCCTTTGCTTTTCCATATGAACTTCAGAAAATTATTATATCTACAAAATAGTTTTCTGGGTTTTGACTGAGTTTGCATTGAATCTATAGATCAAATTGGCAAGAATTAACATCAAATATAAATATATATGTATATTTTTTATTTAATTGCAAATTTAATTGTTTATTATTGGTATTTAGGAAAGCAATTGACTTTGTACATTTAAATTGTACCTTGCAATGTGCTATACTACTTATTAGTGACAGGAGTTTTTTGGTGGATTCTTTGAGGTTACTTACATAGACAGTTACATCATTTGTAATGAAAGACAGTTTTATTTCTTTCCTTTTTATAGTTTATAAATAGAATTTATTTTAATGTCATATTGCACAAACTAGGACTTTCAGTATGTTGTTTAATAGCATAGGAAAACATCTTTGCCTTCTTCCAAATCTTAGGAGAAAAGTGTTCAGTGTTGTATGTTAAGTATGATGTTAACTGCAGGTTTTGTGTAAATGTATTTTATTGAGGTGAGAAAATTCCCCTTTTATCCTAGGTTTTCTGAGATTCATTATCATAAATGAGTGTTGAGTTTTGTCAAATGCATTTTTGATATCAACTCATATAATCATATACTTTTTTCTTTAACATGTTGATATGGTGGATAACATTTATTGAATTTTTTAATGGTGAATCAGTCTTGTGTACCTCAATCCCTCATTTGTGTTCCAATGAAAAAGGGATGTATTGTTATTGGTCTGTTTCACTTTGTTACGATATATGGTTGTCCATGGTGTCTACTCATGCCCCAATATCTTGTAGATATTTAAAAAATAAAACAGCTCTTTCAATTTTTCCTATACCCTTCATTTGTTAAGAGTTTAATGAAGAAACAGAAAACACTTTGAATATTTTAAGCAAGAAAGAATTCATTAAAGTAATTAGATGCTTACAAATTTATTGACAGAGGTAAAGGAGCAAAAGTCAGGGACGGCCAATGAAGGATAGATCTCTCACAGCAGTTTCCATAGAAGGACGTTAATTAGTATAGTGACTAATAATAATAAAAATAGCTAATCTTTTTCAAGAATTTACCATGTGACAGTAACATAGATCTAGGGGACACATTCCCCTTTTCCCTAGTGGAAATCAAGGTAGACCAAGACCAGTAGATTAAAACAGAAATCACAGATGTGGTATGATTTGGCTCTGTGTGCCCCCCCAAATCTCATCTAGAATTGTAATCCCCAACTGTTGAGAGAGGAACCTGGTGGGAGGTGATTGTATCATGGGAGCCATTTCCCCTGTGCTGTTCTTGTTATAGTGAATGAGTTCTCATGAGATCTGATGTTTTTAAAGTAGCAGTTTCCCCTGTGCACACACACTCTCTCTCCTGCCACCTTATAAAGAAGGTACTTGGTTCTCCTTCACCTTCCACCATAATTGTAAGTTCCCTGAGGCCTGCCCAGCCATGCAGAACAGTGAGTCACTTAAACATCTTTCCTTTATAAATTACACAGTCTCAGGCAGTTCTTTATAGTAGTGTGAAAATGAATTAATACAGAACTTCAATTTAACAATTAAATCATGTGGTATATACAGTCCTCTCGTTGTGTTGCTTAAAATTAGGGATCAGAATCTCAACTAGAGGAATAGAAATATTGCCTGATTTCAGATGAACACCCCCTTGTATTAATTTCCAGAAGTCAGAAACTATAGTCTATAAGCCAAAATTGGGCTCACCATGTGTTTTTATATGGCCAGCAAGCCAAGCATAGTTTCTTTATTTTTAAGTGATTGCATTTTAATGTATTATAAATGCTTACATCATATCCTCAATTTTGTCTCTTGGACCACAAAGGCTAAAATATTTACTACATGAATCTTTAAGAAAATAGTTTGCTGATCTCCTGATTTAGTCTACCAAACTACAATTAGTGTTGTTTTCATTTTTGTACTCTATATGCATGTTGCCATTTTTACACTTCTTCAGAAAAACATTGAGAATTTTTGTACACTTACTATTTCCATTTGTGCCTAAGGACAACTTTTTCTTTTTCTTCTTTTTTTTTTGGAAGAAATTTGTTTATGAACTTAGATAAAATTTATAGCTTTGCTTGAAAATTTGGTACTTACTAGCTTTGCAATTCTCTTTATTATTATTACCTTTATTTTTCCATAAGTTATTGGGGTACAGGAGGTATTTAGTTACGTAAGTTCTTTAGTGGTGATTTGTGTGATTTTGGTGCACCCATTACCCAAGGAGTATACACTGCACCATACTCGGTCTTTTATCCCTCGCCCCCCTCCCACTTTTCCCCTCAAGTCCCAAAAGTCCATTGTATCATTCTTATGCCTTTTAATGTTTGTTTTTCCATTCCAGAGTTACTTCACTTAGAATTAAATAGTCTCCAAACTCATCCAGGTCACTGCAAATGCTGTTAATTTATTCCTTTTTATGGCTGCATAGTATTTCATAGTATATATACTACAGTATCTTTATTCACTCATTGATTGATGGGCAGTTGGTTCCATGATTTTGCAAGTGTGAATTGTGCTGCTATAAACATGTGTGTACAAGTATCTTTTTTGAATAATGACTTATTTTCCTCTGGAGAGATATCCAATAGTGGGATTGCTGGATTAAATGGTAGTTCTACTTTTAATTCTTCAAGGAATCTCTACACTGTTTTCCACAGTGGCTGTACTAGTTTACATTCCCACTAGCAGTGTAGAAGCGTTCCCTGTTCACCGCATCCACGTCAACATCTACTGTTTTTTGAGTTTTTGTTTATGGCCATTCTTGCGGGAGTAAGGTGATATCACATTGTGGTTTTGATTTGCATTTCTCTGATCATTAGTGATGTTGAGCATTTTTTCATATGTTTGTTGGCCATTTTTATACCTTCTTTTGAGAATTGTTTATTCATGTCCTTAGTCCACTTTTTGATGGGATTGTTTTTTACTTACTAATTTGTTTGAATTCATTGCAGATTCTGGATATTAGTCCTTCGTCAGATGTATACATCATGAAGATTTTCTCCCACTCTGCGGGTTGTCTGTTTACTCTGCTGACTGTTCCTTTTACCATGCAAAAGAGTTTTAGTTTAATTAGGCCCCAGCTATTTATCTTTGTTTTTATTGCATTTGCTTTTGGGTTCTTTGTCATGAAATCTTTGCCTAACCCAATGTCTAGAAGGATTTTTCCAACTTTATCTTCTAGAATTTTTATAGTTTAGGTTCTTAGGTTTAAGTCCTTAATTCATTTGGCATTGATTTTTGTATAAGGTGAGAGATGAGGATCCAGTTTCATTCTCCCACATGTGGCTTTCCAATTATCCCAGCAACATTTGCTGAAGGTGATTCCTTTCCCCACTTTATGTTTTTGTTTGCTTTGTTGAAGATCAGTTGGCTGTAAGTTTTGGGGTTTATTTCTAGCTTCTCTCTTCTGTTCCATTGGTCTATATGCCTGTTTTTGAACGAGTACCATGTTGTTTTGGTGACTATGGCCTTATAGTATAGTTTGAAATCAGGTAGTGCATGCCTCCAGATTTGCTCTTTTTGCTTAGTCTTGCTTTCGCTATGTGGATCTTTTTTGGCTCCATATGATTGTAGAATTGTTTTTTCAAATTCTGTGAAGAACAATGGTGGTATTTTGATGGGGATTGCCTTGAATTTGTAGATAGCTTTTGGCAGTATGGTCATTTTCACAATATTGATTCTACCTATCCATGAGCATGAGATGTGTTTCCATTTGTTTGTGTCATCTATGATTTCTTTCAGCCATGTTTTGTAGTTTTCCTCGTAGAGGTCTTTTGGCTCCTGGTTATGTATATTCCTAAGTTTTTCGTTTGTTTGTTTTTTGCAGCTATTGTGAAAGGGGTTGAGTTCTTGATTTCAACCTCCACTTGGTCACTGTTGCTATACAGAAGAGCTACTGATGTGTGTGCATTAATCTTTTATCCAGAAACTTTGCTGAATTCTTTTGTCAGTTCTAGGAGCTTTCTGGGGGAGTCCTTAGGGTTTTCAAGGTAAATGATCATATCATCAGCAAAGAGTGACAGTTTGACTTCCTCTTTACTGATTTGGGTGAACTTTATTTCTTTCTCTTGCCTGACTGCTGTGGTTAGGACTTCCAGTACTATGTTGAAGAGGAGTGGTGACAGTGGTCATCCTTGTCTTGTTCCATTTCTCAGAGGGAATGCTTTCAACTTTTCCCTATTCAGTATTATACTGGCTGTGGGTTTGTCATAGTTGACTTTTATTATATTAAGCTATGTCCCTTGTGTGCCGATTTTGCTGAGAGTTTTAATCATAAAGTGATGCTGGATTTTGTCGAAGGCTTTTTCTGTGTCTATTGAGATGATCATAGTGATTTTTGTTTTAAATTCTGTTTATGTGTTGTATCATATGTTAAACCATCCCTGCATCCCTGGTATGAAACTCACTTGATCATGGATTACTTTTTTGATATGTTGTTGGATTCAGTTAGCTAGTATTTTGTTAAGGATTTTAGCATCTATGTTCATTGAGGATATTGGTCTGTAGTTTTCTTTTCTGGTTATGTCCTTTCCTGGTTTTGGTATTAGGGTGATGCTGGCTTCATAGAATGAATTAGGCAGGGTTCCTTCTTTCTCTATCTTGTGGAATAGTGTCAAAAGGATTGGTACCAATTCTTCTTTGAATGTCTGGTAGAATTTTGCTGTGAATCTGTCTGGTCCTGGACATTTTTTGTTAGTAATTTTTCGATTACCATTTCAATATTGCTGCTTGTTATTGGTCGGTTCAGGGTATCTAATTATTCCTGTTTAAGCTAGGAGGCTTGTTTTTTCCAGGAATTTATCCATCTCTTCTAGGTTTTCTAGTTTACATGCATAAAGGTGTTAATAGTAGCCCTGACTTATCTTTTCTATTTCAGTGGTGTCAGTTCTGATATCTCCTGTTTCATTTCTTAGTGAGGTTTTTTGGATTTTCTCTCCTCTTTTCTTGGTTAATCTTGCTAATAGTCTGTCAATTTTATTTATCTTTTCAAAGAACCAGCTTTTTATTTTGTTTATCTTTTGTATATTTTTTGTTTCAGTTTCATTTAGTTGTGCTCTGATCTTGGTTATTTCCTTTCTTCTATTTGGTTTGGGTTTGGTTTGTTCTTGTTTCTCTAGTTCTTTGAGATGTGACCTTAGATTGTCTGTTTGTGCTCTTTCAAACTTTTTGATGTAGGTGTTTATGGCTATGAGCTTTCTTCTTAGCATTACCTTTGCTGTATCCCAGAGGTTTTGATAAATTGTGTCATTCTTGTCATTCAGTTGGAAGAATTTTTTAATTTCCATCCTGATTTTGTTTTTGACCCGATGCTCATTCAGGAGCAGGTTATTTAATTTTCATTTATTTGCATGGTTTTGAAGATTCCTTTTGGAGTCGATTTCCAGTTTTATTCCACTGTGGTCTGACAGAGTGCTTAATATAATATCACTTTTCTTAAATGTAATGAGGCTCGTTTTATGGCCTATAATATAGTCAATACGGGAGAAAGTTCCACACGCTGTTTAATAGAATGTGTATTCTGTGGTTGTTGGATGAAATGTTCTGTGTATATATCTGTTAAGTCCATTTGTTGCGAGGTATAGTTTAAACCCTTTGTTTCTTTGTTGACTTTCTGTCTTGATGACCTACCTACTGCTGTCAGTGGAGTATTGACATCCCCTACTATTGTTGTGTTGCTGTATATCTCATCTCATTTCTGAGGTCTATTAGTAATTGTTTTATTAATTTCAGAGCTGCAGTGTTAGGTGCATATGTTTAGGATTGTGATATTTTCCTGCTGGACAAGGCCTTTTAGCATTTTTTTTTTTTTTTTTTTGAGACAGAGTCTCGCTCTGTTACCCAGGCTGGTGTGCAATGGCGTGATCGCGGCTCACTGCAAGCTCCGCCTCCCGGGTTCACGCCATTCTCCTGCCTCAGCCTCCTGAGTAGCTGGGACTACAGGTGCCCACAAACACGCCCGGCATGCTCCCCTTCCCTTAAGGGTTTGAGTATCTGTGGTGGTCAAACAGATAAGCCAATCCCTGTCACATGTCCTGCAAGGGAGGTCGGGGAACTCTCCCATTTCACTATCAAAAGAATTTACTGTTTGTTCCAGTCAATACCTAACTATAGGGCGCTGACTCCCTTATTTATTTTTGACAGCTTACAATTGTCAATTATTTCTCTGATCCTTTAAAAGGTAGTCTTCCCTTAAGAGAAGGGGAGCATGCAGACGGACAGGTGCAGGAGCCAGAATGAGTGCCCCTGGTCTCCAGCCCCAGAGCAGCGTCCAGGAGTGGGTGCCTGCAGCTCCGAAATCACAACGGGGTGAGTGTTACAGTACACTCTCTTAGATTTACCATCTATGGATGGCTTAAGTGTTAACCAGCTCAATGCCCTCTTGGTATCCAGGTCCTTGTCTGACATCCAGGAAAAATCAGGTCACACAAGGACTTGAAGGATGAATGCAGGGGTTTTATTAAGTTTATTAAGGAATGCAGGATGAATGGGGAACTGAAAAAGGGATGGAGTGGGAAGATGATATTCCCCTGGAGTTGACAATCCAGCAGCTGATCTCCTCTCTGACTGCCCCCAGCCGATTCCTATTGGCGTTCAGGTGCTCCTTCTCTTCTCTCTGCCCCATTTTCCTGCCATCCTTCTGCTCTTCTGTTAGTCCTCTCGTCTGCTTGTCTGCTTCTAGAGCCTGGGGTCTGGGATTTATATGGGTACAGAATAGGGGGGTGTGGCAGGCCAAAAGACAACTTTTGGGTGCCAAAACTGGAATGTCTGTTCCCATTTGGGGCCACAGGTTTCCAGGCTTGAGGGCAAGGTCTTTGCCAGGGAACCACCCTCTTCTACCCAGTATTTCCCTGTCTCCTGTCCATATCAGTAGCACTGAGATTTCTAAGGCTGGTATTTTAAAGAGGTTGAGGTAACCCTAGGGACATGGTCCAGGATTACCATGGCTAGAGTGTGATCAAATTTTGGTGTGCTGGGTTGAACAGAGACTTTTGCAGTTCTCACCCAGTTCCCATTATACTAAAGTTTACTGTACTTATCTACCAACTTGTTGACTTTCTTGTCCAACTTAACACTTGGAGTGTTAAGTTTGCAGAAGCATCTGGAACCCCAAATATTCTTTGAGGAATTTTCTTTCTACTGATACAGTCTGTATATCTTGTGTACCCACCTACTATAGGTTGTGTTTCACAGGGATCATGTGGGTTTTTAGGGGCATATAGCTGAAAGTGAACTCAAGTACAGAGAGTCACTATTTATAGCCTCAAACCATTGTTTCCTTGTTAGATGTAAGATTTTTCCTTATGTGTTTATTTACAGACTCCTTCCTCATTTTTTTTTCCTTAGGAAATTTCTAACTTTTTTTTTTACCTTCCGTGCTTTCTATTGGATGCATTCCTTTATTTATTTTTATTTTATTTTAGTTTAGTTTTTTGAGACAGGGTCTCACTCTGTTGCCCAGGCTGGGGTGCAGTGGCGCAATTTTGGCTCACTGCAAGCTCTACCTCCCAGTTCATGCCATTCTCCTGTCTCAGCCTCCTGAGTAGCTGGGACTACAGGCGCCCACCACTATGCTTAATTTTTTGTATTTTTAGTAGAAATGGGGTTTCACCATCTTGGCCAGGATGGTTTCAATCTCCTGACCTCGTGATCCACCCACCTGGGCCTCCCAAAGTGCGGGGATTACAGGCGTGAGCCACTGTGCCCAGCCACATTCCTTTATTTCTATCAGACAGATCACTATATGTTAGAAAGAACCTTAATTTTGGAGAAGATTTTTACCTTTCATGGGCTAAAAGTCTCCATTAAAGAAAATTAATAGATAAATATATTAACATCTTGGTATTAGTTTATTTGAACCTGAGCTCATACTCGATCAGTGTTTTCAGCAATATTTAATTCTGCTTTTGTAGGTTTCACATTCTACTTGCAAAATAATGGATGATTATTACCTTATTATTATGATGATGTTTGTGAGTGAATTTTCAGGCATTTTTATTGGAATTTGTGATCACATTGAGAGCCATAAAATATTTTACATTTTTCAGATAGAAATAATAGTACGGGGCTGGGTGCCGTGGCTCACACCTGTAATCCCAGCTCTTTGGGAGGCCAAGATGGGCGGATCACCTGAGGTCAGGAGTTCAAGACCAGCCTCCCCAACATAGTGAAGCCCTATCTCTACTAAAAATACAAAAATTAACCAGGCATGATGGCGCACACTTGTAGTCCCAGCTACTAGCAAGGCTGAAGCTAGATGATATCTTGAACCCGGGAGGCAGAGGATACAGTGAGCCGAGACTGTGCCACTGCGCTCCAGCCTAGGAGACAGATGGAGACCCTGTATCAAAAAAAAAAAAAAAAAAAAGAGAAAAAAAAAACAGTGAAGTGATAGTGGGACCCACTTCTGAAAGAGATCCTGTTGGCATCCTTATCCCTCTCTTAGTTCTTTCATATATGCAATGGGGAGTCTCTGTTAAGTTTTTTGATTTATGAAATGATACACAATGCCAGGAATGACACTAATTAAAATCTGTATATTTACTCATTTGAATCTTGACAATCATTCTTATTTAGATGAACCTCATTCAAATAGTTAATATTTAACATGTTTTCTTCAGGAATTTTTATTAGCAATGAGAATGTTAATTGAGGATGGCTGGGCTTATATTCTGTAAGAATTGTACCCTTTTATTGAATATTTAAACTAAGTTTAAGTATATATAAAAGATCAGATATTGCAACATGTTTCTGGTATTAATTTCCAAAAAACTTTTTATACGTGATATTATGAAATGGTACTTCCTATAGTCTAGTACTAAAAATTTTAAAAAGTCTTTTATCATTCTTACTGCATAAAAATGCTTTAGTGAGTATTGTTAAGAAGAATAAACCAATCCACTTTAGTTTTCTTATCCCTGTGACTCATTTATGCACTTGATATTTCTCAGTGTAGCCCTACAACAATGTCTTTAAATTATGTAATTTTCTATGAATTCAACAAAAGAAACCTAAAAGTTGACTCTGAGAATTTTCTTGGCCTTCCTCATTTTGCGGTTGATTGTGGCCTACATAATTTCCCTGAAATGAGTCAGCTTCCTTCCAAACTGTTTAGGATTCCAAGCCCTCTATATAGGCTGCTGCTCAATACTTGTTCTTTGCTCATTTCTACTGCCAATGTATTTTGTTATAAAAATGAACCACATTTTTTGGTCAATAATAATATATTTGCTATAAAGGTTATATTGCAAATTTCACTAGGTTCCATAAAGAACCTTATCATCACCATTGCTGTTTCTCTAAATAAATATATGCATGAAAATTGTGTAGAGGGAAAAAGTTTTAAAACATTAATTATGTATATAGAAAGTTCCAACTGATATCTAGCAGAAACATGAATAATTTTTCAGTTTCATTCACCTAGTGTGCAAACTAGGATCAATCATAATGAAAAAAAAACCCTCCCCCAAAACAGCTACAGCTTCATTTTTCTCGTCTTCTCTGTAATGAAGGCTCCAAGTTGACACAGATGGTAATAACAAAGAGGCCAGTTCTGAGAGCTGCCATCTGCGTCATCCTGACCCCTTTCAACACACCTCATCTGAAACGATAACTATAATTCCTGCCCTAGATTACACTCTGCTGTAGTGCCACACATCTTTTAAAAGTATTAAGGAAACCATTCAGAGAGCATTACTGGAAAATAAGAGAGGGCAACTATTCTGGTCAACCAAGTAATGAGTTTTAATACTTCCCAGCAGTTACCTAAAATCCCAGCTGATTTCAAAGACTAAGAGGTAAAAGGGCAAAGGCTCAATGGCAGAGTGGGGATGGGCTGGGGAGAAATCCTTTAGAGCTAATATGTTATCTGGCAGTGTTATCTTCCTCCACTTTTATCTGCAGTATTTCAACATACGTAAATCTATTATAGTGTTGGAGAAAGGGCCCACTGTCTGAACTTTTATTCTTTTAGGAGAAACATCCATGTAAAGCTCTTTGTAGATTAAGCAATTCAATTTTATACATAGAGAATACCTAATTGGCCAAAAAAAATTCTATTCTACTTAAAGCTATACCATAATTAAAAAATAGTAAATAACAATAGCACTTTAAAATAAATTTAATCAATGAATATTCCTTGTCCATTTGTATAAAATACTTAAATAAAAAGTTTTATAAAATGTTATATTTATCTGCTTTAAAATATTTTTCTATTAACTCAAACTTTTACCCTAGGACTGATTCATATTTACACAACTTCAATGTTGAAGTAAAATCCTACAGCCTATCATGTGAATTTATACAAATCATGTATGTAGTATGTAGGGTTTTTTTCTTTTTCAAATTAAGAATATCAGAAAATACAAAACAAAATTTTATTTATTATTCATTATTTCAGATCTGCAGTAAACAGAATCCTGCTCAGATAATTTCAGAAATTTTTCAAGTAAGAGTATGAATGAACGAATGTCGAGACATCTAGAGATTAGCAGCTGTGGGAAGTCATTGCCAGCTCTAAGCTGAAGAGCAAAGGAGGTAATAGCACTACAGGATCTGAAGAGTAATAGAGCCTTAAGGTAGTGGTCTTCCTCATTGGAACTGCAGTCATTGAAGGTATCGACCACTGACAGACAATGCTGCCAAATATGATAGGGAGTGGGGAACAAATACCCCAACCTTCCCTCTTGCCTTGTGATTGGCATGCCATTGCTCCCCATTTCCTGAACCCAGCAATCTGAAGCCAAATGGAAAGAAAGTCAGTAACACAATCCAAGGGAGTCAGCCTCTCAGAACAGAAAAAAGAACATGAAAAGACAAAGACTTGATTGAGGTCAGAAGGCAAAATAAGAAACCCAACACATCCATATTCCCAACACAAAGGCTTGACCACAAAGAATTAATAGCTGGTAAATTTTGCCTACAGCTATTTAACAAAAACTAAATATCACTCTATTTGGATATGCATGGTAAATTCCTGCATATGCCATGCATATGGATTTTCAAAGATGTAAAAAAATGCATAAAATCACAAATAGGAAGAAACAATTATTCCAAATATTTACACATGAAAGTAAGCATCACTGTGATGGTTAATATTGAGTGTCAACTTGATTGGATTGAAGGATACGAAGTATTATTCCTGGGTGTGTCTGTGAGGGGGTTACCAAAGGAGATTAACACTTGAGTCAATGGACTAGGAGAGACAGACCCACCCTCAATCTGGGTGGGCACCGTCTAACCAGCTGCCAGCACAGCTAGGATAAAAGCAGGCACAGAACGTGAAAGGACTAGTCTGGCTAAGTTATCTGGGCTCCATCTTTCTCCTGTGCTGGATACTTCCTGCCCTTGAACATCAGACTCCAAGTTATTCAGCTTTTGGACTCGTGAACATACACCGGCGATTTGCCAGGGGTTCTCAGACCTTCAGCCACAGACTGAAGGCTGCACTGCCGGCCTCTCTACTTTTGAGGTTTTGGGATTTTGACTTGCTTCCTGTCTCCTCAACTTGCAGATGTCCTATTATGGGACCTCACCTTGTGATTGTGTGGGTCAATTTCCCTTAAAAACTCCCCTTCATATATTCATCTATCCTATTAGTTCCATTTCTTTAGAGAACCCTGACTAATGTAATCATTAACTATGAGTGAACCTCATTTCAGATATTTTTCTCTGGATATACACATATGGAAAAACAGAAAGACAAAGATAAACTTTTTGTTAATAAAAATGAGACTGTACTATATAAAGCTATTATAGTAAAATCAATGGATTTATTTTACTTTAATTTATAAGAATAAAATATCTGAAATAAAACAAAATAAAGGAGTTCAAATAAATGTTTCCTTACCACAGTGCTGTTTTATATTTTTAAATAACCTAAAGTTTAGAAAATGTTTTACTCAGATTAAAAGACATGCATTGTTAATGTAATCATAGTTTTCCATTTAAAAAATCTATTAACTTTCTGCTACAAACAAGGAAGATATTAGAATGTAGTGTATTTCCATCCGTCTTCTGCTTATATCCCAACGTTTGTAAAATATATTATTCTATTTACATTATTCGGATTTACTTTTTATATTGTTACATTCTGAAAAAATGTTTAGTTCTATTTTCAAGGGGAATAGGTTTTTATTAGTGTAGGTGTTATAAGACTGTCTTTACTTGAATTCTTTGAGTCTTATATTCCATAAATTATTAGGGTCTTTCATGTTTTCAAATGTCTCCATGCCTTGTTGATACTTGAACTCTAACTTAGCTGGCTATACAATGATTGGGTCACATTTCTTTACCTTTTGAACTTTTAGAAGTTGCTTCGTTGTCTTTAGCCACAACATACTGATGACTGTGGAGAAAATATGGGACTCATCTGATTTGTCTTCTCTGTTTTTATTTTCTTTCTCTGCTCTAGATGCCTGATGAATGATACCTTTACCTTGAAATTTAATAGCCTGAAAAGGTTGTCTTGATGTTAGGTAACATGAATTAAAATTTTATGGTACACCATCTGCAGTTTAAGTTTTTTACATTCTTTCTTTTTACATCTCAATTTTAAGAGGTGTTGCAAAGAAATCACTGTAAATACAGAAGTAGCCCTCATGTTCCACCAAAGTCAATTAGAGTGTTTCATGGATGTGCATGAACCTGTAAATGTCAAGAAAGTTAAAAAACTGAACCCAGGCCAGGCACAGTGGCTCACGCCTGTAATCCCAGCACTTTGGGAGGCCGAGGTGGGCGGATCATGAGGTCAGGAGATCGAGACCATCCTGGCTAACACGGTGAAACCCCGTCTCTACTAAAAATACAAAAAATTAGCCGGGCGTGGTGGTGGGCGCCTGTAGTCCCAGCTACTCGGGAAGCTGAGGCAGGAGAATGGCATGAACCCGGGAGGCAGAGCTTGCAGTGAGCCGAGATCGCACCACTGCACTCTAGCCTGGGCGACTGAGTAAGAGTCTGTCAAGAACAAACAAACAAACAAACAAAAAAAAAAACCTGACCCCAACAAAGGGGTCTTACAAAAAACAAGGAACAAACAAAAATGTTACAACCAAACATCAGACTTTCGAGTCATGTTTCAGGCCAAGAGGTGATGAGTTACTGTAGTTGCCTGAGCTGGGTGGTGAACTATTACCTGGCAACAAAACTGAAATAGAAGGTGGCTTAGTAAAATACAGATTCAGAATGAGTGCCTTAAGGTTAAGGCATATAAGTCCAAACTGATTTTCTTTTTCACGAGGTCTTCAGGTAAGGCCATTGTAGAAGATACTTTGTTTGGGAACTTCAGTAAGTTGCTTCACTTGTCTCATATTTTCATCTTCAGGATGGAGACTTGAGATTGAATTGTAGTGCAATTAGGTAAATTTTTACCCATTTTAAATATAATATTAAAATATTAATTATAAATTACCTTATTTGAATCTGGAATAATATTTATTGCAGGGCATATAATCTAAGCTATAAACGTCCTGTTAGAAGAGAACATATTCATCTTGCTAAGGTATATGCTATATGACTGGCACTGTGCTCAACTCAGAGTCACTGAATGAACAGTATTTATTTAATATATGAATGAGAGCACTTCAAGTATATAGAAAGATATCTCAAAAGATTCAGCCTTACATTGCTCATAACTTCAATGACTTAGATGAAAACCTCCTGAACATTTTTATCAATTTTATGGATACCCCAAATCATAAGGGAATGTATATATCAATTAGATGATGAAATGGGGATGCAACTACGTCATGGCAGCCTAAAGAAATAGAATGACTTTGACAAGAGGAAATTACATAGAGGCACCTGAGTCTCCTAAACCAATTTCAAAGGTATGAGAGGGGGGTGATATAAATAGTTGATAGATGAAAAATCTCAGAAGTTATAGTTAACAGCAATTTTAATATAATATGAAAAATGTGGTTGGACTTCTGGGAAAAAAACCTAATAAAATCTAATGGAAACTGGTGGTCCACTCATTTGTCCACCTATGATGTTAAAAATATTTCTTCTGGGTACAACATCCCAAAAGAGGTGTAGGCCTTCGAAATCATGCTCAGAAGGAAGATATCAGAGGGGTTAAAGGAAATTTGATGCCAGGTGTAAAATGTGTTTCAAAGAACTGAACATGTGACACTAAGTAAAATTCTATTGGATAAATGCCAAATATCTCCAAACATATGAAGAGGTGTCATGTAAAAAGATATTACATGTGATCTCTGTAGCCCCAGGGGTTCCTGCTGATCTAGGACATATGTACTGAAGTTATGAACAGAAATGTAAAAATCAGAGAAACCTAAACATGAGAAGCATCACGTGGATGGCTCTGATGTGTAAATCCTCATCACTGGAAGTGTTCGAACGGGGCAGAATAACCCCTTTAAAAGGCTTTTAAGAAAGTTATCAAAAATTGTATAAATAATAAAATTATTTTGAAGTCCTTTCTAAACTAAAATTATATAACTATTAATACATCATTTCTTCCATTTTTTTAAGAATGTGAAAAATAATTTAACCTAGGCTACCTAGGTGTAAATCACGTTTCTACCAGTCCTTAGTTGTACAATATTGGACAAAGTATGTAAATTGTTAGCGTTTATGTTTCTTCACCTGTAAAATGACAATAAATGGGTTATTGAGGCTATCACATGAATTAATATCTGGAAGGTACAGTGACTGTCAGAGTAAAAATGCACATGCAACAAAACTAGTTTTTAATATTTTGTGGTAAACATTGAAAAATTTGACTCAGCACTCGTGTTCAATCCCTGCAGAAAACTAGATTGCCAGTGGAAGAGTCTTGAGAGGGACAAAATGCCGAAGGACAAAGATGAGCAAACTCAGTCACCTGACAATAACCACAGCACCTCAATTTGAGCTATGCCTGTTATATAGTGTCTCATAGTCACTGGTCCATAGTAAGTATAAAAAAATTGTGATCAAGTGAATATATACATTACTCAATTAATATCAGGCTTCTCTATAAAATTTAATTCTTATGAAATGTGTCTGGTGCTGAAATACATTATAAAAATATCCCACTAATCTTAGTTCAATAGTTTGTTCATCAGAAATATCATTAAGATATCCGTTGGTAATAATTAATAATAAGACTTGATGCAGACTTAGTGCAGAACCAGGGCCATGAACCCTTATGATGAATGAAGAAAGGTATCACATCTTTCCACCCCTACATCCCATTGATGACAGTTGACAAAGTAAAGAGTAAAACTGAATATACGGTGGTCCTCTAGCTAGTGTCCCTGGGGTCAGGTCCCTGGAGTATCTGGATCCTTCTCGATTTCACCCCTGATTTTACACTTCTCACCATTTTGCATTTGTTGAAATTCTTGTCTTTTAGTGTTTATGTCAAAGATTTCTCTCTCTCTCTTTCTGTTTATGTCAAAGATCTTTCTCTCTGTCCATCCCTCTCTCTCTCTCACACACACACACACAAACACCCACACCACTCTTACTTTTCATTCTTACATTTAACTTTTATTTTCATCAAAATATGTACATAGTTTTGAGTTAGATTTAGATTTTTTCCATAAAACAGGATTATCCCAATTCAATCCCATCTTTTTTTTCCCCACTTTCAATCATGTTAACTATTTTGATATTTACCTTCAGAAGTCAAACAACATAACTTAGCATCATATGTTTCCTCCCATTTTGGAAAGTGAAGATTTCTCTCTCAACTCTCTATTCAGTTCTCATTTTGGGATTTTCTGTAAGCATGATTCTAGCATTATTTTAATGTATGTTTAAACAAGGTAGAATCTTTTTGTGTTTGTTCACTGATGTATCTAAAGCATTCCCAGCAGTAAAGATAGGCATAAGAAAGATATTTAATAAATAATTTTTGAACTGATGAATGAATCCTGACTTTTCTTGTCTTTTACTTCTTTTATTTGACTATCTTGTTCATTTAGCCTATGTCTTCCTCGTCCTTGTTTTATTCCCTTCATTGGCCGAACACAACCCCCAAAAGCTTTAAAAGAAAGAGTGTATACATGGTTTTTAATTTTGTTTTTGTGTTTAAAACATTAAATGTATCAAAATGCTTTTATTCTATATTTAAACTTGAATAATTCTTTACCTAGGTATAGGATTCTAGGTTGGAAATCATATTCCCTTAGAATTTTGAGGTTATTGATCTATTGTTTTTAAATATCTTCACTGTACTCTCACTTTTGGTGAGAGCTTGGCAGGGTTTGGAAATATAGATTGAAAGTAAATTTCCCCTATGATAGAAATATTTGCTTTATTGTATTCTAGTTTTAGCATTTAGGTAAAAATGCCAATGGCAGTCATCATTAACCTTGTATGTGTTTGTTCTTTTTCTCTGGAAGCTATGGACTCTTCTATTTTCTCCAGTGTTCCCAGGCCTTAAAAACCTTTGTCTTAGTCTGCATTTATTTTTTAACCATTGTACTGGTTAAAATGGACCCTTTCAATCTGAACAGTTCTATGTGCCCAATTCTCAGAAAGTTTCTTCAATTGACTGGATGATTTTCTCTCTTCATTTTTCTCTATCAAATTATTTGGATATTGAATGTACTACACTGAGTCGTTCCAACATTACAATTCTTTACCTTTGATTTTTAAGTCCTTCCAGTTTGTACTGTATGTTGTATGAGGTTTTCTCAAGTTTACCTTCCAATATTTGTATTAATTGTTTCATTTCTACCTGTCCAATTCTCAGGAACTTTCTTCAATTGACTGAATGATTTCCTCTCTTCATTTTTCTCTATCAAATTACTTGGATATTGAATCTACTGGATTGATTGATTCTAACATTATAATTCTTTACCTTTGATTTTTAAATCCTTCCAGTTTATACTGTATGTTGTTTATCTTCTAATCTTTTTATTGATTGTTTCCTTTCTATTATAGATGCCATTTCTGAGACCTTTTCTATTCTCTGGTGTTTGTAACATCCTCTTCTTGTTTTATGGATGCATTATCTTCTCTTCTCTCTCTGAGGTGATTAAATGGCTAAAATGCAAAACTTTGGGGAAGACTTGCATGAGTCTTTCAGGTAGATTAGTTGCTTTCTCTGATGTGTATCGAAAGATATGTGATTATATCTATCTGTTTTATGTATGTTCTATTATAATTTTCCCATTATTTAATGTTATCTATAAATTCCCAAGTTGTAAATCTTAGTAGAACTCACATTATATTTATATGTGTTCCTCACCATACTCTAAAATGCTCAAGTCATAAGCTTTCTTAATCTTTTTTGAATAAGGAATGGAAAAATTCACACAAAATACACACTTGCTTTTACCTTGTTTATAATTCTATCTTTAGCAGTCAGCAAAGTGCATGTTATGCTTTATATTCTCAGGATACAACTTACCAATAAATTGAAGGAATTTGAAAGATTTTTTTTTTTTTTGCTTATAAAACATTTTGGTGGCCCTAAATTTTCAAGCATGTGCTTTGTATTTGGGAAGCAATTCACCCATTTATTTGGCAACAGTATTTCTTTCATATCTACTTGGTGCTATGGAGAAGTAAATTAAAACAAAGTTTAAAAAAATCTTCTGAATTTAATTATCCAATTACTTAGTTCATTATGAATATGTGCAAATCCGAATTGAATAAATAAACAATTCCATGAGGACAGAGGCTCTGCTATTTTACTTGTAATTACACTTATAGCTCTTATGGCATCTATTTATTGTCAGACATTGTTTTTCTATGTAGATACAGTCTAGAGTAGATAATTATTAGATGCAGCCAAAATTTAAAAAGAAATTAAATGAAAGAAACCTTGTTTTAAGCTGAAGATTGCACAAATTACTTCTTCTCTAAATACTGTCTGATACCCACCATTCTACATAAATAATTTTTACATAGTTACTCATTGCCTTAAAAAAAATGTTTGCCCCGTGAGACATCGATGCATCAATAGTGCTTCATTATAATGACAGCTTCAAGCCACAGTATTTTTCCACATTTTTTTAGTTCTATGTTCTCTTAAAACTAGTCTACCTAGGCCGGGCGTGGTGGTTCACACCTGTAATCCCAGCACTTTAGGAAGCCAAGGGCAGGCAGATCACAAGGTCGGGAGATCGAGACCGTCCTGGCTAACACTGTGAAACCCCGTCTCTACCAAAAATACAAAAAATTAGCCGGGCATAGTAGCCTGCAGTCCCAGCTACTCAGGAGGCTGAGCTGGGAGAATGGCCTGAACCCGGGAGGCAGAGCTTGCAGTGAGCTGAGATCGCACCATTGCACTCCAGCCTGGGTGACAGAGCAAGACTACATCTCAAAACAAACAAAACAAAACAAAACAAAAAAATCTAGTCTACCTCTTCCCTTAGAAACTTTGCATCATTTAACAACTTGTGTTAGAGAGAATAACAGCCTCCCAAAAATGCCTATGACTTAGTCACCAGAATCTATTCATCTGTTACCTTACATGGAAAGCAGGACTTTGTGGGTGCTATTAAATTCTTGAGATGGAACAATTATTCTGGATTATCTAGATAGATACAACCTAATGATATAATCTCTTTAGAGCAGGAAATCTTTCCTAGCTGGGCCAGAGAGCAAGATGAGACAGGAAAAAGAAAAGAGTTTCAAAGAGTGAGAGGGACAAGCTTTGATGTTGCTAGCTTTGCAGATGGAAGAATAGGGTGAAAGGTGAGGAATATAGGTGGTTCCAGGAGGTGGAAATTGCCCTCACTTGAGAGACAGCCAAAAGATGGGAGCCTTTACCCTACACCACTAAGGATATGTACTCAGCCAGCAGCCTAAATGAGGAAACAGGCTTTTTCTAGAGCCTCCTGAGAAGAATACAGCCTGCTTGAAACCTTTGCTGGATTTTGGATAATACATTTGTGTTGTTCAAGTCATTAAATTGACTGTAATTTGTTATTGCACAATAGAAACCTAATAAACAGTCTGGGCGTGGTACCTCACGCCTGTAATCCCAGCACTTTGGGAGGCCGAAACGGGCGGATCACCTGAGGTCAGGAGTTTGAGACCAGCCTGGCCAACATGGTGAAACACCGTCTCTGCTAAAAATACAAAAATTAGCTGGGCATGGTGGCGGGTGCCTGTAATCCCAACTACTCAGGAGGCTGAGGCTGGAGATTGGTGTGAACCTGGGAGGTGGAGGTTGCAGTGAGCCGAGGTCATGCCATTGTACTACAGCCTGAGTGATAGGAGCAAAACTCCATCTCAAAAAAAAGAAAGAAAGAGGAAGAAAGAAAGAAGAAAGAAAGAAAGAAAGAAAGAAAGAAAGAAAGAAAGAAAGAAAGAAAGGAAGAAAGAAAAAGAAAGAAAGAAAGAAAGAAAGAAAGCTAATAAACACCATAACAGTGTTTCTTTCTCTGAATTCATTTAGAACTTGCTAAGCATCCTAATGAAGTTATCAATGAGGAATCGTATACTGCATTGTAAGAAGATGTGCAAATGTTTTAAAAAATATATTTTTACAAGTCTCTAGTGTTTGAGTTTATTCGGGTCTATTGGTTCAAGGGTTCTAGTATTAAAGTCACAAGTGATTAAGCGCCACACTACACAATTATGTATCCATTATTTAGCGCAGAGATTTGGAACAGAGGAGGCAAGTCAGTAGAAAATTCCATAAATTTGAGTACTTTTTATGATTTCCTTAAAAAACAGAAAAGAAATGAAAATAAAATATGCATTAACTTTAAGTAAAAAGAGGTATAAATGTAATGTTACTATATATTTCATTTCTTGAATAACATATGAAAGATTTTTTTAAAGTCACATTTAAGCTAAGACAATTGTCTTTAAAATAGCTCTGTTAAATTTTGGACAAAGTGTCTTTGGCTTTCCCTCATTCTTCATTTTCTCTTTCATTTTCTTTTTTCATCTATCCTAAGTACAGAAGTCACAAAATAGATAGCATAAAATATTTATTGAGCTCTTCAAATATCCATTCAAAAATTCTCTGATAAAGACACTTTTCAAAGCACCACCAAACAGAGATGACTCAAAGGACCAGCAAGCAATTTAAATATCTCATGTAATACTTAATTTTAAGTATCTCTATGCATATCTATTGGTCTCATTATTTTCCGAAAGTCTGACCCCAGAGCTCTGATACCCAAGCTCATTTGAATCTTTGTGAATGTATGGATTTTTCCTTCCTCATTGGAGTAGAATGTACAGATTTTTCTTTCCTCATTATGGTTCAGCTCACTTATACCTATTAAATAACTGGTGAGAATGTTTTGACTTCATCTTTACCCTTAAATTTAACATTTAAATATAAATATCAGTTGCACTTTAAAAATTCTCTTATCCACTAAGCATTCAGTTTAGAAAGTGTTGTGTACATCATGAGAAATAGAACTGTATGATGTAAGATTTGTGCCTTATTTAGCATGGGGGATAAAAGTATTTATATTACAGCATATATGTTTGATTTTCACAATTTTTGTTTTGTCCAAATTTTCACAATAAGGCCCAAAATATTCACTTTTATGTTCTCTTCAATCCTCTATCTTGATTCTACTTTGCATCCAACTATCTGGGATGAAAAGAAAATTAGTTGAAAGTTTTAGGACTTTAAGTGAGTAGATTTTTATTACTGCCCTGAAAAAAAATTAAAAAGGACATGTCATGAAAACAATGGGTTCTAGAAAAAAAAAAGCTGATATTTCTAATACAGTAAGAAAATAGATGTAATTGTCAACTCCGAAGGAGGTCATTGTACTAGCACATCCTATGGAGTGGCTCGGCTGTTAGCAGCAGAAGGCAATCCTAATGACAAACATACAACCAAAAGCCCCAGACAAGCAAACTGTTGCACACAGGGCAATGTGTGTGTGTGTGTGTGTGTGTGTGTGTGTGTGTGTATGCTTGCATATATGTTTCAACTGAAATCCACTTATGTTTGAGCCTTTCATAATATTCGGACTGGACTTCGTGTTATTAAAATCTTGATTTCAAAGTGTGCTTTCAGAAACAGGGAACCCTGAGATGCTCCCTGGCTAGACACTCTTTTGATGGATTCATGATTGCTGAACTAGCCTTTCAATGGGCCACAATAACTTTACTTCCAGGAAATAGCATCAGGTCAACAAATTACTTGTTAGTGGTCTGTTTGTTTTCTCAGGTCTGGATTTTCTTTGATCTTGGGTAAGCTCAAACTAATTTGGAATAAAATGAAAACAGTTCTCTGCTTCCCCACCTTTAATCAGTAATGCCCCTGACTGTTTTAATTAGAAGCAAAAGAACAGTTCTCTGTCAACTCAAGGCAAAGGACACACAGTCCTGTCGTGGCAGAGGGAGTTGGATCCCAGGGTGGAAAGCAAGGCAATATGAAATAATGTTTGGCCCTATTTTCTTAGGGAAAAAGAGTAAGGTTTTGCTTCACTCTAGTTTAAGTTACAGCACACCCTTTCCTCTTTATTTTTTGTTACTTCTCTTCTACTGTCCAGTAATTCTTCCAACCCTGCCTCTGTTCCCAATTGGTACTGTAAGGCACTGGCATTTTACACAGGAGAATCTTGATTATAATCCTTCAATCAACTTGCTGAGTTAAGCATATGCTTTCATCAAAAACTATATAAAACCTGTGTGGAAAAGACTGATACCTTTTGTTCTTTTGTTGGAATCAAAGTATATACAACTTTAAACCATCTTTTATGAAACCAGCACTTTTATTTCTCCTTATCATTTCTCTTCAGTAGGACTGCTATAAATTAGACATAGCAGCTCTTGTTTTTATTAAACAGCACATTACTGAGACAATTTATTCAAACTGCAAGATTTCATAAGCTGGACCAGTAGCTTCAAAAGGGTGAATACAGGTTTTAGAATTTGGTACCCTTACACAACACAAATCTATAATGTTTTCATGTAACTATATAGAAGTGTGTTTTTGTTAATGTCATTTCCTCATTTTGGTTAGTGTTTCTTCTTCACTTCCTTATGAATTATGCCTAAGTGAGAAAACAAGCCTTTTTTCATGTACAATGATCCTATTTTCCTGAACAGAACCCTGGCTGAACAGTATTACAATTCAGGTTCCAAAATGAGCCAGTGGTAGAGAAGAAATAGAGTGGAAATTTAACACATCCATTTATTATACACTGCAAAATGCAACAGGGACAGATGCCGCATGATGTTTCTCCTCAGCTGTGATCACTTTCTCTACAATGTTGAACTAGTGGCTCTTGCTCTAGGGACTATCTGGACAATTACCTGCAGCTTGGAGTCATTACGGAGATGATCGTCAAGGAACTGGCTCACGGGTTACACTCACTGCTCTGTTCCTAACTTCCTGTGTAAACAACTCTGGAGCTTCAATTTTTCTTATCTATATTATAAAAATATGTAAATAATTTCTTAAATTTAGAAAAGTTACATAATTTTAATTCTAAATGTAACTGACAGATGGTGGAATTTCTCCCTTTTTTGGCAACACTTTATTTAAAGTTCGGAATAGAGATTTTGGTCATCTCAATCACTGCATCTCCCTATCCCTGGTATCAGCATGTTTAAGTCATCCGAACACTGTACACACCATGAAATTCTACAAGAAGATATTATGTAAATGAGCCAAATTTACAACTTTGGATAGAGAAACTAATTTTAAAAATATAGTTAATAATCCATAAATGATGAAGAGGTATGTTTTCTGCTAGCTTATAGTTATGGTGGTGGAGTGAGGGGCAGTTGTGCTTCTCCTCTTTGTATTTCCTCTGGACAGTAATGTACTTATTCTCTAATGCAGCACCTTTTAATAAATGTTTAGTTTCTAAGCTCTTGTGATTTTGTTAGTCTCAGCATTTTCTTATTTTTCAGCAGAACTGGCTGTGAATTAGAATCTTTTCTATAAAGTTGCTATAAAATTGCCACCAACAACCAAAACTCAGCCAGCTGACACACTACAAAAAGTGGTGTGATTATTACAAAGTGCCCCCACATATTTTTGTGTGACCCTACATGAACAACAACAACAACAAAATTTGGGATGCTCTCCTTTCAATTTTAAGGACAGGAATTAGTTCAACTAAGTAAATGGTCAAGGATAATAAGATTCCTGAGAGAGTAGAGAAAAACAGGGACAATTGTATTTATCTTTTGTAAAACCAAGTTTATAAGAATATGTTTCAGGGCCACAGTTAATAAAATATCTATTTTGTTTTCTTGAGAACCACAATGAAGATATTAGTGTAAAAGGTCATCCATAGATGCCCTACGGAGTTAACAGCACAATTGAGCTCTTGCTGCTTCTGTTACAAGAGTGCTTCAAACACACCATTCAACTGATAGAATCTATTGGACCTTGTTAGAGTCCCTCACCCCATTCTTGCAACAGTTCCCAGAAAAGAAGAGGAATGTGGTTTTCAGAGACTTATGTCTCTACTGGAGCCCCCTTGATGGCAGGGTAAGGTGGGAGAGCATGGAGGAAGCCTCTCAAGAAGTAAGACACATGCACTTTCTAGATTATTATTATTATTACTATTTTGCTAGCACAAAAGTGGCTGAGAGATGGGGAAAGAGGAAAGACACTCAGAAAAGCTGCAGGCATTTCCCCAGACCTGGGACTGAGCGAAGGATGCCATTTTTAATCTGGGCTCATACAAAGTCAATCATTCTTTGGTGCCTGGCAATGGTGGCCACTGCAGACACTTTAATCTTGGGCTAGGAATTGAAGTGCTTGCTCTGGAGCAGGGAAGCAGCCTCCACAGCCAGAATTGAGTGTTGAGTGTGGAAAGTGCCCCAGCAGTAGGTGTTGGAATTAGGCTCTCTCCTCTTGCAGGACTGTAGTGGGAAGAGAGTTGCTAAAGCAGAGGTTTCTCAAGGATGGTGAGACTTGCAGCCAAGAACAGCTTTGCAACCTGGAACTGGTCTGTGTGTGTCATTGCTGGGTGTCCCAGCCTGCTCCCTTGGTCAGTGGAGAGAGTACCCCATCAGCTCCAAGAAACAGGTGGGAGGTGAACCCCATTCCCCAGGAGACCTAAACTTTGGTGAGGACCAGCCCTAAGGGAAGGAGGAATACAGCTTGCCAAACCCACCCCTTGGGTCAAAGGAAACACGATCATGACATCAGCTGCTGAAAGGGGCACACCAAAGCCTGGGAACAGATTTAGAGAGGTGGTCATCTCTTGCCCTCTGTCCCCTTCCTAGTGCACTGCTGCAGACCCAGTAGTGGTCACCCTGTTGGGGCCCAAGGAACGTGAGCTGAAAGAGGCTGCTTCTTAGGTTTCTCCAGGACTCTGCCCCTGCTGAAGACTAGTACACATAGGGACAGGGCACTTTTGGCACTTTGTCACTTCTGCACCTGTCGAGGACAAGTACACAGAGGAGAAGACCCTGCAGCCAGCTGTTACTCTTAAGCACTGTCTACTGTACTGAAGCCTGAATTACACCACCAAACAAAAATACATCACCACATCAAGCCACCACAGGAGCCTATCTGCAACCAAGGAACTTGTACAGAGCCTTGGTCCTCTGAAAGTACCCAGAAATGAAGCAAATTGATCCTATAGAACATACACCACAGTCACACCCTTAAGAGAAAGAAAGAATGAAAAATTTAAAAAAAAAACCTCCTTCCAAATGATATCAAATTCAACAAAAGAAGCATCAAGTCTCTCAGATGAGAAGAAACCAGCACAAGAACTCTGGCAATACAAAAAGCCAGAATGTTCCATCACCTCCAGAGGATTACACCAGCAACCTAGCAATGAGTCCTAACCAGAATGAAATGTGTGAAATGACAGGTATAGTATTCAAGATATAAGTGGCAAAAAAATTCACCAAAATCCAACAGAAAGTTGAATCCAACAACAACCCCATAACAACGATCCTGGATTTGAATGACAACATAGCTATATTGAGAAAGAACCAAGCAGAGCTTCTTGAATTGAAAAATTTACTATAGGAATTTCAAAAAACAGTTGGCAGCCTTAGCAACAGACTAGACCAAATAGAAAAAATAATTTAAGAGCTCAAAGACCAGACCTTCGAATCAACCCAGTCAGACAAAAATAAAAAGAAGAATTTAAAAATAATGAACCAAACTTTTGAGAAATATAGGATTATGTAAAGGAACAAAATCTATGACTTATTGGCATTTTTTTTTGAGACAGAATCTCACTCTGTTACCCAGTCTGTAGTGCAGTGGCATGATCTTGGCTCACTGAAACCTCCACCTCCTGGGTTCAAGCAATTCTCGTGCCTCAACCTCCCAAGTATCTGAGATCACAGGCATGTGCCACCATGTCTGGCTAATTTTTGTATTTTTAGTAGAGATGGGGTTTCGCCATGCTGGCCAGGTAGGTCTCAAACTTCTGGCCTCGAGTGATACTCCCACCTTGGCCTCCCAAAGTGCTGTATTGGCATTTCTAACAGAGAAGAAGAGAATGTAAGCAACTTGGAAAACATTTTTGAGGATATAATTCAGGAAAGTGTCCTCAATCTTGCTAGAGAGGTCCACCAGCTGATACAAGAAATCCAGAGAACTCCCGTGAGACTGAAGGTAGGCAGTGAAGCATATGTTTGCATTCTTGTGTGGCTCTGATTAGCATCAGGATATCTACATTTTACATAGGAAAGGAAGGAGCAGAGGAAACAGTTAATTATGTGTTCATCTCGCATTCAGTAAATCTTCATTTTACATAAGATAAAGTAAGCATGTGAATAGAGGGAGTGGAATAGAGGAAAAGTCAATGATTCATTCATCTCAGGATAGGCAGAGGGATGATTTCTGGTCCTGACCTTGTCCCAGAACTATGAAAATAACCTGGTAATTGAGACTGTCAGGGTGAAATTGAGCCAAATCACTTTTAGGGCTAGTTTATAGGTGGGATGTGCATTCTGAAAGATTTAGGGGCTCACAGCAAATTGTGAGGGAGGACATCTGAGGAGACATACGGCCTTCTGTCACTGTGGGAACCTGGCTTATGGATGAGGCTATGACACAGGGTTGTGAAGTTATAGCTATGTGTTTGAGAACAAGGAAGGCGGTATTGCGTAACTCAGTTCCCAAGCTTAATTTTCCCTTTGACACAGTGAGCTTGGGGTTGGGTCTCTATTCTCTTTTCTCTCACAAAATCACATGGGAACATTCCAGAAATGTGAGGTTCTGCACTCACTATTAAATAAAAATGACCAGGAGAGCCATGGGTAAGCTCCCTCCTCAGTCATCAGGACCGCAACAGAGAGTTTTCCCCTGTGTGGACAGGGTCCTGAATTCTGCAGGATCCCGTGGGGACACAAGTGTCAGGATAGAGGCACTCATTCAGCCAGGTACAGTGTCTCCTGCCTGTAATGTCAGCTACACTGGAGGCTGAGGTCGCCTTGAGGCCAGGATTTCGAGACCAACCTGGGCAACAGAGCAAGATCCCATATCTAAAAATAAAATTAGCCAGGTGTGGTGGCATGCACCTGTAATCCTAGTTACTTGGGAGGGAGGCTGAGGTGGGAGGATTGCTTGAGCCTAGGCGTTGGAGACTACAACGAGCTAGGATTACACCACTGCACTCCAGTCTCGGCAACAGTAAGACTCCGTCTGTAACAACAACCAACCTATTCTGTGTTTTGAGTGTAAATTACCATAGCCTTTGTAACAGAAATTAGGCAGCAACTCTCATTATTCAAAATGCATAAGCAATTTGGCTAAGCAACTGTACTTCTAGATTATTTATTTATTTATTTATTATTGGGACAGAGTCTCACTCTGTCCCCCAGACTGGAGTGCAGTGACATGATCTCAGCTCACTGCAGCCTCCGCCTTGTGGGTTCAGGCAATTGTCCTACCTCAGCCTCCCAAGTAGCTGGGGCTACAAGTGCGCATCACCACACCCAGCTAATTTTTGTATTTTTTGTAGAAACGGGGTTTTGCCATGTTGGCCAGGCTGGTCTCAAACTTCTGACCTCAGGTGATGCACCCACCTCGACCTCCCAAAGTGCTGGGATTACAGGAACTAGGTCCCTAATTTAGAGCCATATTCTTTAATGTCTGAAAGCACTCTTGCATATTTATTACTGCATTGTTTGAACTTAAATATCCACAACAGGATAACAGGATAACTAAACAGTTAATTGCCCTATGGCACATCCATCTGTTAACAAAATGAAATCGATCTTGTTGTACTGTGGTGGAAAGATTT
Source organism: Pan paniscus (assembly GCF_029289425.2). Taxonomy (NCBI): domain Eukaryota; kingdom Metazoa; phylum Chordata; class Mammalia; order Primates; family Hominidae; genus Pan; species Pan paniscus. Next base: position 43,428,894 of record NC_073262.2, read on the forward strand.
TCTGAACATAGTTCAGGTAAAAAAAAAAAGACCACTGTTGAATAATGCTTCCGGTATAACACAATGTATTTGAAAATGTACACAATACACTGTAATATCCAATACATACATCTATCAAAGTAAATATATTTTATTCTAGGGTAATTATTAAAACATTAAGAAATACTCTTTAATAATATATGTTAAAACTTGTAGAAAATCAATAACATACAAGTAAAGAAGATCAAGAAGCCAAAAAAAGTAATTCCAAGTATAGAATGCATGGTGAAAAGTGATGGAAGAAAACTGCAGAAATTTAAAATGCAAAATTAAAATACAGCCCTATAATTCATGATACATAATTCTTCACTGAACCCTGAATCTGTCAGGACATATGTGTGATCTTGGATAACACATTCAACCTCCTTGACACTGAATTTTCTTGACTGTAAACTGTTTTAGAGATGTTCCTCACCCAGTTGCATGAAGCAAACCTCTGTGTGTTAAGGCACTTCCCACAGCATCTGCGACACAGAACAGTGGCAGCTGTGCTCTTCGTGGTCCCTGAACACAGACCCACAGCAGTATGTTGTGTTTTTTTTTTTAATATAAAAGGCTTTGAAAATATCCCACAAGTTCCTCAGTAACTGACTATCAAAAGGGGCAGCCTTCAAAAGTAGAATTCTGGCAAATGTCTTCAAAAGACACGAAATTCTGGCAATGGGCACATTTCCCCCTCCCGCCTTGCTCTTCTGGATGGATCCATTCTCTCCCACAGCATATTCGTTTTCTTCCACTCCACTGTAAAAATTGTCCTTCTAGTGGCAAGAGTGACGTAAGTGATATGCGGAAATTTCTTTCCAAGCCTGCTTGGAGGAGCTTCCTCTGCCTGCTTCTCTTTGGCCACCTCCAGGGCTGCTCTGTCACCCCCAACAGCATGGACCTCACTGCAGTCACTCTGGAAGCTTCCCTCAAAAGGAAGCTTGTGCAGGAAACATCATGCATCGAGCAGCATGGGGACAGGGGCTGGCCAGCTGGGCAGGGCTCACACTCCTGACACCCAGACTCCATGATACTCCTCTGTCCCCACCCAGGGCAGATCCCTGCCCTAAAGGTTTTCCCTCTCATGTCCAGCAAATGCTGCATGGAGCCCTGGAATTCTATGTGGAAAGCTAGGAAGAGGGAGAGCTGAAATGAGGATGTAATCACCCTTTCCAAAGAGGTCAGTCCAGTACTACCCTGTGCTTTACTGGGCAAGCTCTCCAGGCTGAGGGAACAAGAGCAGAGGTTATGTCGGGTGAAGGGTGGAAGTGAGGGACCTCCCAGGAGGTGTAGAATACTCCACTAGGGACACCTTATACCCTTCCGGGATTAGACCTTGAGGCCTGGAGATCCCCAGGCAATTAGTATTGAAGGTTGAAAAGCCAATGACAGGAATAGGAAGGCCCACTGTGTCATTCACAAATCACTTCCAAACCCATCACCACAGGTAACCCTCACAACAACCCTGTGAGACCTGCAGGGCATGGGCTCTCACAAAGGAGGAGTCGGGAATGTCAAGATTTTAACACCTTCTCCAAGTCAGGATCAGGAAATGCTGCCCCAACACTGACCTATATTCCCTATGCTTCCTCCCACAAAAGAGCTTAGGGTGACTGCCAACTTGTGGGCAGAGACCCTCACTTTCCAATCCCCACGAGGGGCTGTGCAGTGGGGAGGATGAGGCCCCCTCCTCTAACTGTCTCCTCCAAGACCCTGTTTTCTGAGGAAGGTCACTCTGGGAACTGTTGGCCTCTGCAGATGGGGACCTGGACCATGTGGAAAGATGACGTGAAGGTCACACCTGGCAGGGACCAGGGCTGGAGGGTAAACCTCACCTTTAAAAACTCACACTTTTTATTTTAAATTTATTTTTATTTTTAATTTCTATGAGTACATAGTAGGTGTATATATTCATGGGGTACATGAGATAGTTTGACACAGGCATGCAATGTGTAATAATCACATCAGGGTAAATGGGGCATTCATCACCTCAAGCAAGGGAAATGCTAGATGCTTATAAAACCATCAGATCACATGAGAACTCACTTACTATCATGAGAACAGCATGGGCGAAACTGCCGCCATGATTCAGTTACCTCTCACTGGGTCCCTCCCGTGACACATGAGGCTTATGGAAATTACAGTTCAAGATGACAACATTTGGGTGGCAACACAGCCAAACCATATCATCTTATAAAATGAATAATGTGAAAATAGCACTGGGCCTGAGGCTTGGCCCCTGCTGTGTGATGCCCCCTCTTGGGGAGAGCCTGGCTTCTGCGCCATGCAGAAATTTCCCTGTGCTTCCTGTGGGCTTGGGGTGAGCCAGGCCCTCCTGGGGGAGCTGGGCACTGTGGGACAGGAGGGTCCCTGGCCTGGGGTCTCCATTTGCCTCCTTACCCCATCAACGAAACACCAGAGGAGCCAACTCAACAAACCTCAATGCACGGCCCTTCCTGGGCCATAGGTGCTCATGGCCCCCTGAGCTGCCCTGGGGCAGAACACTGGGCAGTGGCCAGTGCTTCCCCAACAACTCCCCCATGCACAGATGCCTGGTGGACATACTTCCTTTAACCCTGCTCAGCTGGAGCTCAGCCCCCATCCTAGTACCTCTGCCTCCTCCTCCAGGGCAGGAAAAGAAAACCCAACCCCAAACCCATGGAGAATCCTCACCTTGGGCGAGGCCCTGGCTGGGACTCAGTCTCTTGTCAGACCCTCGAGGAGCTCCATCTTTCCCTGTTTCCCTGCCCCATGGGACCCCGGGCCTCTGGGAAAGAGTTGAGGGTGTTGTCCACTCAGCAGGTACCACATGATCTTTGGGAAGGATTTGTGTTATACCTGCTCCTGGTGGGATGGGAGCCTCTGGAGCTGGGCAGTATTTGGGCTGTAGAAAACTGAGAAGCCCCTGACCCATCAGGCATCAGAGCCCACTCCCAAGATGTGGAGCCCTCAGCTGGAAGAGCTGGGAAGTGGCAGGGGACCCCGGACCCTGAGGCCTTCCTCCCTTCCATCAGGTGACCCTAACATGTGGCCTCAGCTCTATGGAGGTGGGCCCTAGCTGGAGGCACTGCACAGCAGCATCCTGGGTAGAGGTGTCAGGAGGGCAGGCCTGCCTTTGAGGCTGTGAGGCAGGGCTGCGGCAGGCAGTGGCCAGTGGAGGGATTGGGGAGGGTGCCAAGGGGCTACATGGCCATCTCCTAGACATGGGGTCAGGCTGGGGGACATGGGATGGGCAGACACTGCCATCTCGACTGCATTGGCCCATCTGTGGGCTGGGATGGCAGCTGGGAGTGTGGCCAGCTGGGAGGTAGGAGGACTCTTGGGGAAGTGACAGTCACCTGCATGAACTCAGGGCTAGAGAGCTGTGGCTCTGGGACACACCGGGTGGCCAGGGGGAGGCTGCAGTGCCCTCTGCTGTTGGGGATGAAAGGTGCCTGCCTTGAAGTGAAAGGGTCCCTGTTCAGCTATGGGCTCCTGTGGGACCCTCAGCAGGGATGTCCTGAAGGCTCCTGACAAGCTGGAAAGCAAGGAAGCTGCCTTGCCTGGAAGTCAGGATCGCCCAGCCAGGGTGGCCATCCCATGGCCTGGCTGTGTGAGGCCCTGGGGGTAGCTGTCCGCCTACCCTGCAGGGAGTGCCTCTCCTCAGCCATCAGCTGATCCAGTGCCCAGAAGGTGTCTTCCTCTGGCAGATACACGAGGAGGATGGCAGTTAGGCAGCTCATGTCCCTGTGCTAGCCCACCTCCTGCAAGAGCCAGAGTCACCATGGAAGCATGTCACCTGAGAGGGCTGAGGCCATCTGGGAGGACTCATGTCACTGGAGAGGACAGAGGTCACCTGGGAGACCTCCCTCTGGCCCTAGCGGATTTAGGGTGCAGACTCTGCACCCCTCCCCTGACCCTGGGCATGAGGACTAAGCAAGTCCCCCACAACTCAGTTGAAAAGGGACCTGGAGGGACTTCTGCAGTGAGTGTCCAAACTCACGTAGTCCGAAGGGGCACAGGCAAGGATCATTCATGTCCCCTATCCTGGGACAGGCTGAGAAGGCCACTGTGCCAGGCCTAGGGCAGCACCTGTGAACTGCACCCACCACAAGGGCAGGCGATGGGCCACTGATCACCACACAATGGGTCCTCTGATGGCCCAGGGGCTGCCTGCCAGGCACAGGAGGGCGGCTGGGTCCAGACCCCATGTGGGCAGCCCATGGAGTGAGCTCAGTGGCTCTCCGTGCCTGGAATGGTCTGGGAAGTGGGTGCCAAGCAGGAACAGCCACCTGGGTGATCTCCTCCCTGTCTACTGTGCTCCTACGGGGTTAAGGCAAAAGGGAAATTGGATCCCTGCCAGGTTTCCAATGAAAAGGTTTCCTCAGGATGCAAACTCATTGCATGACAAGAGCCTGGCCCCATCAGGCACCTCAGCAGCTTGTCAAACATGTCTCCTGCAAGGACTATCCTGTGTGCAACAGTGCTAAGCTCCTTGTTTGGGGCAGCACCAGGAGGGGAGGGTCATTTCTTCTTCTGAGACATGGTGGTTGGGTCCAGGCGACATCAACAGTCTTGGCCCTGACCCCTTTCTATCTCAGCGAGACCCCTTGAGACACCAGCTTCCCGTCCTTGCTTGGGTGTCCACGCCAGCAGTTCTACCTACTATGTTATTACAGCCAGATCAGGATAAATGTCCTCTCTCTGGAATAAATGCAGTGACCACTGTTCTTTGAGCATTATTCATCTTAAATTATTGTTTTAATTAGAAATGTATCTAACTTATATTAGCCAAATTTCCTTTCAGTGTAACCAAATTTCTTTTAAGTGAAAATTAAATATTTACCTCCTGTTATCAAGCATTCTATGAATACAAAATATTTATTTTTTTCAACTTTAGAAGAAATTGAAAATGTCTACATGCTACTAATCTAAAAACACAGGCTCTGGGTTTATATGGTGTTAACCTTTCTTCCAAATTTTAAGGAATAGATATTTAAATGCCATCCGCTTTGTTTTAAAATACATAAAATGTTTTAAGCTTTTGACCTCAAAATTTACAGTAGCACAGCTACTCCATAATGAATAAACCACAGAATCAAAACAAAGAAAGATTCTACAGACCAGTCTAACCAACAATACAATTATAAACTAGTGGTTCAAATATCAAAAACCAATTTCAATGACAAATACATGGTATGAAAACCCCGCAAAGGTCAAGTAGAATATATTATACTTGAATGAAATTATGAGTTGAGAGTAGGAAATCTATGGTTAACCAAACAAATTAAATAATGTTTATGAGGAAATTATACTGCTAATGTTTTATTATTTGGCAAGCTATTCAGTGGAACACAAAGATATTCTTAATGAAGTTGAAAATATATTTTAAAATGTTACTAAAGTGGATTAAAAAATAATGAGGACATGAATAACTTTAAAAAGTATTCAGGGATAAAGAGAGAAAAATAAATTTAGATTTCATACATAATTAAAATATATTTTAAAAGTTGTGTTTTTTGGTTGCTCAAATAAAAGGAGCAGATACTTAAATTCCACACTTTTCATTTTAAAGTTTAGGAAATGCTTATAGCTTTCCACACTGACATTTATACTAACACAGTTAATCTAATCTAATCTAATCGATAACAAAATCAAAACATGCAGAATTCTCTTGACCAATCTATTTCCTTGATTTTTAAAAGTAAATGTACTCTCAAAGAAACAAAACTATTATTCCTGGATTCTGTTATTTGAAAATATTTACTGATCATTTACCTTACACCAAGTGATCTCCAGCTCATGGAAAAATATGTAACGTTGCCCAGCTTCATTAAGCTTAAACTCTTCTGAAGAAGAAAAGAAGCAATGGAGTAGGGACATTAAAGCAGGAGTGTGGTGATATGGCTGAGACTTCTACTTGCACACTGTGGTAGCTGTGTGGAGACTGGATTGAAAAAAGGGCAATGACAGAAGCTTAAATTAGTATCAAATATGGCAATCCTATAATTTTAAGGGTCCTTGAAATAAGAATGTATAATAGTTCTCATTATTTCCCCAAGAAATCTCTGCACTTGGCCTTGTGAGGGAAGCGCTATAGTTACCAAGTGGTGGGGGTGGGAATGTGAATTTGGAAACAACATTTGGAATTATTACACTTTAAAGGTAAAGCTGGCAGGAATTCCATACACATCAGATCTGAAAATGTGTGTGTGTACGTGTGTCTGTCTGTGTGTGTTTGTGTGTGTGAAGCAGGGAGAGAGAGCAAGAGTGACAGTGAGCAAGAGAGAGAGGAGAGAGAGGGAGAGAATCAGACAGATACAGAAAGAGAGTGACAGAGCTACAGAGACAGAATTAAAAGGGGACACCAAGAATATTGAGCTGAGAAACTATAAAATGGGAGTTGCCATTAAACAGAATGGGGAAGAGCAAATTTGGGGAGTTTCAGTGGCTCCATATAGACATATTAATTTTGAGATTCCTAACTGACATCCATGTGGATAAGTCAGGGAGTGCTGGGTGTAGTGTCCAGTGTTTAAGTGTAATGCGAAATATCAGGAAATTAATGACACAAAAATCAGTAAGAAAGCAAAGATAAGAAAGATAAGAAGTCAAAGTCGTGAGCCTAATCGTCCTCTGACATTTAAAAAATAGTAAAGATGAAACCTGCAAAAAAGGACTAGAGGTAATTATCAAAAACATGGTGGAGGGAAAGTAGGTTAAGTGTTCTGGAATTCTATAAATAAAGTTTTACAAAGAGGAGGAGGAGATCAACTGTGTGAAATGCTGCTGATATATAAATTAAGACGAAGTCTGAGGAGTTATGGTTCAATTTATAATTTAACAATATGCATAGCACTTATGTTTTGATACGAGCAGCTTCGTTGGGGCGAGTAGGTGAGAAACCATATTGGAGTGTTTGCTGAAATGAAAGTCTGATCTCTGGATTCTTAAGGAAAAATTTTATTGGACTGCAGAGGCATAAATTGGATTTCTAATTCTGGAGTCAGGATGTGCTCAGTAAACATGTGCCCATCAATGCCTCCTCGCATTTTTTTTAGCTACGTATTCTGTTATCTTTTAATAATATAATAACTACCTGCAAAACCTACACCCATTTCGCACATTTTGCAGCAAACCATGACACATGTATATCTATGTAACAAACCTGCACATTCTGTACATTTATCCCAGAACTTAAGTATATATATATATACACTTGTGTCTGTGTGTGTGTGTGTATATATATATGTATATACTTGTGTGTGTGTGTGTGTATATATATATATATATATATATATATATATATATATATGAAAGAAAAAGAAAACCCAGCCAAGTGCGGTGGCTCATGACTGTAATCCCAGCACTTTGGGAGGCTGAGACAGGTGGACCATCTGAGGTCAGGATTGAGAACAGCCTGGCCAACATGGTGAAACCCTGTCTGTACTATAAATACAAAAATTAGCTGGGTGTGGTGGGGGGCACCTGTAGTCCCAGCTACTTGAGAGGCCAAGGCAGGAGAATCACTTGAATCTGGAAGGCAGAGACTGCAGTGAGCCAAGATCACACCACAGCACTACAGTCTGGGTGACAGGGTGAGACTGTCTCAAAAAACAAAAACAAAAACAAATACAAAAACAAACAAACACCCATTTAATTGGCAAACTTTACAAAGACTGATACTGGAGGTTGTTGGAGAGGACGTTGTTCCACATAATATCTTATGAGTTGCCGATGGACAAGTAAGATGCTAAAATGCCTTTGAAAAACTGACCATACCTGCTATACTTAAATGTTCAGATACCAAACACCCAGAAATTCCATCTTGTCATTTATTTCCACAAGAAAAAACAAGAGACCTGTATTAAAATATCCACTTCTATTAAAAATAATCACACTACGTTTCCTGAAATTTTTTTATTAATAGCTCTTGTTTTCAGCAGTACAACCTCTAATATATGTGTATATGTATATGTATATATACACATATACAGATATATGTATATGTATATATACACATACACACATATATGTATATGTGTATATATACACATATATGTATGTGTATATATACACATATATGTGTATATACACATATACATATATGTATGTGTATATATACACATATATGTGTATATACACATATACATATATGTATATGTATGTATATACACATATACATATATGCACATGTATATATACACATATACATATATGTATGTGTGTATATATTAGACAGATATAGATGTACATATACATATATATGTATATGTATATGCATATGCATATATATAATATACATATACCATATATGTATATGTATAAATATATTATGTATATATACACATATGTATATATGTATATATACAAAATGTATGTATAGATATTAGACAGAGTTTTGCTCTTGTTGCCTAGGCTGGAGTGCAATGGTTCAATCTCGGCTCACTGCCACCTCCACCTCCCGGATTCAAGTGATTGTCCTGCTTCTGCCTTCCGAGTAGCTGGGACTACAGGCATGTGCCACCACCCTCGGCTAATTTTGTATTTTTCGTAGAGATGGGGTTTCACCATGTTGGTGAGGCTGGTCTCGAACTCCTGACCTCAGGTGATCCACCTGCCTCGGCCTCCCAAAGTGCTGGGATTACAGGCATGAGCCACTGTGCCCGGCCTATTTTGTATTTTTTAATCTACCACACTCTAAGAACACATATTTTAAATCAATTTGTACATTCAGTGCCTAGAACAAAACCAGCATTTTGTAGATTCCAAAGAATTATTTGTTGTATAAGTGATGAATAACTTAAACAAGTTATTATTTATAACATCTATATACAAACAATATATTACCTCAGAATACAGTGATAACATTTGTTATGTATGATTTCAATTTCAGTTAAAAAATATTTTTTGCATGAGTTATTGTCATATACAGATGCTCACATTGTTTCTTTATATGAAAATGTTTGTAACTACTATGCACATTTTTGCTACTTAAGCCTTTTGGTCTTGCTGCCGTAGCAAATACTGTGCCTCTTAAGAACATGAACCTGTTTTACTTCACTTTTTAGCAGATTTCTTAATGAAATATATACCATACTATTTTGTTTAACACATAAGCAGACACCCTGTCAGAAGCAGAGACATCTACTCCACCATTACCACCCATCCCTCTACTAATGTGGCTGCTGAAGATGTTACCTAGAGCAGAAGACTTTGTGTTCAACCTAAGCACTTTATATCCTTTATTTTCAATTGGGTAAGAGATAAAATAATTCAGCAGCAATAAAAGTCACACTTCTTAAAGTTGCAGTCTCACCAAGGCACCACAATGTAACAGTCTCTCTTGTGAGGTATCACCTGGAGTTCTTCATCTCACCACCAGGATGATTAAGGAACGGGGACACACGGGTGAGGTTGGAGTGAAAGTTTAATAAGCAAAAGGAGGAAGCTCTCTGCAGCAGAGAAGGGCGTCCAAGTGGATTGCCGTTTTTACAGTTGAATCAAAAAGCTTTTATAAGAAACTCCTCTCAGCTATGTATAAAACTGTCTGCACAATTCCCTTTATATATCCAGCTGTGGGTATGTCTCTAGTCAAGCACAAAGTGGGCTTCTCTTGTTGTATAACTGTGGGTTTGTTTTAGGTAAGCCCCCCTCCTCCCTGTGTAAGTACCCACAGAGGCCACCGTGTATATGCCTGAAAAAGGGAGGAAAATTTTTCGTGGGAGCTTGCCAATTACACAAAGAACAGAAGGCATCTGTGCTGGACCCTGCATGCTCATCTGTGCAGGGCTTATCTGTAGGTGCAGTAGTTGTGATTTTTCAGGCAGACAGCTTCCCTGAGGACCAGTCTCTTTCTTGTTTACTCAACTAATTTTCCTTTCCTTCTCCCTCAACATTATGCAGCAAAACAGAATACACTTCTCTTTCCCAGTAAATCAGTGTTGGTACTCCACTCCGAATACTTGTATTATTGGATTTCTTAGAAAAAAAATATTTGGGATCATAATTTAGATGCCATCAAACGATGAACAAAAATATGCTACTTCGTTTCCCTTCTCTTCTCCTTACCAGACAACAGCTAGTTTTCTTTTCTCTCCAACTTCTTTTTTCTGTGCTTCTACCTGATTTTTAGAAAAACTACGCATTTCCAATCTTAGTACAGCAGACATCAAATATGTGGTCAAACTACGTACATAGGAAGAGTTGAATTATATAATTATATTCAAGCATTTTAAAATAGTTCCCCTTCAGTCTGTTTTGCAGTTATTTTACACAATCAAATGTCTTCTTGATATACGTCCCAACCCAGTGGTTGTCAAGCTCTGCTTTGTTTTCTAACTGCATCAGAATTACCCACAATTTTTTTTTTTTTTTGAGATGGAGTCTCACTGTTGCCCAGGCTGGAGTGCAGTGGCATGATTTCAGCTCACTGTCATCTCTGCCTCCCTGACTCAAGTGATTCTCCTGTCTCAGCCTCCCAAGTAGCTGGGACTACAGGCGTGCACCACCATGCCTGGCTAATTTTTGTATTTTTAGTAGAGATGAGGTTTCACCACGTTGGCCAGGCTGGTTTTGAATTCCTGACCTCAAGTGATCCACCTGCCTGGGCCTCCCAAAGTAAGAATTATCCAAAATTCTTATGATAAATATGGATAAATCAGCACAACTCAAGATTTAAGAAATAAAAATTTTCAAGAGAAGAAACTCAGGAATATGCATGGAAAATGTCTCCCTCAGGTGATTCTGATGTGATATGTGGTCTGAGTTTAAAATGTAAGGAAAATTACCTTCCCTGCCCTCCAGTTGGCCCTTATGTCCAGATGTCCCTCTTTCCCTTTCTCATTGTGCTCTCTCCTTCTGTGCCTTTGTTCTATTCTCCCTCCACTTCTCATCCAGATACCAAGCCCTCTTCCATCAATTGTCCTAAAACTCCAAATGGTCAGTTGCCTCTAAACTTCCCTCTGTCCCAAGAACAAGTTATGCAGGCAAATGTAGAATTTAAGCTTGGACCAAGCTGAATCTAGAGCTGCAATTAAAGATTTCCCTAAGCCCAGAGGGGACCAGCAAATACTTATAGGTGATTTTGGATTTCCTCTGAGTGCATAAGGCTCTGGGTAACCTGATGCTATAGACCAAATGTTATTGTCCCCCTCAAATTCCAGTGTTGAAATCTAATTCCCTATGTGATGATATTTGGAGGTAGGGCCTTGGGGAATGATTAGATCGTGAAGGCAGGGACCACATGAGTGGGATTAGTAGCCCCTATTGAAGGCACCATAGAGAGCTCCCTCATCCCTTCTGTCATGTGAGGACATGGTAGAAACATGGCTGTCTATGAACCACAAAGCAAGCCCACACCAGACCTGGAATCTGCTAACCACTTGACCTTGAATTTTGCTATCTCCAGATCTGAGAGAAACAAATTTGTTTATAAGCTTCCTCATCTATGGCATTCTGTTTTGACCCCAGATTAACTGAAAACACCAAAATATCAACTTGTACACCAAATTTTGGAAATGGATGCTAAAACTTTGATGGCAAAAGGTGACTGATCTGCCTGAGAAATGAACCTACATGATCCCTCTTTCCGCAAAGCTGGAAGGAGAGTCAACAAAAGCAAAAATAGGTCAAAGTCTTCTAAAAGCCATACCTGAAGGGTTTTCCATATCACTTGATCAGATGGTAATTTAATCACAGAAAGAACCACAACAAAACACACAACTATCAGAGGTTTTCAACATCGCCTCAAAAACACCATCTACAATATTAGGGAGTGAAAGAAGTCGTGGAAGTTTCAAAAAGTCAAACTTTATTTCAGTGTTACGGTAGAAATTTGAAATTCTTAGTTAAGCTATGAATAAATCCTTAGGTGCAGGCATGGAGATTCTGGGGCGCAGCTGCTGAGTTTAAAAGCTTCCTTTGGAGATGCCCCTGGCCCCCTCCACCTGTCAAGAAGAGGCCATCCTATCTGCCTGTCAAGAAGAGGCCATCCTGGGCAGCACAGTAGAGGGAAATGGCCCAGATGCCTAGCTGAGGGCAAACCTCCATGCGTGGAGGAGGAGGTCGCCTCTGGGAGCAGGAGGACCTGCTGGAACCCCTGCTCACAGGCTCCTTTTCTTGCTCTCCAGCACCTCCTGCAGGCAGGCAAACAACCCCAGCAGCAGTAGCAGCATGCCCTTCAGCAGCAGGGCTACTGCTGTGCTGAATGAGAGAAGTCCCTCTCCAGTGAGGCAGAGGAGCCCAGGTTGCACACCCTGGTCTCTGCCTCCATAGCTTCCACTGTGCCCAGGACTGGGAGCAGTGTGGGTGCTGCTGGCTGGAGCTGTGCTGGTCACCCCTCTCTGCCACCTCTAGCTCCAGCCACACTTTCAGCTCCAGGGCTGAGGCCGGTGGCTCTACAGGAGGTGCCATGAAGTCAGGCAGCTCCTCACTGGGCTGGTCCTGGGCAGTCCCAGGGCAGCGGCAGGAGGGCTCTGGAGCTTCCTCTAGCTCCAGCGCTGTCGCTGGAGGGGGCTCTGCCCCTGGTGCTGGCACTGGCTCAACAGCTGGCACTGGAAATCACTGTATTTCTGCACCTGAAGCAGGAGCTGAAAAAGGAGAAAGGTCACCAATACCACTCACTTTCCACTGGAATTTCCAAACATGAAAACAACCTCACTGAATTTAAAGGAATTTCAGCCTGAAAACATTGTCCCTGGAAAGACTTCCAGACTGCAGGTGACCTCAGCATTTGCCCGTGTCTCAATGAGCTCCAGAGGCTCCAGCTGGACAAGGACAATGTGCAGATGTGGCCCTGGTGGGATCACTGGTGAGGCCTGGCCTGGTAGCTCCATCTGGGGCCTGATGTCTACCTGGTGACTCCTGTCCTGTGGTACCTGGTGGGGGCTTCTGCCAAATGGCCAGAGGCATCTGGGGTGAGGGATGAGCCTACAAGGGCATCGTTGGAAAAGAAAGGCTCTCACTCCTGCCATTCCTGAAGCAGGAGCCTTGAGATGTGGGGATGCAGCACAAGAACATCTTGCTCTCTTGAGCGTCTCCCACCAAGTGAGCTGGCTATGGGGCTAATGCTAGGATGTGGGTGCCTGGTTATCGGAATTCTTTTTTTTTTTTTTTTTTTTTGAGACATAGTCTCATTCTGTTGGCCAGGCTGGAGTGCAGTGGCATGATCTCGGCTCACTGCAACATCCGCCTACTGGGTTCAATCAATTATCCTGCCTCAGTCTCCTGAGTAGCTGGGATTACAGGCATGAGACACGCACCACCACACCTGGCTAGTTTTTTGTGTTTGTTTTGTTTTGTTTTGTTTTGTTTTGTTTTTTTGAGACAGAGTTTCGCTCTGTCGCCCAGGCTGGCTGGAGTGCAGTGGCGCGATCTTGGCTCACTGCAAGCTCCGCGTCCCGGGTTCGTGCCATTCTCCTGCCTCAGCCTCCTGAGTAGCTGGGACTACTGGCGCCCACCACTACGCCCGGGTAATTTTTGTATTTTTAGTAGAGATGGGGTTTCACTGTGTTAGCCAGGATGGTCTCGATTTCCTGACCTTGTTTTTTTGTATTTTTAGTAGACATGTGGTTTTACCATGTTGGTCAAGCTGGTCTCGATCTCCTGATTTCATGATCCTCCTGCCTCGGCCTCCCAAAGTGCTGGGATTACAGGTGTGAGCCACCGTGCCTGGCCTGGTTACCAGAATTCTAAGTTCTGTTAGGGTTTGTTGCCAAGGAAGTGAGGTCGCTTCTTTAAGTTTCCATCCCCTCGGCCTCCTCCTTCCAGAAAACCTTCTCAGGACCCCAGTGGGCTGCTGACTGCTCACCCTCCCCACAGGTCAACTCCTTACCTGTACACAGTTATGTCCACCCAGGGCCTGCTTGGACACCTGCACCTGATGTTCACCAGGGGCCTAGGAATCCACTCGCAGCCTGGGATTCTACAGGGGCCTAATGTTACCCTGCAGATTGGGTAGCCACCTGGGGACCAGGTATCAACCTGGGGACTGTGGTTGACCTGCGGGCTAATGTCCACCTGGGGACTGGTTACTCACCTGAGGCCTGATGTGCACCTGGGGCCCAATGTCCCCCTCAGGGTGAATTCCACCTCAGGCCTGTATGTCCACCTGGGGCCTGATGTCTGCCTTAGGTCTATGTCCCACTGGGACCTTGTGTTCACCAGGGACTGGTATCCAGCTGTGGCCTGATGACCTACTGCATTCTGTTGCTCACCTATGGCCTGGTGTCTACCTGGGGCTTGGTGATCACCTGGGAGCTGGACATCAACCTGGGACCTGGGTGTCCACTTAAGGCCTGATGTGTGCCTGGGGCCTGATTGTCCACCTGGGGACTGGGTGTCCACCTTGGATCTGATGTCTACCTGAAGTTAGGTATCTACCTAAGGCTTGGTGTCTACCTGTGGCCTGATGTCCACATGAGTCTGGGGTTCGGTTGTGGCCTGCTGTACATCTGAGACCTTGGTGTCTATCTAAGGCCTGATGTCTACCTGGTGACTGCCATCCTCTTGAGGCCTGATATCCACCTGGGAATGGTTTATCCATGGAAACGTTTATGTCCACCTGGGGCTGGATGTCGCCCAGGGGCTAGATGTCCACCTGTGGCCCCATGTCCACCTAGGGCCTGATGTCCACCTGTGGCATGGTGTTCACCTGAGACCGGGTGTTTACATAGGGCCTGATGTCCAGCTGGTGCCTAGGTGCCCACTGGGGGCCTTGTGTTAACCTGGGGACTGGTATCCAGCTGGGTCCTAATGACCACCTGGGTTGAATTATTCACCTAGGGTTTGGTATTCACTTAGGGCTTGAGTGTCAGCCTTGGACCTGGTGTCCACCTGGGCCTTGGGTATCAAACTAAGGGTTTGGTGTCCAGTTGAGACATCAATTGCACCTGGGGTCTGAGTGTTTGCATGAGGCCAGATGACCACTGGGGGCCTGAATGTCAACCTGGTATCTGAAATTCACTGGGAGCCTAGGTATCCACCTGGGGCCTGATGTCCACCTGGGACTAGGTGTCATCATGTGGCCTGATGTAAACCTCTAGTTCAGTGTCCACCTTGGGCCTGGTGCCCACTGGGGGACTGATGTTCACCTTTGATCTGATGTCCACCTGGAAACCGTGTATTCACCCACGGCCTGATGGTCACCTGGGGTTGAATGTCCAACTGTGGCCAGATGTGCACCCGGATCCTGGGCATCCACCTGGGGCCTGATGTTCAGCTGGGGCCTGGAGTTCACCTGAGGCATGATGTCTACCTGAAGCTTAATGTTCATCTGAGTGCTGGATGTTCACCTGGCGCCTGATATCCACCTGGAGCCTGAGGACCCTTCTCAGGCCTGATGTCCACAAGTTGGCCTGGTATTTGTCTGGGGCCTTCGTGTTAATGTGGCCTAATGTACTCCTGGGTTCTAGTGTCCTCTCGGGACCTGATGTCTACCAGGATCCTGGTATCCACCTGGGGCCTGGTATCCACCTAAGGCTTGATATTCAGCTGGGGCCTAAGAATCCACTTCATAACTGGTGCCCATCGGGGTCCTGATGTTCACCTTGGGACTGGGTAACCACCTGAGGCCTGATGTCTACTTAGGGCATAAGTGTTTATCTGGGGTCTAGTGTTCACATGGGGCCTGATGTCAACCTTGAGCCTAGGTATTCACAAGGGGACTAGTGTCCAGCTGGGGCCAGATGTTTACTTGGGGTCTGGTGTCAACTTGAAGCATGGTTGTCAACCTAGGACCTGATGTCCAGTCCAGTGTCCACCTTGGGCCTGTTTTCTAACTGGGGCCTGTGTGTCCACATAGACCCTGGTGTCAATCTGGGGCCTGGGTATTAACCAGGGGCCTGGATATTCATTGGTATATTATGTCTACTGGGGTCTTTGTGTCAATCTGAGCTCTGATGTCCACCTAGAGATTGGGTATCCACCTAAGGCCTGGTGTTTACATGGGGCCTGTAATACGAGGTTCTAGATGAACTCGGATGTCCACCTGATGCAGTGTTCACATAGGGCCTGCTGTCAACTTGGGACCTAAGTATTTACCTAGGGCCTGGGTGTCCACCTGGGGCCTGACTTCCAACTAGATCTTGTGTCAACATGGGGCCTGATGTCCACTTTGGGCCTAGGTAACTTCCTGATGACTAATGCCCACATGGCTCCTAAGGACCATCTGAGGCCTGGTATTAATTTAGAGACTGGTATCCACCTGGGGTCCAGGTATCCATTTGGGACCTGATGTTCACCTGGAGTGTAGGAATTCACGTGGGGCCTGGTGTCCACCTTGAGTGTGTATATCCAATTGAGTGCTGGTGTCCACCTGGAGTCCAGTGTATACCTGGGGCCTGATGTACACATGGGGACTGGGTGTCCATCTAGGACCTGATGTTCAGATAAGGGCTGATGTTCTCCTGGCCTGGTGTCCATATGGAGCCTGGGTGTACACTTGGAGCCTGATGTCCCAGGTGGATACCTGGGCCCCAGTGGTCATCAGATCCTAGGAAACTCTCAGGCCCCAGGTGCACATAAAGCTACAGTGGCCACCTAGGTCACAGTTTGATACACAGTTTCCAGGTGGACACTGGGTGCAAGATGAATACCAGGCCCCTTGTGAACACCAAGCCCCAGGTGTCTACCTAGTCCTCAAGTGGACACCATGGACTAGATTGGCACGCAGGTACCAGGTAGATATCAGGCCGCAGGTGAACACCAGGCCCCAGGTGGGGTGGGTTACTTATAGCATAGGTGACCATCAGGTCCCAGGTCTATATCCACTCCCCACCTGAAAATCAGGATCCAGGTGGATACCCATGTTCTAGGTGAACACCAGGTTCCAAATGAACATCAGGCTCCAAGTGAACACACAGGCCCCAGTTCAATACCAGCCTCAGGTAGACATCAGGACCCAGGTGGACCCCAGGCCCAATGTGCATGCCTAGTCTCTTGGAATACATCATTTTCAAGGTGGCCACCGAGATTCCTGGTAGACATCTGGTGCCAGGTGGATATGTGGCTGCAGGTGGACATCAGGCCCCAGGTGGAGACCCAGTACACAGCTGTAAATCAGGCTCCAGTATTTCATCAGGCCCCAGTTAAACACTTGACTAAAGGTGCGCATCAAGACCCAGGTTGACCCCCAAGCTTCAGGTGCACACTAGGCCCAAAGTGTACACCCATGCCCAGGTGGGCATCAGGCCCAAGGTGTACACCAGACCCCAAGTGGACATCAGGTTCCAGGTTGACACCAGTCTCTAGGTAGATCCTTAAGCCCCAATTGGTCATCAGGCCCAAGGTGGATACCTTGACCCCAGGGGGTCACCAGGTCCCAGGCAGGCCTCAGGTGGACACCACGCCCTAGGTTAACACAAGGTCTGAGATGGTTTCAGACCCCATATGGACTTTAGTCATAAGGAGCTTACCTAGGCCCTATGTGGACATCAGGTCCCAGGTTGACACAATGAACCATGTAGAAGTCAGGCTCTAAGTAGATGCCCATGCCCTAGGTAAATACTTTGGTCCCAAGCCAACACCAGGCCCTATGTGGACACCCAGACTCCACGCAATGTCAGGCCCCAGGTGAACACTGAACTCAGGGTGGTCATCAGGCCCTAGGTTGACACATAGGCCTCAGGTAGACAACAGGCATAGGTGAACTTCAGGCTCTAGATGAATGTTGGGCTCCAGGAGGAAGTCTGTGCCCCAATTAAACACTGGGTCTTAGGTAGACATCAGGCCTCAAATGGATGCCCAGGCCCCAGGTGGATATAAGGCCTCAGGCAAACACCAGGCCCCAGGTAGACATTAGACACGAAATGGACACTCAGGCCACAAGTGAACATCTGTCCCCAGGTGGACATCCATCCCAAGGTGGACATCAGGCCAGAGATGTACACCCAGGCCCCAGGAGAACCCCAGGCCCCAGGAGGACACTCAAGTGCCAGAAGGACATCCAGTCCCTAGGTAACTACAAGGCCCCAGGTGGACATGATGTTCCAGATGGATATGAGGCCCCAAGTGGATACTAGGCCCAGGTGGACCCCAGGTCTCAGGGGCACACCAGGCCCCAGGGGAACACCAGGCCCTAGGTAAGCATGCAGTCCCAGGTGGACATCAGGTGCCAGGAGGACACCAGGACCCAGTTGGTCATCAAGCCACTGCTGAACACCAATTCCCCATGAACACCAGTCCTCAGGTGGGCACCTAGTCCTCTTGTGTGCATCAGGTGCCAGGCTGACATAGGCACCAGCTGAACTCTGGGCCTCAGGTGAACATCAGATCCCAGGTTGTCACCCAGGCCCCAGGTGAACACCAGGTTTTAGGTGGACATGAGGTCCTAGGTGGATGTCTATGCTCCTGGTGAACCTCAGGCCCTAGTGGACACTCAGGCCCTTTATAGACATCTGGCTCCATGTGCACTCCCAGGGCCCAGGTAGACATGAGGCCCCAGAGGAACACCAGTCCTTAGTCACCTAAGACTGAATTCCCCTAGGGCTGGAGACTGAGTATTCACCTTGGGCCTAGGAATCGATCTGGGGCCTGATGTTTACTCAGGTTCAGCTGTCCACCTAGGGCAGGGTGTTCTTCTGGGACCCAGAGTCTACCTGAAATCTTGTTATCAACCTGGGTCCTATGTGTCCACTTGGAGTCTGATGTGCACCTGAAGCCTGAGTTTTCACCTAGGATCTGATGAGCACCTGGGGCCCAGGTTTCCATCTGAAACATCAGGCTCTAGTTATACATCTGGGCCCCAGGTATACACTAGACACGAAAGGAACTCCAGCTCATATCTTAACATGAGGTCCGAGGTGGATGCCCAGGCCTCATGTCTACATTAGGACTCAGGTAGACACGATTCCAGGTGGGCATCAGGCCTGATATTGGCTCTATGTCTCCACCCAAATCTCATGTTGAATTGTAATCCCCATGGGTTGAAGAAGGGGCCTTGTGAGAGGTGATTGAATCATGGGGGCAGACTTCCCACTTGCTGTTCTCGTGATAGAGTTCTTACGAGATCTGGTTATTTGAAAGTGTGTAGCACATCCCCCTTCTCTCTCCCTCCTCCTCTCCCATGGTAAAAAGGGCTTGCTTCCTCTTGGCTTTACATCATGATTGTAAGTGTCCCGAGCCCACCCAGTCATTCTCCCTATTAAGCCTAAAGAACTGTGGGTCAGTTAAACCTCTTTTCCTCATAAGTTGCCCAAAATCAGGTAGTTTTTTATAACAGTGTGAAAATGGACAAGGCCTTAGGATAACAACCATGCTTCAGGCCATAGGTGGACATCTGGCTGCAACTGGACACTATTCCCCAGGTGGATACCTAGGCTCAAGGTTGACATTAGTCCCCAGGTAAACAACAAGCCCCAGATGAATACCTATGCCTTAAGTAGACATCAGGCCTCAAGCTGACACTCAGCTAACCTCAACATTAGGCCCCAGGTGGATGCCCAGACTCCAGCTGGATACTAGACCCCAGGGGTACACCAGACTCCTGGTAGGCATAAGGCTCCAGGAGGACACTAGAATCCAGGTGTACATAAAGCCACTGGTTGACACCAAGCCCTCAGATGAACACCAGGCCAACTAGTGGACGTTAGGCACATGAGAATACTTGGGCACCAGGCAGGTATCAGGCCCCAGGTAAACATCAAACTTCAGGTGGACATCATTCTCCATGTAAACTCTAGCCCCAGCTAAACATCAGGCTCCAGGTGGAAGCCCAGACCCCAGGTGCACTTCTGGCCACAGTTGAACATCTGTCCCCAGGTAAATATCAGACCATGGAGGGATAGCAAGTCCCCAGGTAGACATCAGGTCAAAAGTGAATATAAGTCTCTAGGAAGACATCTGGCCCCAGGTGGATACTGAACTAGAGGTTTACATCAGGCCCCAGGTTGACAGCAAGGCCCAGGTAGACAGCAGGCCCCAAATGAAGACAGGCCCAGGTGTATACTGAACTAGAGGTTTACATCAGACCCCAGATTGACATTCAGTCCCCAGGTGGTCATGACACCTCAATTGGACACCAAGTCCTCAGGTTGATACCCAAGTCCCCGGTGGACACCAGGTCAAAGATGAACACAAGACCTAAGGTTGACACTGAAGCCCCAAGTGGACATGAGGCCCTAGGTGAATAATATGACCCAGGGGGTCATTAGGACCCAGCTGCATACCAGTCCCCAGGTGTACACGAGGCCCCCAGTAGGTTCCTAAGCTCTAGTTGGACATGAGGTCTTCAGTAGAGACCCAGGACTAAGGTGGACATCAAGCATCAGATGGACATCTGGCCGTGGATGAACATCAAGCCTCACATGGATACCTAGTCCCCAGGTAGACATCAGACCCCAGTTTGACATCAGTTTCTGGGTGGATCCCTAAGCCCCAGGTGGATATCCAGTCTCCAGCTGAACATCAGCCCCTCGTGGACGCCCAGGCCCCAGGTGGATATCAGGTCTCAGGTGAACACAAGTCCCCAGGCAGACATCAGGCACCAGGTGCACACTCAGACCCCAAGAGGACATGTGTCCCCAGGTTGACATCACTCTCAAGGTGTGCATTAGGCAACAGATGTACACCCAGGTCCAAGGCAGACACGAGTCTCCAGTAAAACTCAAGGCCCCAGGAGGATACTCAAGCCCTAGGTGGATGCCCAGACCCCAGGTAATTACAAGGCCCCAGGTGGATATCAGATTCCAGATGAACATTAGGCCCCAAGTGGATAACTAGGCACCAGGTAGACAGGAGGCCCCAGGTGCATCCCTCAGTCTCAGGTGCACACTAGGCCCCCGGTGAACACTGGCTCCAGGTGAGCACCCAGTCCAAGGTAGACACCATGACCCAGGTGGTCATTAGGCCACAGCTAAACACCAATCTCAAGTGAACACCAGATCCCAGGTGGGTACCTAGTCTCCAGGTGGATATCGGGCCCCAGGTGGACACCCAGCCCTCAGATGAACATCAAGCTTCAGGTGGACATCATGCCTCAGGTGAACTCTGGGTCCCAGCCCAGCTGAACATCAGGCCGCAGGTGGATGCCTAGGTTCCAGGTTCACAACAGGTCACAGTTGGACATTCAGCCCCATGTGAACATCGGGCCATGGGTGGATAAACAGTCCACAGGTGGACATCAGGTCAAACATGAACATCAGTACTCAGGTGGACATCAGGCTTCAGGTTGACATCAAGCCCAAGGTGGACACTGAATTAGAGGTTTACATCAGGCCCCAGGTTGACACCCAGGCTCAGGAGGACATTAGGCCCCAGGTGGATACCTAGGCCCCTAGTAAACCTCAGATTCTAGGTTGACATTCAGGCCCCCAGTAGTCATTTGGCCCCATGTGGACACTCAGGCGCCAGGTTCACATGATGTCTTAACTTGACACCAAGGGGCCAGTTTGATACCCAAGTCCTATGTGGGTGCCAGGTCCAAGGTTACACTCAAGCCCCAAGTGGACACCAGGCCCTAGGTGAATAATACAACCCAGGTGGTCATTAGGCCCCAGATTGACACCAGTCCCCAGGTTAACAGGAAGCCCCCAGTGGGTACCGAGGCCCCAGTTGGACATCAGGCCTAATGTGGACACCCAGGATCAAGATGGACATCAGGACTCACGTAGACATCTGGTGACAGGTGGACATCAAGCCTGGTGTGGATACCTTGTCCCCCGGTGGTCATCAGGCCCCAGTTCAACACCAGTCCCTGGGTGGATTCCTCAGCTCCAGGTGGACATCCAGTCTTCAGCTGAACATCAGACCCCAGGTGAACACCACGTCTTAGGTGGACATTAGGCCCCTGGTGGACATAAAGTGCCAATGGACATCCATGCCACAGGTGGACACCCAGGGCCCAGATGGGCATCAGGCTCCATTTGGACATTGAGGCCCCAGGTGGATATCAGGCCTCAGGTGAACCCTAGGTCCAACATAGACATCAGGCCGTAGGTTGACACTCAAGCACCAGGTGGACTGCTGCACCTAAGCAGAAAACAGACCCCTATCTAGATATCTAAGATACAGGTGTACAACAAGCCCCAGGCTGACATCCAGACCCCAGGTGGACAATATGCCCCAGGTGGACACCATACCCCAGGTGAACAGCAGGCAACAGTTTGGCACCAAGTACCTAAGTGAAACAAAGCCTTAGGTGATTACCAGGCCATAGGTAGTCATTAGTCTCCAGCTGGACAATAGTCCCTAGGTGGATACCTAGGCCCCAGGTGGACACTAGACCCCAGATTAAAACAAAAACCAAGTAAAAAAATCAAGCCCCAAGTGGACAACCAGGCCCTAGGTAAATACACAAATCTCAAGCTGACACCAGGCCCTATTTGGACACCCAAGCCCTAGGTGGACTTCAGGCCACAGGTGAACACTGAACTCTAGAAGGTCTTCAAGCACTGTGTTGACTACCTGGCCCCAGGGGGACACCAGGCATAGATGAACTTCAGCCACCAGCTGTACATCAGGTTCCAGGCAAATGTCCAGGCCCCAGGTGGATATCAAACCTCAGATGAACACCAGGCCCCAGGTAGACATCACAAACCAGGTGGACACTCAGGCCCCTACTGAATATCCATCCCCAGGTGGACATCCATCCCAAGGTGGACATCAGGCCACAGATGTACACTTAAGCCTAAGGCAGACCCCAGGCCCCAGGAAAACTCCAGGCTCCATGAGGGCACTCAGACCCCCGGTGGATGCACTGGTCCTAGGTAAATACAAGGCCCCAGGTAGACATCAGGCTCCAGTGAACACCGGAGCCCAGGTGGGTACCTAGTCCCCAGGTGTGCATCAGGCAGAAGGTTGACCCAGTCCCCAGCTGAACTCTGGGCCCCAGCTGAACATCATAACCCAGATGGTCACCCAGGCTCCAGGTGAACACATGGTCTTAGGTGGACATCACGCCCCACATGAACACCCAAGCCCCAGGTAGATATCAGGCCTTAGGTGTACACCAAGCCTCTGGTGGGCATCTGGCTCCAGATGGCCATAGGTGGATAACTAAGCCTCTCCTGGATATCAGGCCCCAGGTAGACACCAGGCTCCAGGTGAACATCTAGCCCCAGGGGGACATCCAGCCCCTGGTGGACATCAGGGCTCACATGGATAAACAGTTTACAGATGGACACCTGCCACAGGTGCCTCACCTCTACTCCCTGAAACCTCACTTCCCCTCATGGGCCTTCTGTCCAGCTTGGGGTACCCCTAGCCGCCCTAGGCGCACACTGGACCCGAACCAGGGACGCCAGGGTCCCTGGGGCTCAGCGCAAGGGTTCATGGGAATACACTTTCATCCGTGGGGGACCCAGTCCCCGCTTCTCGGCGGCGCAGTTTTGTTTTGTTTTCTCTGTCCCAGGTGCCTCACC
Source organism: Pan paniscus (assembly GCF_029289425.2). Taxonomy (NCBI): domain Eukaryota; kingdom Metazoa; phylum Chordata; class Mammalia; order Primates; family Hominidae; genus Pan; species Pan paniscus. The sequence goes on from NC_073262.2 coordinate 43,452,251, forward strand.
TTCCTCTCATGGGCCTTCTGTCCACCTTGGGGTACCCCTAGCGGCCCGAGGCGCACCCTGGGCTCAAACCAGGGATGCCAGGGTCCCCAGGGCACAGCGCAAGGGCTGATGGGGAGACACTTTCTTCCGTGGGAGACCCAGGCCCCGCTTCTCCGAGGAACGGTTTTTTTTTTTTTTCCTCTGCCCCAGGTGGGTCACCTTCCCTTCATGGGCCTTCTGCCCACTTTGGGGTACCCCTAGCGGCCCCAGGCACACGCTGGACTCGAATAAGGGTCGCCAGGGTCCCCGGGGCCCAGCGCAAGGGTTGATGGGAAGACACTTTCACCTGTGGGGGACCCAGGCCCCGCTTCTCCGCGGCGAGGTTTTTTTTTTTTTTTTCTGCCCCAGGTGCCTCACCTCCCCTCACGTGCCTTCTGCACGCTTTGGGGTACCCCTAACGGCCCGAGGCGCACCCTGGGCTCGAACCATGGAAGCCAGGTTCCACGGGCCAAGCGCAGTGGCTGATGGGAAGGCACTTTCGTCCGTGGGGGACCCAGGCACCGGTTCTCCGCTGCGCGTTTTTTTTTTTTTTTTTTTTTTTTTCTGCCACAGGTGCCTCACCTCTCCTCCCTCAAACCTCAGCTGAAACTTTTGGGCCTTCTTTCCTCCATGGGGTACTCCTAGCAGCCTGAGGCGCACTGTGGGCTCGAACCAGGGACGTCAGCGTCTTCGGAGCCCAGCGCAAGGGCTGACGGACACTTTCGTCAGTGGGGGACCCAGGCCCCGCTTCTCCGCGGGGCGGTTTTTTTTTCTCTGCCACAAGTGCCTCACCTTCCCCTCATGGGCTTTCTGCTCTCCTTGGGGTACCCCTAGCGGGCCCGAGGCGCACCCTGGGTTCCAGCCAGGGACACCAGGTTCCCCAGGGCCCAGCGCAGGGGCTGATGGGACGGCACCTTCCTCCGTGGAGGACCCAGGCCCCGCTTCTCTGCAGCGCGTTTTTTTTTTTTCTTTGCCCCAAGTGTCTCACTTCCTCCCCTCATGGGCCTTCTGCCGGCTTCTGGGTACCCCTAGCGGGCCGAGGCATACCCTGGGCTCGAACCAGGGTAGCCAGGGTCCCCGCGGCCCAGCCCCGCGGAGGGGCTGATGGGAAGGCACTTTCGTCCTTGTGGGACCCAGGCCCCGCCTCTCTGCAGCGCGTTTTTTTTTTTCTCTACCTCAGGTGCCTCACCTTCCCCTCATGGGCCTTCTGTCCGCGTTGGGATACCCCTATTGGGCACGAGGCGCACCCTGGGCTCTAACCAGGGTCGCCAGGGTCCACGGGGCCCAGCGCAGGGGCTGATGGGAAGGCACTTTCGTCCGTTGGGGACCCAGGCCCCGCTTCTCCGCGGCGTGGTTTTTTTGTTTTTTTCCTGCCACAGGTGCCTCACCTCTCCTCCCTCAAACTTCACCTTCCCCTCATGGGCCTTCTGTCCGACTTGGGGTACCCCTAGTGGCCAGACGCACACCCTGGGTTCGAAACTGGGACACCAGGTTCCCCGGGGCCCAGCGCAACGGCTGATGGGAAGACACTTTCTTCCTTGGGGACCCAGGCTCTGCTTCTCCGCGGCGTTTTTTTGTTGTTGTTTTGTTGTTTTTTGTTTTTTGTTTTGCTTTTCCCCAGGTGCCTCACCTTCCCCTCATGGGCCTTCTGCCCGCCTTGAGGTACCCCTAGCGGGCCCGAGGCGCACCCTGGTTTTGAGCCAGGGACGCTAGGGTCTCCGGGGCCCAGTGCAGGGGCTGATGGGAAGGCACTTTCGTCCGTGGGGGACCCAGGCCCCACTTCTGGGCGGCGCAGTTTTTCATTTTTTTCTCTGCCCCAGGTGTCTCACCTTTCCCTCATGGGCCTTCTGCCTGCCTTGGGGTACCCCTAGCGGACCCGAGGCTCACCTGGGGCTCGAACCAGGGTGGCCAGGGTCCATGGGGCCCAGTGCAGGGGCTGATGGGAAGGCACTTTCGTCCGTGGGGGACCCAGGCCCCACTTCTCCGTGGCGCGGTTTTTTGTTCTTTTTCTGTGACAGGTGCGTCACCTCTCCTCCCTCAAAGCTCACCTTCCCCTCATGGGCTTTCTGCCTGCCTTTGGGTACCCCAGCAGACCCGAGGCGCACCCGGGGCTCGAACCAGTGTCGCCAGGATCCACAGGGTCCAGTGCAGGGGCTGATGGGAAGGCACTTTCGCCCGTGGGGGACCCAGGCCCCGCTTCTCCGCCGCGCGGTTTTTTTTTTTTTCTTTTTCTGCGTCAGGTGCCTCACCTCTCCTCCCTCAAAACTCACCTTCCCTTCATGGGCTTTGTGCCCCCCTTGGCACAAAGCGGCCGAGGCGCACCCTGGGCTCGAACCAGGGACACCAGGGTCCCCGGGTCCCAGTGCAGGGGCTGATGGGAAGACACTTTCGTCCGTGGGGGACCCAGGCCGCGCTTCTCGGCGGCGAAGTTTTTTTTTTTTCTTTCTCTGCCCCAGGTACCTCACCTTCCTCTTCAGGGATTTCTGCCCACCTTGGGGTACCCCTCGTGGCCCGAGACGTACCCTGGGGTCAAACCAGGGACGCCAGGGTCCCCAGGGCCCAGCGCAGGGGCTGATGGGATGACACTTTTGTCCGTGGGGGACCCAGGCACCGCTTCTCGGCGGCGCGTTTTTTTTTTCTCTGCCTCAGGTGCCTCACCTTCCCCTCATGGGCCTTTTGTTCGCTTTGTGGTACCCCAAGCGGTCCCGAGGCGCACCCTGGGCTCGAACCAAGGTCGCCAGGGTCCACGGGGCCCAGTGTAGGGCCTGATGGGAAGGCACTTTCATCCGTGGGGGACCCATGCCCCGCTTCTCCGAGGCGCGGTCATGTTTTATTTTTCTGCCCCTGGTGCCCCACCTCTCCCACAAACTTCAACTTCCCCTCATGGGCCTTCTGTCCGAGTTGGGGGTACTCCTAGCGGCCCGAGGCGCACCCTGGGCGCGAACCAGGGATGCCACGGTCCCTGGGGCCCAGCGCAAGGGCTGATGGGAAGACACTTTCGTTCGTGGATGACCCAGACAGCGCTTCGCGGCGCATTTTTTTTTTTTTTTTTCTCTGCCCCAGGTGCCTCACCTTCCCCTCATGGGCCTTCTGCCCTCTTTGGAGTCCCCTTGCGGCCTGAGGCTCACCTGGTCTCGAACCAGGGATGCCAGGGTCCACAGGGCCAAGCGCAAGGCCTGATGGGAAGGCAATTTCGTCCGTGGGGGACCCAGGCCCCGCTTCTCCACGGCGCGGTTTTTTTTTTTTTCTCTGCCCCAGGTGCCTCACCTTCCCCTCATGGGCTTTCTGCCCTCCTTGGGGTACCCCTATCAGGCCCGAGGCTCACCCTGTGCTCCAACCAGTGTCGCCAGGGTCCACGGGGCCCAGCGCAGGGGCTGATGGGAAGACACTTTCGTGTGTGGGGGACCCAGGCCCCCCTTCTCCGTGGCGCGTTTTTTTTTTTTTTCTTCCACAGGTGCCTCACCTATCCTCCCTCAAACCTCACCTTCCCCTCATGGGCCTTTTGTCCGCCTTGAGGTATCCCTAGCGGCCTGAGGCGCACCCTGGGGTGGAACCAGGGACGCCAGGGTCCACTGGGCCCAGCGCAGGGGCTGATGGGAAGGCACTTTCGTCTGTGGGGGACCCAGGCCCTGCTTCTCCGCTCGCGCGGTTTTTTTTTTTTTTTCTCTCTCTGCCCCAGGTGCCTCACCAGCTACTTGGGAGGCTGAGTCAGGAGAATTGCTTGAGTCTGGGAAATGGAGGTTGCAGTGAGTCAAGAGATCACAGCACTGCACTCCAGCCTGGGCAACAGAGTAGGAGTCCATCTTAAAGAAAGAAAGAAACTAAAGACAAAATAGGCATCACTGAAAAAGTTGGAATTAGTTAATACAGGGAAATATTAGGATGAATGATATAAAAGAACTAAAATCAAAATGAAAATAAGTATGCTGACTCCTCACACTCTCTTTTATCTCCATGATGAAATAAACACAATTTAAATACCAAGATATGATATACATATCAAATGAGTTTTGAGGAAGGACAGTAAAACGTAACCATGCATCTTGTATTAATGAACCAGATAACCTATTACCATATGGTTTAGCAGTAAGATTTGATAATATATGTATTTCATATTATTTCATGAGAAATATTTAGATTATACATGGATTTTTCTAGTAAGATTTGATTATATGTATTTCATATTTCATAAGAAATATTTAAATTATACATGGATTTTTCTAGTGGCAACTTCATCTCCCACTTTTTTTCATAGTACTGACTAGATTTTAAATTACTGATCATAATGTGTCCTAGTTCACTGAGATGATAAATAGCAAAACATTTTGAATTTAAATAAAGGACAGAAATTTTAAGTTTGATTTTTCTACTAAGCTGAGCTACCTTCCAATTAGATTATTTAAGATCTCACAAACAAAATAGTATCACAGCAGGACATAATCTCAGGATTCCTTTTCACTTCAAGTTTTTTACTTTCAAAACTCCCACCTTTACACTATATTGATATAAAAGGCGTCAAGACCTATAGACGGGAGGTAATGTTATAAATGTACAAATCTCTTATCTATATTTAGAGTTATACTTTACATAAAGGTGTTCCCAAAACAGAAATATTATTAGAAATACTAAAATTGAATTTCACTAATAGCTAATTTAGATAATAATTATGAGAAAAAACATGTATTACACTTCATTGTACCTTACATTTTTCTCATACCTTCATTCACTAGATTTGCCATCAATTCAAAATTAGATAACCCATGAAAGAGCTCATATATATGTATATATACTAATGAAGCACTACTATGTTACTTTTGGAATAAAAATTAATGCTTATCTATATAACTTGCCCATTAAAATCCCCAAGCATGGCAGTGTGTATAGTCAAAATAGCTATTAGAATTCATTTTTAAATTCTTGTATATATAATTCTAAGATATAACAGTAAATTAGAGTCTGGCACATAAGGTTTTTTTAAATAAAAGAGAAACTATAAAAATGCACATGAAATTACACTCATTAGAAGATATTTAATTTTTACATAAACTTGGATTTGCCACTGGTTAGATTTGAGTCCTCAAACATAAACCATATATAAATAAGGGTTGATGTCAATTAATATTATGCTAGACTTATGCCACAACAAACGCATCATAAAATAATACCACTCTTTAAGATATAAATTATGTAATTGCTAATAAATTTTTTTCTTCTGAATAATTTTACCCTAGTAATTTTCTTCAACCTGACAGGGTTTCATGGAGAATTCGAACCATGAGTATATGCAAATGATAAGGTCAGGATTCATATTTTCCCTCAACTATATATTATAATCACTATGCTTTGTTAAGAATTTTCTATTTATTATCACAAAAGGCATTCCTTTATGATATAACAACCTAAATGTCAGGGTTTTATTTATTGTATAAATATCTATCTGCATTAGTTCTAAAAAATTTATTAGCACTTTAAGGGCAGAACCCAAATACTGTAATACATTTACACAGCACTGAGTACATCATGCATATAGTCTAAGTGTGTATAAGATACCAGCAATTGCACATGTAAAGAAAACTTACCAGACAGTTGTTTCCACTTGACTGTCATTGAGCTGCCGATTATCCAATTGGGGAAACAGTGGAAAAAGCACTTGAATCTGTCCAATTGAATGAATTGCACTATGAATTGAATGTGTTACTATCCCTTTCACATCCTATGTCTAAAACCAAAAATGTTTATTAAACTTCTATAGAATGATTTTCATCACTATTTCCTTGGTCCAAATACCTTTATAAGGGAATTAAATAACATAGTTGGACATTTTTGAAGCCTTCAATTATAATTTTTATACACACATAAGACAAAAAAGTGAGTACATTTGCTAATCGCTTTTAAATTTCAAATCTTAGGTTGAGACATTTTTACACTAAAAATATGAAGTTAAAATCAAATGTTATTTTAAAACCAGAAATACTATTGATGGATTTAAAGACAAGTAATTTTAATGTTACAGAATATTAGTAATACAATCTTAAAGCAAAGTATGTTTTTATATCTAACAACTAACTTATTCAGTTAATTGATTTAATTTCAAAGGCTGTATAATATATAAGATAATAGATATGACAGATTTCCTACTAAGGAGACAAGGCCAGGGTAGAGCATATTGCTACAGAAAAGATAGACATTCTTTAAAGTTTCACTTAAAAGGTCTGCAAAAGCCAAAAAAGAAACAAAAAGTCACAGATTTATAGATGAGCAATGTTTGATATATAAAATAAAGATACTGTTAAATTCTGACAAGAACATGAAAACACAGCCATGATTCACCCACCTGAAGCATTAGAGCATGTTGGGAATGCACAAAAATTGATGCATTGTCTTTTGGTGATGATTCCAGGCAGAGTTGAGCATCAGTGGCCTTAGCAGTGTATGTAAAGGTAATGCTACTTGCAAGTTTCCCATCATACAAAACCTGTTTATGATGTTCTGCCAAATGAATATCACTCTCAGATTTCAACTTGAAGGTACTCTGAAAAAATAAAACCAAGGTAAACACTCTTTTTAAAAGCAACAATTAAAACTCAAAAGTTTTAAAGCAGAGAAACATTTGCAATAAGAAAGTACTTGTGTACCTTTCATGTGTCAGGGACTATTCAGTGGTGTTACTTACTTTGTTATTGTCACTTCAATTCAATGAGAGTTAAGTTTCATTATGCCAATAAAGATGCTCAGATCTTCATTTTATAATTTAAAGTTTTTGATTACTGGCAAAATCATTTCATTAGAAAAAAATATCAAACCTGATATTATATATAATAGGATTTTACTTGACTACATCATAGCATAAGTTTAATTTTTCTTATTAACACTTTAAAAAGTATTTATGTAAATAAACAGTGCCTGACACATCAATTACTTATAAAAATGACTATCATTTGAGGCTATAAAAAGTTAATATGCAAAAATATTCATATCTTCACTAAAAAGCAAATCAATCTATGAAATACCAATGCTACTCAACAATAATATCACAATATACATACTAAACTCAGAAGAGAAGTTTGTTAAAACATGTTATTACTTTTAATGAAAGACAACTAAACATATGCCATCTATAACAAGAAAGGTATTGTCAGACATGGTTAAAATTGCTCTGCAGATATGAGTCTAATAATGATAAATGATATTTAACCTTTGCAATAATCACATATCAATATTACTATTACTTTCAGCTTACAACTATGAAAGCTTAATGTTAAGAAATTAAGATGTAGAAGGGAAGGGGCCAGCATGTAATTCTAAGTCTTCTGATTTATAGTCCATATTCAGTGTATTGCTGCTGACATCAACTTAAAATCCTGACTCTGCCACTAATTATCTTTTTCAAGCTTAGGAAATCATTTAGCTGATGTGGCTCCAATTTTCTCACTCAATGTTATAATAAGGTTAAATCAAATGTCCCAAACTCAAGTTCTCACAGGAGGCACACAGATATGCATGTAAGTGAACTGGGCCAGATGGGGACTTCCTCAAACTAGAGAATGTTTGTCCTTTCTAAAAGTGGCCCCTACTCCTCAGCTCAAGTCAATTGTTCACTGTTGCTAGTTCTTCCATATTTTTCAAGAGAAACATGAAATCCGAATTTTTATCTAAAAGCACTATATTTTAAAATTTAATTCAAACATTTTAACACTGTGAAGACCAAACATGTCAGTTTTTACTTCTGGACTAGTGTGTAGAGACTAATACGAAACTGGATGCAAACTATTAATTATTAGGCATGTGCCAAGACAAGAGCAACATGAATAATTAAAAATTTGTGTATGTTGTAGTCTGAAGTATTTCATTGATAATACTTTTTTTTGAATGAGGAAGGTAGTGTTATCACTAGAATGCTTAAGAACTCAGCATATCTGCATTCAAAAAAACAATGACTGAATTAAACACACAAGATACGTTGTTAAACACTAAATCAGCTTTCCGTGTCTGCATTTTACCACTGCGGAAACATTTGTACATCCCATTGTCTAGAACAAAACTCTTGCTTTCATTTTGTTCATACTGCTTACACTGGAATTAACAAGTTTTAATATATTATCTTAAAAGATTTAAAATACTTTTGTGGAAATGTAAGGTGTCTAATAAAACCTATTCTTATTTGGAAATACATTGGTCTTGGTTTTTCTGAGTCCATGATACATACCATACCCTATTTTGGTTTGTAGGAGGAAAACAAGTTTATGTAATTAAATCTAACATTTTCAGGTTAAAAAAGTGTATAATGTAATTTAAATATAAACATGAAATCCATTAAATAAAGATAATTTTCTTATCTTCCCTTATTTGTAGTATTAGGTTATTTCTATGTCTTTAAATTTATATATAAAGGTGGACATGCGCAATGGCTCACACCTGTAATCTTAGCACTTTGAGAGGCCAAGGTGGGAGGATCACTTGAGGCCAGGAGTTTGAGATCAACCTGGGCAACACAGAGAGAGACCCCATCTCTACCAAAAAATTAAAAATTAGCTGAGTGTGGTGTCACATGCCTATAGTCCCAGCTCTTCAGGAGGTGAAGTGGAAGGATCACTGAGCCCAGGATTTTGAGGCCACAATGAGCCTTGATCACACCACTGCACTCCACCCTGGGTGACATAGTGAGACCCTGACTCTAAAAGAAATTTAAAAAGAAAAAATTTTACATAAAAGTATAAGCCTTTATATAAATATCAATATTTATTGTATTATTTCTTTCAGAAGGATTTTCAGAGGAAGAATTGTTATATAAAACTGTATGAATAGGACATGGATGAGAATGAGGAGTGATTGCAAATAGGCAGGTAGGATCCTTCTGGGGTGATAGAAATGTTCTAAAATTAAATTGTAGTGATGTCTGCACAACTTTGTAAGTTTGTAAAAAATAATTGACTTGTACACTTAACATTAATGAGTTGTATGACATGTAAATTACACTTCAATAAAACTGTTATAATTATTTTAAGAGAAGAAAAGAAGGTATGAATATATTTTGTACCAATTATACTCAAATGAGTAGAGTATGATGGATGCTTTTCAATACGGACCACTTCAGCATAACAAAGAAGGTGGGTGGAAGCAAAGTTATACTGAGCTAAGGAAATGACTCCAAGTGGTAACTGAATCCGCAGAAACAAATGAAAAGATTCATAAATGATAAATCAGAAGATCAATATAATAAAATCTACAAACATATACTGTATCTCCTTTCTTCTCTCAGCTTCTTTAAAATACACAATTATATGAAGTGATAATTATGTCATGTTGGGTTTGTAACATATACAGATATTATATGTATAACAATAATGTCACAAAAAACAGAGAAAACAAATAGAGCTATATAGAAGTAACATTTATATAACTCACTAGGATAAAATTAGTATAAATCTGAGGCTGATTCCAGTGAGTTAAGATGTATATGGTAAGCCCTAGTGCAATCACTAAGGAAATGTTTTTTTAAGTGAAAAAAATTATTTAAAAATTTAAAATGCTATTTAAGAAAATAAGCACATAATCCAAAGAAAGCAGTAAAGAAGAAATAAAGAAATAAAAAGAACCTGAGACACATAGCTAACAAAAAGTAAAATGACACATGGAAACCTATCAATAATCACATTAAAGATGAATGAAATAACCAATCCAATCAAAAGGCAGAGATTGTCAGACTGGATAATAAAGTAAGATTCAATAACATACTGTTTATAGAATATTCAAAGATAAAAACATATTTAAAGTAAATTAAATGGGAAAAATATCAATAAATCACAAGAAAGCTGGAATGGCTGTGCTAATATCAGACAAAATAGATGTTAAAACAAGATATATTACTAGATATTAAAAAGACATTGGATAATGATAAAAGGGTCAGTCATGAGGAGGATATAGCAATTGTAAACATATGTGCACCTAACAGCAGAGTGTCAAAATATGAAGAAACATCTGAAGAAATGAAGGGAGAAATAGACAAGTTAACAATAATAGTTGGGCACTTCAATACTCAACTTTCCATTCATAAGATCAAGAAAGAAACTGAAGATTTGAACAAAAACCAAACAGAACTAACAGACAACTCTAGAACACACCATCCCAAAACAGCAGAATACACATTCTTCTAAAGTACACATAGCTGGGCTCAGTGGCTTACGTCTGTAATCCCAACACTTTGGGAGGCTGAGGTAGGAGGATCACTTGAGGCCAGGAGTTCAAAACTAGCCTGAGCTTGCAAGACCCTGTCTCTATAAAAAGCTGAAAAATTAGTCAGACACAGTGGCTTGTGCCTATAATCCCAGCTACTCAGGAAGCTGAGGCAGGAGGATCACTTGAGCCCAGGAGTCTAAGTCTCCAGTGTGCACCACAGCACTGCACCACTGCACTCCAGCTTAGGTGACAGAAGGAGAGACCCTGTTTCCAAAAAATACGTACACACAAAACATTCTCCTGGATAGACCAAACTCAGGTCATAAAACAAACCTCAATAAATTTATGAAGACAGATATAATACAAAGTATATTATCTGTCCAAACTGGAGTGTTAGAAATCAATAATATAAGGGAATTTGAGGAATTCATAAATATGTGGAAATGAACACGTTCCTAAATAACTGATGTGTCAAAGAAGAAATAATCAAAAGGGAAATTACAAAATATTTTGAGATGAATAAAGGCACAAATACCGAAATATAAGCAGTTAAGGCACTTAGAAACTTATACGTGTAAATGTTTGTATTTAAAAAGAGGACTTCAAATCAACAACTAAACCTCCCACTTCATGACCCTGGAAGCAAAAAAGCAAACTAAACATAAAACAAGCAGAAAGAAAAAAATAAAAAGAATTATAGAAGAACTTAATGAAATAGACAATAAGAAAACAACTGTGAAAACACAATAAAATCAAAAGCCAGTTCTTTGAAAAGATCAACACTACTAACAAGCCTGTACCTAGACTGACTAACATATTAATATTATTATCTCAACAGATACACTAAACATGTTTCACAGAATCTAACACTTTTTATAAGAAGCATTGAACAAACTAGGAATAGAATGGAATTCTAACTACCAAAAAAAGCATCTATAAAAAACCTACAGCCAACAACATAGTGCAATTTGTGGCAGGATGTCAGAGCATAAGACGGGTAGGAAGGGTAGGTAGGAGAGCTGCCCAGTTCATGAAGTCAGAATTCCAAAAAAGTGATAAGGCGTCTACCTGAAACAACAAGGAAGAGGCAAGTGGGTTATGCCCTGACATAAAGTTTCTGAGTATGTGCAAGGTAAGGAAGATTAGGTACACTAAGGGCTTCTCTGTGTAGAGTCAGAGCCTGAAAAGGATGAGAAGGCATCTGCCTGAGAGGAGAGGGCAAACCATGGAAGGCAGCTGGATCTAGAGTGGGGGTTGAAAATCATTCATTTGGTGTATGGCTTGGCATGTTGGAGCCTGGGCAGCCAGAGAAGGGCATCCTCACAGGGGGTTGCCTGGCTCAGGTTGTTGTAGCCTGAGGAAGATGAGAAAATATGCACAAAGGGAAGCAACCAGGCAAGGGAAGGCACACCACCAGCAGGGCAGGGAGCACATTGCCCAAAGGAATAAGCCAGGATGGGGTGTCAAGAGTTCTAGAGAGAGGGTAGCATCTGAATAAGAGGGCTGCCCAGCAGGAGGTAAAGAAACCGGGCCTCCAGAAGGATATAGGGAAGGCATCAGCTCAACAGCCTAGCTCAGTGTATTGTGCTAGAACTGAGGAAGGGTTAAGAGGGCATCCATGATGGAAGGTAACCAGAAAAGAAGCCAACACCTGCCTCAGGTGAAGAGGGCATCCATATAGAAAATGAAGGAAAGACTGAGAAGCTGTTTGATGCATTATAATGTAAATGCAGTAAACTGGATCTTTTTACTATAAAATATATTATACAACAATTAGCAAAATTTTAAAGGGGTCTGATAATTAAATGGTAGTAACAAATCATTGCTAATCTCTTGATTTTATGTTATAGAATAATTATGTGAAAGAATGTTCTTGTTTGTAGGAACACAACATTCAGGAATGATGGAGCATCATGTCAGTAGTTACTCTCATGGTTCAGGAAAAAAACTGACTGGCATAGTGCTTGTAGCTTTTCTGTAGTTTTTATTTTACTTTTAAATTTTAAAATGTGAGAGAAAGAAGGAGATAAAGATTTAAGAGAAAATGAAATAAAATAAGTGATTTAAGAAAAAGATAAGCAAAGTAAATAAACATGCATAGTCAAGTCTCTGGAGAAGAAAACCAAAGCAAGGAAAGAGAAGAAATTCTAAAGTTATAGTATAAGAACAATTTCTTAAAATATGAAAAGATGCAAACTACATATGAAAGTGCACACCACATACCTGAGAAATTAACTCAGAATGACCAACACCAAGACATGTCTACCAAAATTACTAGATTTAAGGAAAAAGAAAAAGAAATCCTTTGAACATCTAACAAAACTGAGTGTCTTGTAATGGAAAAGATATTACATTGTCAAGAGACTTTCAATACTAATACCTCATGCCAGGGAAAAATTAGTAGCATATTTAAGACATCCAAAGAAAGAAAAAAAAGTCAAGGATTTTATAACCAGGCAAAATGACTTTCAAGTAAAAAATATAAAGCACCTTACAAACTAGTATCAAAATGCATTTCTCAAGAAATACTGTTTCCATGAACTCTTCCTGAGGAATCTACTACAGAAAGAGCTAAAACACAGCCAAAACACATCAATATAAGGAAATAATATGAGCCCTAAACACACAGGTACTTATAGGACTATGATTAAATAAGAGTTAAGAGAGAATGGTATGTAATAACTGTTGTGCTCACTATGTAGATAAGACTTTGTATTAGCTTGCTGGGTCTGCTATGACAAAGTACCAGAGTCTGGATGGCTTAAATAAAATAAGTTTATTTTCTCATAGTTCTGGAGGCTGTAAGTCTGACATATGGGTGTAAGCAGGGTTTTCTTCTGAAGACTCTCTCCTTGGTTTGAAGACAGCCTAACTACCTTTTCTTCCCTGTGTCTTCACATGGTCTTTCTTTTGCCTGTGTCTGAGTCTTAATTTCCTCCTCTTTATAAGGATACTAGTTATACTGGATTAGGACCCAATAACCAAAATGACCTCACTTAATCTTAATTACCTCTTTAAAGACCCGCCTCCAAAAACAGTCACATTTCAGGCTACTGAGGGTGAGAATTTTAATGAATTTTAGGGGAACATAATTCACCTTGTAACGCCTCAACTATTTTAAAAATGGCAAGAGGGAGAATGAAGAGAACACATTCAAAAACAAATTAACTATATTTTCAGTAATTATAACAATTGGGCATTATTGGTATTATTATTCTGAGGCTGTTCTTTATGTATAATTATGGGATTTTCTAATCTATTATCCTGTGTGTATTTGACAGTCAGTATCCTCAATGAAGAAAGGAGATTTAACTTCAAGTAGGTCAAGTTAAAACACCACACTCTCCTGCTTTTTCTCCTTATTCCCTTGCTCTCCTCTTTCTCCTTTGCTGGTTCCTCTGCATCTCCCCAACCTACAAACACTGGCTTTCCCCAGGACTCATTTCTGTTATCTTTTTCTCTGAACTCACTTCATTGGTACCTAAATCCAGTCCTTTACCTTTAAATCCTGTCCATATCCTGCCAATGCCAAATTTCTATCTCCAACCTAGACGTCACCTCTAAACTCCAGACTTACTTCATTTTTCCATTTAGATGTTTATCAGGCATCTCAAACAACTATGCCCGTAACCTATGTCTGTAACCTAATATTTGATCTTCTCCGCCAAAACTTATTTCTTCATAGTCCTCCCATCTCAGTAAATGACAACTCCATCAGCTCAGTTGTTCAGGCTAAAATTCATGGGGTTACTTGCTCCTCTCAATCCTCTCTTGCTCCCTTACTCCATGTTCACAGTGACAGAAAATCCTACTGACACTACCCCCAAAGTATATCCCAAAGCTGACCTTTTAGAGTCTTAGATATTTTAGATATGCTTTATCAAAAATCTAATCAAGTCTCAATACTTTCCAGAGCTCTTTCACTAAATAACTGCAACAGCCCCCTAACTAGTCTCCCTATTTCCACCTTTTCTCCCTATTTACCATAGTAACCAGTGTGATCCTTTTCAAATTGGTATCAGGCCAGGACACTCAAAACTTTTCAATGGCTGTCCCTCTCACTCAAGAGCAAAAATAAAGTCATAACAATCCTCTGAAAGCATATAGTTGTTCCCTGAATTAATCTTTGACTCTCCCCCTTGCTCCTTCTGTGACAGTCACAGGAAAACATAGTCACAGTGTTCTTTAATCTGTGAAGTAAGCTTCTGCTAATGGCCTTCATGCTTGCTCTGGCATTTACCCTTAAAGCTCTTCACCGGATATCCACTTGACTAGCCTCAACTTCCATCTTATCTGCTTTGTGTGTCTCATAGCTCTTATCACCATATAGACACTATATATTTTTCTTTTGTTTTGTTATGTCTTCTCCCATGATACTGCACACCCTACTTCTCCAAGATACAGGCATGGGGTTTTTGTTGGTTTTGTTTAATTGTTATGTCCCTAGCATCTAGAACAGTGCCCAACGGTTTAATAAAAGAATGAATGGATGAATTAGTGAAGGCTAATTATTTGTATTTAGTTAGCATTGATTTATTTTGTTTTTCCATTCAATTGGGCTTTTGTTATCTTTAATTTGAAAGAGGGGTCTACAGCATATGCTGTGGGTAAATGAAATACTGGATACATACCTATCATTCAAGAAAAGACATGCAGTTTTGACTTTGATAATTTTGTTTTAGCCATTGAATTGTAGTCAACATCATTCTATCAAGACACATTGCAAAATACGTAACTTTTCAACTACATAGGTGCATTTATAGCCTCTCCCCAAATCTTTCTGTTAGTTATCATATGTATTACATTTATATACTCTGAATCATCCAGGTTTGCTTCTTCAGTCAGTAATGAGAGTCAAATAACAACAAATTTTTTAAATTTTCTTTCAAAAGACTCAAAGAATATTTTCACTGGATAAAAAATTCTAGGTTGACAGATTTTTTTTCTTTCTTTCAGAACTTTAAATATTTTGTTCCACCTCTATGGCTTCCCTGCTTTCTGATGAGATGTGTACAGAAATTCAAATTATTGTTCCCTTATCAGTATCTAGTTTTCCTCTGCCTGCTTTCAAGGTTTTCTCTTTATCTTTGTTTTTCCACACTTTGACTGTAATGTGCCTACTTTGGTTCTCTTTGCATTTATTTTGGTTGGAGTTTTCAGAGTTTCTTCAATCTATAAACATAATCCTTTTATCAAATCTGAGAAGTTTTCTATCATCATTTATTCAAATATTTTTTCTGGCTCTTTCTCTTATACTGTGCCTATTAGACCTTTCAAAACTGCCCCCATACATCTCTAGGGTTCTATTTTTTCACCCCAATCTTTCATAACTCTCTTCAGATTTTCTGTCAATCTATATTCAAGTTCATTTACTTCTCTATAATATTAATTCTGCTAATAAGCCCATACAGCTTATTTTTAATTCTGATATATTTTTCAGTTCTAGAATTGCCATCTGATTTTGTTTTATTTCATGGCTGATACTTCCTATCTTTTAATTCATTATAAGTAAACTTTTCTCTACCTCGCTAGTTACAATAAGACCTCATGTGATATTTCCAACATGTGGGTTATCTTAGAGTTGGTATATGAGGATTTTCTCTTCCCTTGAGAATAAGTCACATTTTTCTGACCATTTTTAGAATAAGTACTTTTGGATTATATGCTAAATAGTGTGACTATTACTCTGTACAATATTATGGAGAAACTTTCTGGCCAGAAAGTTTCCTATAAAAGCAAAAAATGGGGATATCAGTCCATGTAGACAGACTGTTCTATATTTTGACTACCCTCCGAAGCTTGCCTGCTTTTATTCAATCTCCACAACCCTCAGATAGATATTATCTATATTATGTGCAGAGTTTACAAATGGTTATTTGTGAGAAGATCAGTTTGTTAGGAGCTCACCCCTCCACACAAGTACTGGAAATCCTCTGAAGTGATTTTTAATTTTGGAGGTTGTGTTATACTTTTTCTCTTATCAGTTAGAACTTTATTATGATATAGCAAATTATAAAAACCATTATGCTATCATATTCATAAATGAAAGAGAGAACTCAAAACTAAATTTTCAAATATCTGGCCATGAAGACTAACTGCTTGCTACACGGGATTAACAAAACAATGAGAAAATGTCTAGTAATAATTATAAAATATAAAAACTTTGTTAAAATCTGATTTGCAAGCTTATGTCAAAGGGCCACCTCATACAGAATCTTGAAGACATTAAATAACCCCAAATAGAGATCCACAGTAAACTTATGTGGTAGTAAATTTTACTATACTAGACAAATCTACAGTGAGATTTTCTGTATTTTAAATATTTTCTGTATTTCTGTATTTTCCAAACTGAATGGTTTATTTAGTTAATAAGTGATACCCTAACTTATTTACCATTTCCAGAAAATAACCAAGTACAGAATACTTACTGATAAGCTGCAATGCTCAAAACCAAATATTCAACAGAAAAAAATTTACCTAGCACTACAGTGACCAACAAGTCAAAATCATTTGTGACAGGTTCTATTGAATATATAGTTTGATGACATTCTTTGAAGGTAGAATTAACTTATTTTATTAACTTTGAAGCCCATATGTTAACATGCTACCTACACTAAACTCAGAATCATAAATTTTGTCTGACCATTACAATGAAAGAAAGTTCCATATAACTTAAGACAATAAATATAAATACTATGTTATTATACAACACTAAGTAATCTCCATTTGTGATTTATCCAAATGTCCATTAGTTATTATATTCTCTACACCTTAAAAATTCCACTGTAGCCCTCTACCCCATCTCTCACAGAGAGTGACTTTACTAAGATAATTGTGACTATAATGTGTGAACTACTCAGCTTTTCTGTCAAAACACAACCCGATCATTTGCATTCCTCCTTCTCTATGTTCTCTGAATTTCTAAAAAAAAAAAAAAAAAAAAAAGCTTTTTAATATAAAAAAATTTTGCTGATGCCTGTCATGGTGCAATTGTACTTATAATATTTACAAATTTATCTACTTTTACTGACATGGGATCCTGAATAACATCATCTTGGACTCAGGGACTCATTTTATTCAGCAGTAGAAGTGTGACAGAGGGCATGTGACTGTGGGACTCATTTTTTCTACCATAATCCATATTAAGTAACTTATTAAAGGCTCAGCTAAAAAACCAGTTCAGGATGATACACTTACAAAGGTAGCTCTGTTCTCCAAAATAGTCTATATACAGTAAATATTCAATAACATTATGTGGTCTCCTATAGCTGGTCTCTAATAGCCAACAACATGGGTCTGGGAACAAAGAGTGGAAATACAATTGGTGTCCTTTATTAAAACTCTTAGTAGTCCACTTGCAGAATTTACGAGTCCCAGCTCCACTATTTTAGGTTTTGCTGGATCAGAGGTCTCAGATTCCAAGGACAGGGTAAGCAATCAACCAACCTGAAGCTACAATTACAACTCTGGTCACTTTGGGATCCTCATGCTGGTAGGGCAACCCTCAAAGAAAGGAGTGAGCAGCCAGGAGAAATAACCACAATCATCATGAGTAGCTAGAGATGGTGTTACAGGGAGCAGGGACAGGGAGCAGGGACAGGGAGGCATAATCTAGAACTTGTGTTCAGTGGGATCACCTCTTGGTGCTCCCATCATCAGTGACAATAGTCAACATGCAACTGCAGCAACTAACCAGAGCCACCAAAGGTACTCAGACCCTAAGAGGTGAAAGGCAGGGTCATCTAATCTGGCAAGCTCCCAGAGCAGCTAAAGGTCTGGCTGAGGGAAGAAAGCGGGGAGTGAAGGGGGAGAGGACAAAGTCTAGTGTTGACCTTGGTACTAGCTGTGCAGTGGGATGTTTGCTTGTCCTACTACTTACTGTGTGTTTGTTAGGGATTATGCTGGCCACCTCTTTGAATAGGTGACAAAGTTTATCAGGTAGCCTCTGTAGATCCAAGCCATGTGAAGGTGAACCAATGCAAATGCTTTCCATGTCCTCCATTCTTCTCCTGGGCCCACTTCTGACTTTAAGTATGGCTGTGGTGAAGAATCTGTGTGCATGCCGCCTGTACCCCACCTCAATCACCCTCTGTTCCTCTCTCTGTTTTTCTGCCTTAGGATTTTTTCTTTCTTTCTTCTTCTTCTTCTTTTTTTTTTTTTTTTTTTTTTTTTGGTAAGAAACAGAAGCCCTTTTCAGCCCCAGATACAGGCAGGCACAGCTGAGAAGAAACACAAGGGAGTTAATACTCCTAGGGACAGCTCTCAGGCAGTGGCGGATGGCAGCTGGTGTGTGTGTGCTTTTTTTTCCCTTCAGCTCTGAGAGGCATCCTCACAGCTGCAACCTACATTGTGGATTCTTTATTGGATTTTCTCCCTCTCCATCTTGCTCTTCCTGCTCCTTCACTTCTCTTTCATTTTTTCCAACTTTGTTGAGATATAGTTAACAAATAAAAATTACATACATTCAAAAAAAATTTTACAAATTGAGAAAATGCATGTACCTGTGGATTTATCATCAACCCCCACTAACAACAAGGGTGCAGTAAGCTGAGAACTTTCAAAACTTAATAAAATACTATCTGATGTAATGCCCAAACTTACAGGTATATCTCTTAAAAGTTCTGGCTTTAGGTACTCTATTGTGTGTTAGGATACTAAGAATACTCTACGTCACATGAGCTGTGCACACATGATGACCAGGTTACTGCTCATTATCACTGTTGTTAAAAAGAATGACGAGAAAGGCGTGTGAAAAGAATACTATAAACTACAGAGTTTGCAAAGCTGTTCAGGACAAAGTTTGCTTCTTTGTGAATAGAATTACAAAATCGCTTATATTCAGCCTTTTTCCTTGATGTTGCCAGGAAGCTCCCATCAATTCTGAAATTTCACATTAGCAATCATATTGGATATGTATTTTCTTGATATTCTACCTTTTTATATTTTATTTGTTTGCTTGTCACTCTATTTAATATCATTCTATTAGGGCTTAAAAAGACACTGCAAGTATTTTATGAAACAACTCAAAGAAGTAGGAAAGAAAAGCAAGCAGCATATTAATAAAAAATGTGAATTACAAAAATATTCCTATGCAAGATCAACAATGGCAGAACCAGGATGCAAACCCAACACAAAGACCCATGAAAGAAGAAATAGCTGGACAAGCACAAATTCATTTCTAGAGCTAGTAAGACAAAAACAAAAATGATACGGAAAATATATGATAGCAAGTATTGTTACCTTGACATAAAAATCATAGCATTATTATTCTTCAATATTATTATGGTTATTAAAGTCACTGAGAAAAAAAGATCTTTTAATATGGGTAAATTCAAACTTTCCTCTCTCTCTCTCTCTCTTTCACTCTCTCTCTCTCTATGTGTGTGTGTGTGTGTGTGTGTGTGTGTGTGTGTGTGTATGACATAAAAACTAAAAGAGAAATACCAATGCAAAAATACAAAGGCCAAAGAGGGAATTTTTTAAAATATTTTTCCTTTCCATAACACAATCTTCACATTAATTATTTAAATTGAGTTCAATAAATAAACCACACTTCCATAAAAGACAAGTACTCCTTCAGAATTATAAACACTTTGACTATAATGTGTAATTCTCTTTCAGCTCCAAGTAGTTTGAGACTTCACAATTCCCAATGTGATTTAGACAGAACCTTTATATATTCCCCTATCCAGGTGTACTGCACATTTAAAACTAACTCATATATGTGCATGCTATATCTTACCTAGAGTCTTTGTTCTTAAAGTTTAAAAAACAGAAAGAATATTATAAATTACATTAAATAATTAGTTTTGCTAAATTAGTTTACTCACTACTGTACCTACTTCCTCACTGCAATTAAAGCAAAAATATAAACTAAAATTAAATAATTTTAGGCCCATGAAGTATATTATCTTAGATTCCTTCTAAATCTTTAACTCTTCTTTCCAAGTTACCAGTAATATTAACAAGTTCTTTATTATGTTTACTATGTAATATATATATTTCAAATTTTTGTATTATAAATACTACATTAAGCAAAATAGTTTTATAAGATTTATTATTTCAGAACTGTTAACAAAAGGCATGCTATCAATATTAGAAAATATTCTGAAGAATAAAAAAGTTTATAAAGAGAAAACAGTTGAGAAAAAAGCATCTTTGAACCAAAAAGAAACACATAATAAAAACTGACTACAATCCAAAAAATAGAAATGACTCTTAAACTGTATTAAAGAAAGATTTTCACTAAAAATTATATTACATCACATTTTACATCTGAAATGCTCCATAGAATTTATAAAATTGCAGTTATTACTACCTTATATCTAGGTCCTAACTGATGAATTGCAAATATCTGTGCTGGGTTGAGTGCTTCACTGAACACATACACGGCACCAAGTTGACCACAGAATACCCTATTTGCATCAGCAGTTTCTGATGATCCAAGAAAGCACTTGTCATAGCTCTATTTATAAAAGTCATTAAAAAAGCATCATTTTTAATGACGAAAAGGTTTAAATCCTTAAATCAACCTTTATGAATATTTTAAAATATAACAATAATAATAGAGGAGAGCATCAATTAAGACTTTATTATTTAAATAATAAATGCCAGCCAAGTTTTTTGGGAAAAATGATCAATTACATTTTTTACACTTATGTTTAAGCAAACAGTAGCCATCTACTCAATCTTCTGACTTACCACTTTTCAAATATTATAGTTAAAGACAAAAGAGCTTATAATTATTTACAAACATTAAAATAATTTAAAACTGTAATGATGTATAATTATCCATATAGAGAGAGATTGATCTGAATCAAGGGAATGACTATTCCAAAATGTAATCGTGAACACATAGGGTCTAATTTTTTTATTCTACTTCATTTTTGAAATTATGAATCTATTCCTCTATTCCTCCGTATTTAGTAAAAGACACAAAGAAAATAAATCCCCTCTCATATATGAGTAGGAACTACACAGAATCAAATAAACAATAACACTAAAATCTGCTGCTTAAAGCAGATGGTACAGTGCCCTCCACATTGAGGAATTCAGCACTGAAGAAGCCAAAAGCTTAACAAGATCTTTCCAGCCTCTACTTCTTACACCCCACTCACCCAAACCAGGGAAAGCAGTCATGGCTCAGTTCCCTTCCCCTATCCCCAAAGGCTATTTCACACCTTAGAATGAATAAGCAAGAATTATATATGTAAGAAGTACTTTTGGTACTTCAATAAAGTAACAAAAAAAAATTGTGAATGCGTACAAAGGCAAAAAGAACTGTCGTCATTAAATACCCAATCTTTAATTAGAAGTATAGGAACTTAAACTTTAACTGCATAAAGTATGTATATATGTGTTATTATCTAGAATTCCCCACTTCTTAGGGCACTATTATAAATAACCAAAAAACTAAGTCTTTTCTTTCCAAGATACTGTCTTATCATTGAATGAGTCAAGAAGACCACTGGGATTTCTTCCACTCTATAATAAAAAGACTCTGGAGAGAAGATCTCCTCTGGAGAGAAGATAAAAAGCAGAATTTCATCTGTGTATTCTAATTCTGAAAACAACATTCCATTAAATATTAATTGGTTGTGGCACAACCATGAGTTTCTATGGCAGGGAAAAGCAACTTTTTCTACAAAGGGACAGACAGAAAGTATTTTAAACTTTGCTTGCCACACCTGGTTGCTGTCCCATTCTTCTTTGATTTTGTTTGTGTCTCAAGAAAAAAACAAACAAACAAAAAACCTTTAAAAATTAAAAGCCAAGAGTCTTTGCCCCCAGCTTACACAAAACCAGAAACAGCGGGAGGGTCAGATTTGGTTCATAGGGTGTAGTCTGCCAAGCCCCGATCTAGGGGACAACCTATGGACCATACACACAGTGCTGGTTAAAAGAATACAAAACAGGATAAGCAAATCCCTGCCCTTTGGGAGATTAAAGCCTATAGACATGCAAACAAAACTGAAAAATGAATTGTATTTAAGAGGTAAGTTCTTATAAAACCAGGTAAGCGTGAAGGGTTGTATATTATTGAGCTTGCAGGTACTTTCAGCATTAAAACAAACCTTTTACTTTGGCTCTGACAGGCCAGAATGTAGACAATAGAAAGCCCAAAGTAGAGAAACCGTAAGGACCCTTGAGGTTTTAATTCGAGTTTTTCACTATCTAGAATCCAACTGTGTCACTTCTTCCACTGCTAACATACTGGTAGAAACTAATATAATCTCTTTGTTTTATTGCAATAAGCCATTTAAGTGATTTTCCTGCTTCTGTAATTTCCCTTCAAAATATTCTCAATACTGCAGGCAGACTGATGCTTTTAAAATATAAGCACACATCACTTGTCTGCTGAAAACCTTCCAAGGATTTTTAAGCTGAGTAAGATGCAAAAGCCCAGGCCTTATGTTTGCTTATGAAGGCCAAAATGATTTCTGCCTAACCTTATCTCTTAATATTATTCTGCTTCTACCTACCTCTGCTCCAGACAAATTGCCTTTTCCTTGAACTTTCCTATTCTGCCTCAAAGCCTTTGCACTCACTGTTCCCACTGGATAGAAGAAGTTCCCCACATACCTTGCTTGTTCAACTCTTCCTACTAAAATCATCTCTGGACCATCCAGCTCCTCCCTTCCCTACAACTACACTTTCTGTATCCCCAATTTATTTTCTCCATAGCATTTATCACTATGTAATTAATAATAGTGACTATATGTTACACTTCTGTTTAGGGTCTTCTTTCTATATCTAAATAAGGGGTAAACCACATTTTTTAGTGCTTGATGCTGGAATAAATAGAATACAGGATTCGCGGTTTTTTATCTAAAAAACTTAAAACTTTGGCCAAATGTTCCTGTTTTTGTATCACTAATCATGTCTTTTAGCAATTTTCTTATATTAAATTTAACAGTGAAAGATTTGTTTAATAAAAAGAATAAACTTCCAAAGTTTTAAGTTTCTACCAAACTATTTTATTATTCAATTCATTTTGTAATGATAGATCATACTCTCAAATTAAAACACAGACAGAAAAATAAAGACTTACGTCATTTGTGTTAACATGCCAAGCCATATCACCATAAGATACCAGTTGTCCATTAACATAACACTGAATTTCACTGTTTCTCCATCGATTGTAAATGTGGACAATGCTGATCATGTACCACTTAAATAAAAAAATTAAATATATCAATATGTAATGTTTGGTTATTATGATCTAAAATGCAATTATAATATTCATAAAACCCTACAATAATATGCTGACAGGACTATTAATGATCATCTAATACCACTTCCTCAAGTTCCCCCTCCCATCCCTCATTTCACAGATGGTAGAAGTGGCACATAAAGAATATTCATGGAGAAGACAAGAAGTACAGCCCCTTGACCTCCAGAGTAATATTCTTTCCACTATACCAAGATTCAAAATTGTGGAAATATAATTCATTTGTGTTCATTCATTTAAAATTTACATTGTGCCAGGCACTGCAGATACCCAAGGCTAACCAGTTCTCCTAGAAGTTATGAGCTATAAAAGAAATATATATGACACAATTAAACAAATGTAGAATTATAAATCATGGTGGTTACAGTGAAGAGAAAAAGAACAGTATAAACTGAAAAAGAATAAAGTAGGATTCTACTTTGGATTACATGGTCAGGAAAGATCTGTCAAAGAAACAACATTTTAGCATTTATAATATGATTTAGGTAGTTTCAATCTCACAATTAAGATTTAGTAAATCCAGTGATAATTATATATTTAATAACTTAATAATGTGTGTTTATTAAGAATCAATAAATGAGTTCATATTAAGTGCCCATTTTATAGTTACTGCTGTCAAATAGCATTTTAAGTACCTATTTTAATACGGATGGTTTGATTTCTGAAACAACTTTTAGTCTCTTGAGAGTTAATATCCTAAAATAGAGAATATAGAAATATTTTTTTCTAAAGTATAGAAAAATACAAATGATTTATAAACATTTGAACAAGTATGCTTTCTGAAGTTAAGGGGGGAAAATTAACTGGTTTCTCCCTCCTACCAAAATATAAAACACAAACTTTGTTCTACAGATTACTTCAATGCACTATTCAATTATTTCATATATATTTTGAGAAATAAAAAGTTATAATAATCCTTAATCACTAAAATATTAGTCATTTCAAGGTATCTAAAATACTTTGAGCAAAATTCAATTTTTTTCATTTCAATTTAGAAAATAAAAATAGGCAGGGCACGGTGGCTCATGCCTGTAATCCCAGCACTTTGGGAGGCCAAGGTGCGCAGATCAACTGACGTCAGAAGTTTGAGACCAGCCTGGCCAACATGGTGAAATCCCGTCTCTACTAAAAATACAAAAATTAGCCAGGCGTGGTGGCATCTGCCTGTAATCCCAGCTACTCGGGAGGCTGAGGCACAAGAATCACTTGAACCTGGGAGGCAGAGGTTGCAGTGAGCCAAGATTGCACCACTGCACTCCAGCCTGGGCAACAGAGCAAGACTCTGTCTCAAAAAAAAAAAAAAAAAAAAAAAAAAAAAAAAACAGAAAGAAAAAGAAAAAGAAAAAAATAGTGTGTTAAAGAACTAAAAAAAGTCAGTAATACAAAACAACAGTGTAAAGGTCAAGACATTTAACTGTCTAAAATGCACATCCTCTTTTAAGGTTTTTCATTCCAGGTAATCATTAATTTATTGCAAACTAAGTCTTTCACTTGATTCGAAACTGACATATATGTTAGCCCTGATTAAAATTAGAAGAGAAAATCTTTAAAGTAGTCATTTAACCATTGTTTCTAAATATTACAAAATTATCAAGAAGAAACCATAAAAAAGAGCTTCAAATAAATTTAAGGAAAATCTTACAGAATTTTACATGTATAAGAATTAGTTTGCACATATTACCTTCACTGAGTTTGAAACTATCCAACAAGAATGCTATCTACATAACACAGAAGACACAATCTTTATATTCTGGAGTAAAATGTGTAAAAACTTTACATTTCTAAAGAGAAGAGACACAAATAAATACCCATATATAGGCAAAGATTTCCTGCCCAAAGACAATTTTAAGATAAATACTAGATATATTATTATACTTATTGGTGTACTTACGATAAAAAAAGTACTCATTCAAATAATACTTACTGAGTTCTTACTACTTCAGATAACTTAATGTACTGGGCAGGATAAATTTTACTTCCTAAAGACATGAATTGGGTTCCCAAATTACTAGCTCTATGGCTTTTGGCAAATTACTTAGCATCTCCGAACCTATTTTCATCTCCCTGAAAAAGGGGAATAATAATGCCTACTTTGTGGATTCCTTGTGAATATTATAAACAGATAATACATGAAAACTACGAAGAAAAGTTCCCAATGTATTCAGCACCCATAAATAACACACCATTAACTAAACTACTATTATGATTTTATCTACTATGTCCTCATGATGAGGTTCATTTATGCTAAAATTGATTATTATTTACCTTTCAGAGTATTTCATTCATTCAAAAAATGTACTAAGAGCCTACTTTATGCCAAGTACCCTGTCCCAACCTTGGATCATGGATATATAAAGACAGACAACATATACACACTCAAGGAAGTTTCACTAGAGAAACAGTTATGAGAACAATAGAGAATATCTAAAATACAGATTTGAGAGTAATAAAAGTAATTACTGTAAGTAACAGGGAAGGAAAGACAAATAGAGAAGAAAGACTATCATAGAAGTATTCACTAAAAGAATAAAATGAACCATAAGACTATGCTTGAAGGATGAAAAGGAATTGTTCAGTAGACAGGGGTAAAAAAACATTCCAGGTGGAATCTTAATATGATACAGCACAGATGCTTGACAAAACTTTCTTCAGTGTGTAGGTTTAGCAGGAAAAAAAAAAAAAAAAAAAACAGGCAAAGACCAGATTGTAAACAGACCTTTAGGAAACTGGCCTTTGTTTTTTTGCATAACGTGGTATAACTAAATAATTTTGAGCCGGAAAGTTAAACGATCAGCTTCATAGTTAAGGAAAATAGCTGGCAGCAATTTGGAGGTGAGATAGGTAGGCAAGTGTGGACAAAGATAAAACTGAAAAACCACTGCAAAGGTTTGGGTAAGACACCATAAGCTGCTGAACTAAGAAAAAGGCATTAGTAATTTTAAAATGAGGATGGGAATTAACTAACAGAAATGATAGGAAGTGTTAACATATAACAGGGGAGTCTAAGATGGATTCCAATTTTCACTTAGATGGGTAAGGGTACCATTAACTTAAGATCATTAATACAGAAAAATTAATCAGATTTGGAGTTTATCAAGGTTTGCTTTTGGTTGTAACAATAATATATGATAAAACTAAATGAATGCACTGATGAATTAATGAACTGATCTCAGTTAAGACCATAGTACTTATTTATAAGAAAAGTAACTTTTCTCTTTCCTTGATACATCAAACTGTACTCTACAGATAACAGACACAAGTGAGTTTTTCAATGGTTAAAAAAAAAGCCTAACTTTTGACCTGATATACATTGACTAAAGAAAATAAAAATAAACTTGGAAACTACCTGTGCATAGTGATATTATGTATATATAGTGAAGTCTGCATTTAGTTTGAGACTCAAAAAGAAATTTATAAAAGAAGGACACAACCAGAAATAAGGAAAAAATAAAGTTCCATATTAAGAATCCACAAGATATATATTACAAATTGAAGATATGGAAATAAATTGAAGATAAAAAAGTACAGATGATATCAATAGTAGCTAATATGTCTAGAGCACATATTACCATTAGATAACATGCTAATGGTTTATATCCATTTTCACAAGTTCTAACAGCTGGTAAGTGGTGCAGCTGGGAAAGCAAAAGTTTTAATGTAAAGATTTCTTTTTGAAAGGCCAGTAAATCTCTTATTAGGAAGGATAACAACAACTTAGCTAGGGCATCTGTGGGAAATTAAAGAAAGGAAGAAATAAGAGAATAAATTTATTTTGAATAATGAAGCACAATAAAAGCAAATACTTATGACTTTTCCAGGTTTGTGAGAATCTTCACAGAAGACTTTTTAAAATCCACATCATTCTCTGGCCCTGCTCCTAACTAGACCCCTTAGAATCATTGCATATTGAGAGCTTTACAAAGGAGAATGTGTTTTCCACAAGTAAACAGTGAAGAAAACACAAAATAGAAAAAGTGAAAACAAATGGGTTAAAGCGCTTTTTATTGGTTAATGACAATTTCATTTGGTTATAACTTCACTCTAATTGTTTGCATGTATATTCTTTAAACCACTGTTTCCTAAAACTGTCTGATGAGAAAGTTACCTAAATATTTGTTAAAAACACACAATCCTAACATGAAAAATCATAATACCAACAATCTGTACTTATAATCAATTCCACTGAAATTCAAAATAATTTGGCAATTTTAGCAAACTATCTTGGTCTCATCTTAGTTTTAATAAAACAGAATTTCCAGAGCAAAGGCAATGTGATTGGTATTAATCAATTTGTATTAAAAAAGAAAGAATACACCATTATAATGAATGAATATATTTATTCAGGTCACTGCTTTTTAAACTATTTTCTAAGTATATATTGATGAATTATTGTTAAATTGATATTCTTTAATAGAAACTACAATTACTGACATTAAATATAAAACAAATATTTTCATTAGAATCATGCAAAATCTAAACAAATTTTTGAAAATACCACCCAAAATATTTTTTTTCTGTATATGACAAGACACACATCAGATCATAAGCAACAAGAAAACAAAAAAGATATGAAAAAGATATAAAGACCTCTCCCTCACCACATTTGGATTCATCATATCTATTATGATTGTACCATTAATCACAAAGGGTAAGGTGATATTTCTGTTAGGAGGAGGCAGTGTGCCCTAAAAAGCATTGACAATCTCATTGTCATATACCCAAGAAAGAACCCTGAACCTGGAAGGGGAAAAAAGCCTTAAACGTGTGTGACGGGAACGCCTACGCACTCTGTCCTTGTTTTCTTTCATCTCGACTTTCAGTTGGCTTGTTACTCTGACACAAAGATGGAGTCCGGTACACAGGCAGGAAAATCTCTCTAGAAAATGCCACCTGATTATGAATGAATTATCTCTTATAATTCTAATTATACAGTTGCACATTTCTCTGCATTTTCTCTTTACAGCAGTTTTTAAAATGTGTTTTGACCTTGTTTTTGCTATTATTTGGGATATTAAGTAAAGACACATTTCATGAGCCAAAACTAACAGTACAGCAACATTCCACTCCTTGAAGCCAGCATTATTAAAGCATCAGAAATTAACAAAACCTCCAATCTTAGGAAACAAGATTCAGAACTACCAGGATTAGGTGAATCTCCCACAAGAAAAGTATCTGTGCATTGCTTAATCTGGGGGTTTAACATTTAACTTTTTTAAAAAAGAGGCAAAGATTTATAACTCCCTAGTGCCTACAATGGTGTCCAATACTCAGTAAATAATAAGTATCTATTGAAAGAATGCCATAGAACAGATCAGACTGAGATAATGAGAGAATGTAAGAGAAATACACCACAAGAGATCAAAGCACTGATCTTATAGAAGACAAAAATCAGACATAAAAGTAAAAAGAAAATGCAAACAAGGATAAGAGAAAACCATTAAAAGCATAGGAAAGCCAGTGAAAGAGAATACTACAGAGGTCATAAAAGGATAGTTAAGAATTCTGTCATAACAAGTGAGTTATAAAAATATTTACTTTTACCTGCCTTACGTGGTTGAAAATCATATTTCACACAATGCTGAAAGCATTTTCCTTTGGACTTCAATGATGTGACTATAAAACAGTTGCCAACAAAATGAGCAGAGTAACCAACTCCTTTGCTAGCATGAAAACTGTAAAGACAACTGAGAATAGTATAATATCCTCTGATAAAAAGAACTAAACACCTAATGGCTGTTAAACATTCCTATAAAAATAAAAGTTATTTCCCTGTATGGTAGAAGGAGTTTAATATGTGTCAAACAAAAACTAAACAAAAATATAAAAGGTTTGGTTATAAGTAAATATAAGAAATTTAAACTAGGAAATAAAAGACTATGGAAGCTTTCAGTATTTCAATCTAAAATCTCAGAAATACATAAAAACAAATTACTTGCCAACAAAAGCCTACCACCAAGTAGACTTTATCTACTTTTAAGGACCATTTGCAATCAGCAAATACAGAACACATTTATACAAAGTTCACATTTTAAATAACAACCTGCTCTCTAATTCCAGTGTACCTTTGAAAATAGCATACAAATTAAAAAGAAAAAGGAAAAAAAATTGTTCATATCAAGTTTGATAATGCAGTTGATCGAGCAAAGCAGTACATTTTTAGTTTAAAAAATTAAAAATATGTAACTATGAAATATAGTTGTTTTCTTCTACAGGAGCATTCCCCTTAGCTGTAAATTTAATCATGAGGTAGAAAAATGTGTAGTCATTGAAAAATGAAGGTACCACTGAAATTAATGTATAATCTCCCAAAATGACCACTTTGAAGTTCAATCCCATTTATGTTTGGAAGTTCAGATGCTTATTTAAAACTTGCTCTCATATTATCCATATATCATATTTTATAATAGAGCTTAAAAGATAGTAACAGCTCACATATTTCTGTGCTCACATTTCTGACCCAGCCATTATAAAAGGGCTTTAAATATGATTCTCTCATTAAATCCTATGGGATAGGCACTATTCCTATCCTCATTTTATAGTTGAAGACACCAAAAGTACAAGGTGGTGAAGCCAGAACTTGAACACAGGCAGTCTTATTTCAGAGTATTGCAAGTATTAAATGAGTTCATATATATAAACACTTACAATGCCTAGCACATACAATGGCAATCAATGAATGTTTGATGTTCTTATTGGTAAGTATGCTGTACTGTGCATTACTGGCATACTAAAATTACCGAGGTTTCAATCCTTACAGATCAACACATCGTTAAGTTGATCAACTAATTCTAGTGGTTTTCAGTAGTAATCCATTTGGTTAAAGGAGATTGAATATTTAAAGCCAAAAATGACTGAGCTAGAGAAAGTTAATGGAATCAATATTGAAGAAATGCAAGCATTAAGAGATAATGTTCATAATGCTAACAACATTGACACCAAGAAAGGCAAAGCATGACATTTATTACTCAGAAACATAACCACTGATATTTATAACCAAAAAGGATTCAGATACATTCATAAGCAGAAAAGGAATAATATAGGACTCCCTTGAAAATAGCAATCAAATAAAATGTAGCCATTCTAAGGAATAAATGAGAAAGTAGCTGATTATTTCACCTGACTTCAAGAAACATCTGAATGGATTTATTTATTTTCCTAGACTTTATCCAAATTCTACATAAAAGATAATTACCCATTATGACTTTAAAATTAATCTGTTCCCCAAACAGATCCTTCACATTGCTGATAATGGCCTTTCTCAAATACAACACGGACCTTCCATGTCAAAAATCTTCTGCATTCAGAATAAAATTTTAATTTCTTCAGGTTATACAAGACTTCCCACATGCTATGGCTCCAACAAACCCTTTTGATTTTATCCTCCTCTAGTACCCAACCCCACATTCCAAAGTACATCTAAATATACCAGCTGTTCCACTTGTTCTTTTACAGTTCCTCTTCCTATACATCATGTTGCTTCTATCCAAATCATTCTTCCTTCCAACAAAATCTCAATTATTCTTTAATAGCAGACTAATATGTTCCTCATCTGTGAAGCTTTTCTGGACTTCAACCTAGCTTGGTTTCTCTTTTCAATTGTGTCCCCATAGTTTTGAGTACCTAAATCTACAGTATCATTTATAAAACAAGCTGTATTTGCATGTCTAGCCATCAGAGTTCTTCAAGAGTAAGGAATGTAATCTACTCCAAACATAATGGCTGAAGATATAGAAAATACTCTGTAGATGGCCACTAAATAATCTCAAAGTAGTCAAAGAATTCTAAGTGCTTGCCATGAAAAAAAATACACATACACACGCACATACACGTGCGTGCACACACACACTATTTCAGATGAGTTAAACCCTATACTAACGTTTCAGATTTTAGTGTGTAAGCAACTAGTTCAGGCAGTTTTATTATCATACAATATAAATAACATTTTATTATCAAACAATATAATTTTTCTTATCAATTTGCTATAAATGTTTAATTTAGCCACCTTCTAGTGACACTTTTACTACATTATTAAATAAAAAGTACCCCATTGAACTTAACATACTACAATACATTCAGATGTGAACAGTTAGTAGTGTTTTGGTGGCTACTAGTTCTTCCTTAGTATAATATTTAAAGTTTAATTTCTCTGTTAAAAAGCAAGACAGAGGTATTTTTCTGACATTTATTCTCTTTTCTCATATCCTTCCATCATCAAGCTCTTTTGAAGGGAAATACTAGAAATTACAAAAAGTGAAAAATTTTGTGTTATTAATATTATTACTGAGAAAAAGATAGGAGAATTAAGAAGCTTTATATAATAGCAATGTCAAAATATGAACTTCTATGGTACAATCACCCTCACTGTCACTTTTACATTTCAGTGCTGATGAATTATGTACCAGTAAACGACTATGCATGTAATTTTGGCTCATTCTCTAAACTGCACTCCATAGAGTAGCAGGAAATTTACAAAAAAAAAAAAAATTAAGAGCTTAAACTCAGATATAAGAATTGAAGGATCATATGATGTTCTATAAAACATGTGTACACATAAGTCTATATTAATAAATTCCTATTAAGTAACTCTAGAATTTATAGAAATGCTACTATTAATATATCTGTATTAAAAAGATATTTTAAGAAATAGATGTCTGAATCTCATTTTTCACCAAGTTAGCCATCAGTCCCCAATACAGGGGTGCTAAGTCATTATAAAAAAAGATATATGCCACCCTGAAGGTAATTAGATATGATTTTTAATATATTTTCTCAGAAAATCAAATTTTTGGAAATATTTAAATTCAAAGCATTCTTTTTGCAATTTTGCATTCTTTTAACCCATTTTTCATTCCATTCTTTCTCATTTAATGTCTTGTTCCATAAATTTTAAAAATAATTAAATGCATAAGTCAAAATGTTTAAGAGTATTCTCTGGTATCTGAACTACTTTGCAGGATCAGATATAATACTGTGGAGAGTAATATCAGAACTTTTATAATTATGAAAATGCTTTTATGTCAGAAGATACTTAAGCTGAAGATTCATGGCTTACAAAAAATAAACATTTCAAACTGTAAACTTATTTTCTGGAATGATACTTGCTCTGGAATAATATTCAAAACACTTTTCTGAAATGCATCTAGCCACACAGGAGAATGAGCATGCAAGGAGGTAAAGAAAGGGTTGGTGGTGAAACAATTATAGATTTCAAAGCTATTGTTTGAAATAACCCAAACAAGCAAAACATTAGTATTTTTATCTTGAAATTCTTGGTGAATTTTATGTTCTAGCCTATAATATATTAGTTTATTTTAACACAAAAGTTTCTTCCAAAATGGACATGTCCAAAAGATACACCATGCTGGCGACGGTGGTGGCGGCGGCGGCAGCGGGTTCGGTTGCGCGTGACTCACGGGGTGGGAGCGGAGCCCAGGCCGGGAGCAGGCGCCGCTGCCAGAGACCATGGGGAACGTGCTGGCCGCCAGGTCGCCGCCCGCAGGGCCGCCACCGCCGCCTGCGCCGGCCCTCGTGGAGCTGCCGCCACCTCCGCCCTCGCCGCCGGGCTTCACGCTACCGCCGCTGGGAGGCGGCCTGGGCGCCGGCACCAGTAGGAGTCGAGGTTCGGAACTGACCCCCGGGGCTGCAACTGCCAGCGCCTCAGGGGCCGCTGAGGATGGGGCCTGCGGCTGCCTGCCCAACCCGGGCACATTCGGGGAGTGCCACCGGAAGTGCAAGGAGCTGTTTCCCATTCAGATGGAGGGTGTCAAGCTCATAGTCAACAAAGGGTTGAGTAACCATTTCCAGGTGAACCACACAGTAGCCCTCAGCACAATCAGGGAGTCCAACTACCACTTCGGGGTCACGTATGTGGGGACAAAGCAGCTGAGTCCCACAGAGGCGTTCCTTGTATTGGTGGGTGACATGGACAACAGCGGCAGTCTCAACGCTCAGGTCATTCACCAGCTGGGCCCCCGTCTCAGGTCCAAGATGGCCATCCAGACCCAGCAGTCGAAGTTTGTGAACTGGCAGGTGGACGGGGAGTATCGGGGCTCTGACTCACAACAGCCGTCACCCTGGGGAAACCCAGACGTCCTCGTGGGTTCAGGAATCCTCGTAGCCCACTACCTCCAGAGCATCACGCCTTGCCTGGCCCTGGGCAGAGAGCTGGTCTACCACCAGCAGCCTGGGGAGGAGGGCACTGTCATGTCTCTAGCTGGGAAATACACATTGAACAACTGGTTGGCAACGGTAACGTTGGGCCAGGCGGGCATGCACGCAACATACTACCACAAAGCCAGTGACCAGCTGCAGGTGGGTGTGGAGTTAGAGGCCAGCACAAGGATGCAGAACACCAGCGTCTCCTTCGGGTACCAGCTGGACCTGCCCAAGGCCAAAGGCTCTGTGGATAGCAACTGGATCGTGTGTGCCACGTTGGAGAAGAAGCTCCCACCCCTGCCCCTGACACTGGCCCTTGGGGCCTTCCTGAATCACTTCCCCATCCCTGGTCAGTCCACCTTGCCCCGTCCACTTTCCCATCTCCTCGGTATAAATCATGTTTATAAGTTATGGAAGAACCGGGACATTTTACAGAAAAAAAAACAAAAAGCAACAAAAAATATACGTGGGGGAAAAAAAAAGATACACCATGCTTATCTAAGGCTTTTAGTACTTCCTGTCATAGTTGCATATATGCCAGATTGAGGGGCACAGAACTAGGGGAATTTGGTGAAATGCTCATTATACAGAACTGTAATACCTATTGTGGCATTTTAATTATGTAAAAGCTTAATGAAATACTACATAAAAAGATACTGTTTATTTTTCTGATAGACTTCAGAGCACTCCGTGGTACTGAGATTTTCTAAAATTTAGAAAACAACGTTAGTAATTATGTTTGTCTACTATAATAATTATGTTTTTCTTCTTTCACTTTTCAGGTTTTCCATTAATATAAAAAGTAAAATTTCGATACATTTCCATTTATTTTAAATCAAAGCAGTGTCAGCAAATCTACATTACCTATAGAATATAAAGAGAAGTATGTGAAACTTTATAAACATTTAAGTTATACTTTCCTGACAGACAACCCCATACCTGCTATCATGTCATCTACAGCACTCATTTTCAGCAATACTTGTTCAATTAGTCCAGCTTCTGTGCTAGTCTGTACATTCCGAACACTTTTTCATAGAATGGCTGTAAACATGCTCCCTATTTCTGCTTGACATGTTACATCACAGTGCTCTAAAAGCTCTGTCATGCATGTTATACTCTCAGCATCCTGGATAATAAAGTTCATCTCCAGTTCAAATTCTCTGCCAACCAACTGAAAGTAAACAGAAAGAAACAATAGTGTTAACATGGGAGGTTACCAATAACAGTAGAATAAAATAATAACAACAATTCAAAGCTACTACTCTAAAAAAGTTTCAAGGCTTTTGGTATAAAATTATTTTTTATAAAAAGTATAAGAGCTACAGATAAATGACAGGCATTGTAAGCACTGAAAGTAGCGAACACTGAAGGGGTGGCCTGCCCCTCCACACCTGTGGGATATCTCATCAGGTGGGATGAGAGACTGAGAAAAGAAATAAGACACAGAGACAAAGCATAGAGAAACAACAGTAGGCCCAGGAGACCAGCACTCAGCATACCAAGGACCTGAACCAGCACCGGTCTCTGAGTTCCCTCAGTTTTTATTGATTATTATTTTCATTATCTCAGCAAGAGGAATGCAGTAGGAGAGCAGGGTGATAACAGGGAGAAGGTCAACAAAAAAACATGTGAGCAAAAGAATCTATGTCATAATTAAGTTCAAGGGGAGGTATGATGCCTGGATGTGCACGTAGGCCAGATTTATGTTTCTCTCCACCCAAACATCTCAGTGGAGTAAAGAATAACAAGGCAGCATTGCTGCCAACATGTCTCGCCTCCCGCCATAGGGCGGTTTTTCTCCTATCTCAGAACTGAACAAATGTACAATCGGGTTTTATACTGAGACATTCAGTTCCCAGGGGCAGGCAGGAGACAGTGGCCTTCCTCTATCTCAACTGCAAGAAGCTTTCCTGTTTTACTAATCCACCTCAGCACAGACCCTACACGGGTGTCAGGCTGGGGGATGGTCAGGTCTTTCTTATCCCATGAGGCCATATTTCAGACTATCACATGGGGAGAAACCTTGGACAATACCCGGCTTTCCAGGGCAGAGGTCCCTGTGGCTTTCCACAGTGCACTGTGCCCCTGGTTTATCGAGACTAGAGAATGGCGATGACTTTTACCAAGCATACTGCTTGTAAACATTTTGTTAACAAGGCACATCCTGCACAGTCCTAGATCCCTTAAACCTTGATTCCATACAACACATGTTTTTGTGAGCTCAATGTTGGGGCAAAGTGGCTGGGGCAAAGTGGCTGGGGCAAAGTTACAAATTAACAGCATCTCAGCGAAGCAATTGTTCAAGGTACAGGTCACAATGGAATTTCTTATGTCTTCCCTTTCTACATAGACACAGTAACAGTCTGATCTCTCTTTCTTTTCCCTACAAACAGAAATCTAATTTTCACATAAATGGGAAAGGGTGATTTCAAGTCTAGTAAAACAGAGCAAACTACAGCATGTGATTCCTGGGTGCGATTCAGGAAAAATTCCTAAAAAGAGGGTTTGGCCTTTAAAAGTGATAATCAACAGAAAATATAGAATTTACTAAGGATAAATTTTAAGACACGAAATTCATTTTCTTTTTAGATATTACTAGTCTTACAGATAAAGAGATGTAACTGGGGCATAATCTCCATATATAGAAGATGAAGAAATATGAAACTGATACAACTTACAATAAATGTTGCAATAATGAAATGAATGTTAAAAATAAGTTGAACAGAAATATGCAAGGTCTTGTAATGCTTTTTTTTAAAGCACAAATGTGAATTGGGTAAAGAAAGCTGATTTAACAGCAACACATTTGACTTCAGCATTATGGCAAATGAGTCCAAAGTCATACTGCCCCTCCCGTTTCGTATTTTAAGTGCAGTAATAGACAAATACACACAGAATAAAATAACATAATACTACTCTGTTACTATCTGTTGATTGAATCCCATAGGAACTATTATATTCAGTTATAAGCATCATTCTTAAAAAAGAACACTGTCAAACTGGATATCCTTTTGGTCTAAAGAATGATAAGATTTAGGAATAACTTGATAAAAACAGAAGGAAGAGTAAAGGGGACTTTGTCTTGCATCTTAGGTACCAACACCACCACCGTGGGGTAGAGCACCAAGTGGGCTCTTGGGGTCCCCAATTCTAGGACTTGACTCTTGGACAGCATTTCTAGACCTGCCCTGGGCCAAAGGGGAGCCCACTGCCCTGACGGGTGAGTCCCAGGCCAGGCAATATTCACCACAAGCTGATATAAGAGCCCTTTCTCCTTAAGGGAACATCGATGGTACTTTGGCAGTACTCCTCATGGCCAGGAGTGGCAGTGGCTACAGGGTGAGGCTCCTCAGCTTTTGGAAAGGAGAAAAAGTGGAAAGAGTGGGAAGGATTGTGTCTTGTGGTTTGAGTGCCAGCTCAGCCGCAATACAACACAATGCCAGGTAGATTTCTAAGGTTTTTGACTCTAGTCCCTGACTCCTGTATGGCATCTCTGGACCCACTGGTGGCCAGGGGGACTTTGCCACCCTGAAGAGAAGGACACAGGCCCAGCTGACTTTGCTACCTGCTAATTGTAGAGCCCCAGGGCCTTGAGTGAACATAGGCTATAGCCAAGGAGTGATTAAGGCAAGGCCCAGCACTGTGCTTGCTTCAGGTGTGACCCAGCACAGTCATGATGGTGGTGGTCATAGGGGTGCTTGTATCATACATCATATCAGCCCCAGCTTTAGGTATCTCAGAACAGAGAGAGAGAGAGAGACTCTGTGGGCTTGGGAGAAAGTAAGGGAAGAGAAAAAGAGACTCTGCCTGGTAATCTAGAGAATTATCCCAGATCTTATCCAAGGCCATCAAGGCAGTACCTCTACAAGTCTGCAAGAACCACAGTGTCACTGGAAAGCCTTCCCAAGAAGGATGGCTACAAATAAGCTCAGGCAATGAGGAGTACAATAAATACCTAACTCTTCAATGCTCAGGCCCCAAGGAACATCTACTAGCATTAACACCATCCAGAAAAACATGACCTCACCAAATGAACTAAATAAGGCACCAAGAATCAATCCTCAAGAAACAAAGATATGT
The DNA here is from genome assembly GCF_029289425.2 of Pan paniscus. Taxonomy (NCBI): domain Eukaryota; kingdom Metazoa; phylum Chordata; class Mammalia; order Primates; family Hominidae; genus Pan; species Pan paniscus. The sequence continues at coordinate 43,489,911 of NC_073262.2, forward strand.
GATCTTTCACATGGAGAATTCAAAATAGCTGTGTTGAGGAAACTCAAAGAAATTCAAGATAACACAGAGAAGGGATTCAGAATTCTATCAGATAAATTTAACAAAGATATTGAAATAATTTTTAAAACTCGAGCAGAAATTCTGGAGCTCAAAAATGCAATTCGCATACTTAAGAATGCATCAAGTCCTTCAAGAGCAAACTGGATCAAGCAGAGGAAAGAATTAATGAGCTTCTGAAGAAAGGCTATTTGAAAACACACAGAGGAGAAAAAAGAATAAAAACCAATGACACATGCATACACGATCTAGGGAATAGCCTCAAAAGGGCAAATCTAAGAGGTATTGGCCTTGAAAAAGAGGTAGAGAACAGGGTTAGAAAGTTTATTTTGAGTAAACATTCCAATAACAGAGAACTACCCAAACCTAGAGAAAATATCCAAGTACAAGAAGGTTATAGAATACCAAGCAGATTTAACCCAAAGAAGACTACCTCAAGACATTTAATAATCAAACACCCAAAGGTCAAGAATAAAATAAGAATCCTAAAAGCTGCAAGAGAAATAAACAATAACATACAAAGGAGTCCCAATACATCTGGCAGCAGACTTTTCAGTGAAAACCTTATATGCCAGGAGACAGTGGCATGACATATTTATATTGCTGAGGGAAAAAAACTTTTACCCTAGAATAGTATATCCAGTGAAAATATCATTTGACCATGAAGAGGAAATAAAGACTTACCCAAACAAATAAAAGCTAAGGGATTTCATCAACGCCAGACCTGTCCTACAAGAAATGCTAAAGGGGGTACTTCAATCAGAAAGAAAAGGGCATTAATGAGCAATAAATGATCACCTGAAAATACAAAACTTACTGATAATATAAGTACACAGAAAAATACAGAATGTTATAAACACTGTTACTGTGGTTTGCAAACTACTCTTATCCTAGGTAGAAAGACTAAATGATGAATTAAACAACAATAATAACTACAACAACTTTTCAAGACATAGGCAGTATAATAAGATATAAACAGAAACAATGAAAAGTTAAAAAGCAAGGAAATGAGGTTAAGGCAAGTTTTTACTAGTTTTCTTTTTGCTTGTTTGCTTATGCAAATAGTATCATGTTATCAGGTTAAAATGATGAGTGATAAGACAGCATTTGCAAGGCTCATGGTAACCTCAAACCAAAAAACATACAATGGACACACAAAAAAATAAAAATCAAGAAACTAAATCACCAGAGAAAATCATCTTCACTAGAGGAAGACAAGAATGCAAGAAAGAAGACCACAAAACAACCAGAAAACCAAAAACAAAATGGCTAGAGTAGATCCTTACTTAATAATAACAGTGAATGTAAATACACTAAACTCTCCAATCAAAAGACACAGACTAACTAAATGGATGAAAAAACAAGACCTATTGATCTGTTGCCTAAAAGAAACACACTTCACCTATAGAGACACATAAAGACTGAAAATAAACAGATGGAAAAAGATATCCCATGCCAAAGAAAACCAAAAAAAGAGCAGAAGTCACTATACTTATATCAGGCAAAAGAAATTTCAAGACAAAAGCTAACTATAAAAAGAGACAAAGAAGGTCACCATATAAAGATAAGGGGGTCAATTAAGCAAGAGGATATAATAATTTCAACATATATGCACCCAACACTGGAGCACCCAGATATATAAAGGAAATACTATTACAGCTAAAGACAGCTATAGGCTCCATAATATCTGCAGACTTCAAAACCTCACTTTCAGCATTGGACACATCTTCCAGAAAGAAAACAAAGAAACATCAGAATTAATCTTCACTGCAGACCAAATTGAGCTAATAGATATTTACAGAACATTTCATCCAGAAGCTGCAGAATACACATTATTTTCCTCAGCACATGGATCAGTTGAAAAGACAGACCATATGTTAGATCACAAAACAAATCTTGAAACATTCCAAAAAAATGAAATAATATAAAGCATCTTCTCTGACAACAATGGAATAAAACTAGAAATACCAAGAGAAATTTCGGAAACTATACAAATACATGGAAATCAAACAATATGCTCCTGAATGACAAGTGGGTCAATGAAGAAATTAAGAAAGAAATTGAAAAATTTCTTGAAACAAATAATAATAGAAACACAACATACCAAAATCTATGGGATACAACAAAAGTTGTACTAAGAGTGATGTTTATAAGTGCCAATATCAAAAAAGAGGAAAAATATCAAATAAACAATCAAATGCTGCATCTTAAAGAACTGAATGATCAAGAGCACACCAAATCCAAAATTAACAGAAGAAAAGAAATAATAAAGATCAGAGCAGAAATAAATAAAATTGAAATAAAAAATACAAAAGATCAAAGAAATGAAAAGTTTATTTTCTGGAAAGCTAACCAAAATTGACAAATCTTTAGCCAGACTAAGAGAGAAGATCCAAATAAAGAAAATCAGAAATAAAAAAGGAGACACTACAACTGATACTGCAAAAATTCAAAGGATCATTAGCGGCTACTGTGGGCAACTACATGCAAATTAATTGGAAAATCTAGAAGAAATTTATGAATTGCTACACATATACAACTACCAAGATTGAACCAGGAAGAAATCCAAAACCTGAACAGACTAATAACAAGTTACAAGACTGAAGTTGTAATAAAAGTCTCCCAGTAAAGAAAAGTCTGGGAAATGATAGCTTCACTGCTGAATTCTAACCAAACATTTAAAGAACTAATATTAATTCCACTCAAACTATTCTGAAAAATAGAGAAGGGCATAATTCCAAATAGAGGAGGAAGGAATACTTCCAAACTCATTCTATGAGGCCAGTATTACACTGTTACCAAAACCAGTCACAGACACAAATTTTTAAAAATATATTTATTGACTGACCAAAAAATAGAACAAATGAGGGATTCTTACCCCAATTTTGTTTGTTATAAATATTTATAATATGTCTCTAGTTCTACAGTAAGGATATAAGCTTGGTTAGTTACATGGCTTTAACAAGTTTACATCAAAAAATATCTCATAAGCCACTGGCACTCTGAAAAAGGTACTGTGATGCATTTCATTGGTTTCATTATAATAAGGTCTCTTGTAAAAATTGTCACTAAGCAAAAAATAACATAACTCTGGGCTACTAGAAAATCCTTCTTAGTTCTTCATAAGTACAACAAACAAGCACCTAACAGTAGAAGTAAATTGGACATGCTGCCAGAAATTACAACAATGAATGCAAATTTGAATACTAGTTTCATAGTTCTCAGCCTCAAAAGTGAGAACCTTAAAAGGTAAAAAGATTTTGGAATGACAGTTTCAGTAACACTTGGTTGGGAAAAGATTGGTAAAAATACAAAGAATAACTTTATTCTTAGTTTTTCCTAAAAATGAATTATTAGGCAAAAATATAATGGATATCATGTCTGTAACTCATAAATTACAGACATTACACAGCATAAATATTTTTAAACAACTACATTTACATGTAAGAGTTTTTGATATATTAGCTTGCTGGTCTAGAAGCAAAATAATTACCACTTGGGGAATAATAAGAAGGAAGAATGAGTTCATATATCAATGTGCAAAGGAATCAGCATATCCATATTTTAAAACTGAAAAAGATGTTACAAACCATCTATTTGAATTGCTCCCTTCATGGAGAGCCTAGCTAGGCTTTTATATAGTCAAATGGATACTGTTTAAATGACTTTTAATATTTCAAAAAGTATCACATATCATATTCTTGAGAACTAGAACTACATGAGCTAAGTGAAACATCATCTTTTATTCTTCACTGACTATAAAGGCAATGCTGTTAATCTAGCTATCTCACTGCAAAACCAAGTCATATTTATTTAATAGAAATAACAGTAGAAACTGGAGAAGAAGGTAAGGTAAGAAATAATTTTAAAAATTAAATGTTGGTAATCATGGAATCCCTACACCAAGGTCAAAAGCTAAGGTAACAGACAGGTAGACTATTCAAATTTCCTGACTAGTCCAGTGATCTTGCCTACCTCCACACTACTTTGAATACAGGACATAAATAATAGATTTAACAAATGTCAAATGTTTACAATAGTGACCATGGAGCAATGAGATTACGGGCGACTTTCCATTTCTTCTTCACATTTATTTTTAAATGATTTGCAATAAGCATATATACTATTATAATAAAAACATACACACACACTCACACACATTTAATAGTGAGTCTTCCTAAAGCAAAACCTGTAATTGTACAAACCATGTTCAGAAATATGATTTTCCCATGTTTCCTTTTCCATTCACATAATCTTGGAGTATGTTTCGTCATTTATAAAACAAGGGTAATGGTTGGTTCTTACACCATGTTTCACCAATTATTGCTGGGACCACTCAAAAAATAGATGTAAAAGTAAATCTACTAACTGATTATGCAATGAGTGCCACTCATGTGGTATCTAATAAACAGTCTTCATTCACTAGAAACATGAGAATTTTTTTTTTTTTTTTTTTTTAAACAGAGTCTTGCTCTGTCGCCCAGGCCGGAGTGCAGTGGCGCGATCTCGGCTCGCTGCAGGCTCCGCCCCCCGGGGTTCACGCCATTCTCCTGCCTCAGCCTCCGGAGTAGCTGGGACTACAGGCGCCCTTAAAAGCCTAAAGGAGAACTAACATTTTATTCCTTACTACACGTACCTATTGAATGTATCTTGCAAGCCATGTGTAGTTTCAAGGTACAGGAAATATAGCGGTAAATGAAACAAAGTCCCCGTCCTCATATAGCTTATGTTCTAATACAGGTCACAGACAATAAACTAGTAAAATGTATATAAATAATATGATTTCAGAAAATGATACTTTTTTATGGTATTTATTTTTATGAAAAAAATATAGTCTTGTAGTAATTTGTTATACAATTTTTTCCTGACTACGTTAGCACTACTTGAAGGCAGGGACTATAGCTTATAAATAAACTCTGCAGCAATAAGCTAGGCTCATTGATTGATACATGGTAAATAATTGATAAATGTCTCAAGGAAAGAAAGGAGGAAATAACTTAAAGGTAAAAATTCTAAAAATTCAATACATTCAATAGTTTGACACAGATTACTTACATTACAAGGCAATGTGTCACATATTAAAGGAAGAAAAACAAAAGGTTTTAAAGTCAGAATAAAATCATTCCTCTATGGGACTGTTAAATTCCCTAAAACATGATTTTGGGGGAATAATAATGTCCTCAAAACTAGCATTCAAAGTATTGAATCATCATTGTTGTGTTAAGTAAATTATTTGGCCTCTTGGAGTCTTGACTTTCTTACCAATGAAATAGGAATGAGAGCATAGGAATGAACAGCTCTCATTATAGCAAGGGGTTGTAAGCACAAATGAGATAAATTATGATCCTTTGAAAAGTACAAAGTATTACAGAGAAAGCAATAGCATTAATTCTGGCAGCAGTCTGGAATGGAGCAGTAATTCCAGTCATCTGGAAATACAGGCAGTTGTGAGTCACGGCTCGTAGACTCAGAGCAGGGAACTGCTTTGGATAAAGTGTGTGACAAGTTGTGGGGGATGTTAAAAGGAGCTAAGCAGGGCCGGGCGTGGTGGCTCACGCCTGTAATCCCAGCACTTTGGGAGGCCGAGGCGGGCGGATCACCTGAGGTAGGAAGTTTGAGACCAGCCTGGCCAACATGGGGAAATCCCGTCTCTACTAAAAATACAAAAATAAGCCGGGTGTGGTGGCGCATACCTGCAATCCCAGCTACTCGGGAGGCTGAGGCAGGCGAATCGCTTAAACCCGGGAGGCAGAGGTTGCAGTGGCCACTGCACTCCAGCCTGGCCAACAGAGCAAGACTCCCTCTCAAAAAAAAAAAAAATTGGAGCTAGGCAGGTTCCATGCCCAGAGCTAGTGGTCAGGAATCAAATGGCAAGGAATCAAAACTGGTCACACAAGCCACAGTTGGGGCAAACCTGAAAAGACAGTTGCAGTGACCATGGATCCTCAAGAATGGAATAGGAAGGCAATATAAAGTTTGGTAAACAGTCAGGAAACTGGAAATGTGATGAACAAAATGAAGGATAATGTAAACGAGAGGCCAAATTTGAGATCTTCAAAAATGCAGCAAGGCAGTTTTGTGTGTCAGCTCCAGTGTATGTATAAGGATCCTTTGAAGGAAAGCATTGACTCTTGAGGAGCAGGTGCTCAGGATTACATGATTGAGGTAAGGGAATGTAGGTGGAACTGAACCAACAGTTTCTCCTCAAGAAAATTCTGGCAATAAGTATCTTAGACAGTTTTTAGAAGAACCTTTCCAGTCATCCATTTTCTAATTGGACAGCAAGATAAAGCTTTGTCAAATCTCTAGACAAATTTCCCTTGGGATTTACACCATGTTTTCATGATACCACAAAATATTTTGAAAGTAAAAAAACTCAGTTGTTGATGTATGCACTCATTATTAGATCCTCAGTATGTATGGTTTCAGCTAGGAATGAAAGCATTGCCTCCTCTCTTGTTGACCTGAGTTTACTAAGTAACTGGCTAAAGTTAATTAATGAATCAATTGTACTGTAGCAACATGCATGTGAATGCTAGGCAAAACCCTCCTGTGGATGGCAGAGAATTACTGTCTTTAGGTAACTGTTTGTTTGCTTTCTATCTCTACATTCAAATCTGACCAAGGAATGCCACTAGCTAGACATGTGTAGTGATTACCAGCGAACCTCAGGCCAGGCTCACTCAGGACTGGCTACCCCCAGGATGGAGGGTTGGCATGCCAGTAAGGAACCTGGCCTTAGCAGCAAGTTTTTTTTTTTTTTTTTTCTGCAAGTATCGTATATTTCTTCTCCAACCAATTTTGTTCCCCTTGGTTCCTGGGAACCATTATACTGTTAGGTTAATGGATCATTGGTTTATCCACCTGTACGTTTCCTGAATTTTGGCCATTCAACCATGCATTCCTGGTGATTGGGTTTACAAGTACTAGTTTCCTAGGTCCAACATCACATTCAGATATCTCTTAACTATAAATTGGTGTAGTAACTGTGATATATCAGCATAGAGATGGCTCCATCCATTAAAAATATATTGGTGGCTTCAAAAAGTTTTATATTTGTTACTGGCATATAAAACAAATAAATGGCCAGATACAAAATTGTGCAGAACCCAGATTAGTATCTAATAAAGAATTAATAAAGAATATGTATTAATATAGATATATTTATTTACATATTAATGGTTTTTTCAAATTGGCCAAATTTTTCAAAACAATTACATATTAAAAATTGAGATATATGAAAATTCTAACTAATAGATTTATAGTCATTCCTAGGGTAGGCATTAACACCTCTTGGTAACTTCTGTAAGTTAATTATAGTTTAACTTCCTAATTAATTAATTCTGTAAGTTAATTTATAGTTTAACTTCCCAGAGGCTTTGGTGTCTTTTTTTACCCTCACTTTAAAATACACACAATAGTATATAATATATCACATTTGGTCAACAGTTCAAATTTTTTTATTCTTTAAAGCATGTACAAAAAATATACTAGTTAGAATTCCTGTGAAAAATTCTAATACAGAGGAATTATATGGCTATGTTTGGAAAGATAATATTTCTTTAAAAATGTGTTGTTTTTTATGTTTTATGTTTGCAATAAGCATTATTTAAGTTTGATTGAAGAACTTCATGATTTTTATGTATTACTTTCTTGTATTGAGAAATAGTGGTCCATTGTTGGGCTGTATTTAAAATTAATGTGTATGAAACAAGAAATATTTAATTAGTTATTAATTTTCCACAAGTAATATGTGTATTTGACCTAAATCAGTATCTTTTATCATAACAGCCTCACATACAACAAGAATAATAGCAAGGACAACAACACCAAATCTGAATGTTTCCTTTGTGCCTATGCTCCTAACTATCATGTTATACTCATTCATATAAACCTAACAATTAATTTGAAGTTAGACACACAGGATTTACTCATCAGTATTAGAGCATTCGCTGTTATCCAGGAAGAAAACTATCCCTGGTGCTGAAACTGCTCCGTGTAGTCCTTGTGGTTGAAGAATTAAAACAGTTTCTTTTAGACATTTCCTTTCAGGAAGTATTAAATTTCACATATGCTAACATCTTAATTAATATAAGATTAATATTCTACTTATGACTATGTTTTAATATTGAAAAATGAGTTTATGATGAATTTCATTAGTTTCTAGAGAAAACAATGGTTTAAAAAATTTCAGTACATAAGACATTGAAGCATCTATGAATGTTCCAGAAATCTGAAAACATATACCACTAATCAAAAGTTTCTCCATTCATGTTGACTAGCATTTGCCTTAGGTGTCAGAATTAATGGATTTCTGTTAAAAATAAACACCTGAAATCTAATTCCCTAACTGCATTATAACACACTTGATTACAAGTACTTAGCTTTTATTTAATGCTTATAATGACTTTAAATTGTAGCGAAATGGGCTTCCCCCAAGAGGACTGCTTTGTTGATCCTGAGTTGGGGTCCTAAGCCAGAAGTTAACTATGCTTTCATATATTCTTGCAAGTAGAAGTACAGTGTTGGTGTAAATTCTCCTTAGATGGATAGCTAAGCCCAGAGGAAATAATGGTAATTGACACCATATGACCGTATGCAATTCATGTGCATATCAAGAAAAGAACATTATAGGTCTGGTGAGACCCTATTTTGTTCTGACAATGTCATCTGTATTTATATGTCTGTTTCGGGAATTTGGAAGTCAAGGGATTCTGTGCTGGATTGTAAAGCTTCTGCTTTGTGTGCTTCTGCTTGATGTAGCTACTCAATTTTGTATTCTTGACTAATAAAGTCATAAACATAATTCAACCTCTGTGTGTGTGCTCTCCTTCCATTAATTTACACTTTAGCAAAAAGTATTGAATGTGTGTGTTATGTAACAGTTTCCTATAAATTATATTAAATGATTTATTAGCTTTATTCAATAAAGTTTTAAGTGTTTTCTTCTATGACTACATTACTTGTTAACAAGAAATTTCTTTAACTGAAAACTTCAAGCAAGATTATCTGGGTAACTCTTTCAAAAAGAATTGTACCTGTATTTTGGGATTGAATATATTAATTTCTTTTACTGTTTTAATAGGACATAATTTTACAAGACAAGCCACTTTTTCAAAGCCTGCTTCTCCTCCCATTTTCCCTATCTCTGTGATTGACACCTCCAACCCCTGTAGCCTGCCTCTGCTCTCTCTTAACCAAGTCCTACTGATACTACTTCCTAAGTATTTTTCAGCCCTGTCCTTCCTCTCCATCACGATGGACTCATTTCCAGTTGAAATCCTTATGGTACCCTCCCTGGATTATTGCAGTAATCAGAGAGCTGGTCTCCTTAACTCAGGATTCACTTCTTCTCATCTGTTGTTCACAGTGACACCAGAAAGATATTTTAAAATGATGAACTAGAATTAATTATATAAAACACACATACACACATAAATAATACTTAAATCTTTCAATGATGTTCCAATTATATAAAATATAATATAGGAGGCACTTTATGTTCTGGCCTCAGTCTTTCAATTCAAACTTATCTCCTGCCACTATCTCCTTTGACAATTGTATTCTGGCTACTTTAGAATAATAATAATATATAATATTCATAGAGCCCTTCCTGGGTTCCTATCACTGTACAAAATACTTCACATATAACATTTAATCTTTGACAACTTTATTAGGCAGGTACTATTATTATCTATCTATATATCTATATCTATATATATATATAATCTATATTTTATAGATAAAAAAAGAGGGTAAAAACTTGCCAAAATTGCAAAGCTTAGAAGTGTAGCCATTGGGATTTGAGTCTAGGCATCCTGCCTCTACAGTCCACAGTGGCTTTCTTGTGCTAAAAGGCTTGCAGTTCCCTAGACTTGACATTTCTCAAAATCTGTGTCTTTCATATGCTCTTCCAATTGTCTGGAAAATCTTTCCCAACCTCAGTCTACCCATGGTACTCATGTTCATCCCACAAGAAATGACTCCATCTGTCCCCTCTCCATGAAAATTTCTCTGAATCTCAGCACTTTGGGAGACTGAGGCGGGTGGATTGCCTGAGCTCAGGAGTTCGAGACTGCCCTGGGCACCATGGTGAAACCCCGTCTTTACTAAAATACAAAAAACTCACCAGGTATGGTGGCACATGCCTGTAATTCCAGCTGCTCCAGAGGCTGAGGCAGGAGAATTACTTGAGCCTGGTAGGCAGAGGTTGCAGTGAGCCAAGATTGCACCACAGCACTCCACCTTGGGCTATAGAGTGAGACTCCATCAAAAAAAAAAAAAAAAGATAGAAAGAAAGAAAGAAAGTTTCCCTGGTAAGGACTCATGCCTTGGCACTGAGGGCATCTTGCAAAACTCAAGGATGCCACTTGGTGTAGCAGATAGAAAATAATTGTGATATGAGACAGGCCTGAATTGGATTTATGGCTCTATTGCATATTGGTTTTGTGATTTGGGGAAAGTCATTTAATCTTTCTGAATTTTAGTTTCTTTAGGGATTAATAGTACCTTTTCCAGGGAGCTGTTATTAGGAAGAGACAATGATCAGAAAATAGCAAGAATTCATTAGTGCCCTTACCACCCTTCCTCTGTTGCAGCCCTCAGTACCTGAATGGCAATCGTGCATCTTCTCATCGGCCTGTGAATTGCTTCCCCTTTCATCTTAGGCTCTGCAGTATTCAGTGTCACTAGTGAAATGTGTGAAATGAATGAATTGACAACTGATGCTTAATACCTAATGAGACAAGTGAATGAATCCTTTTGTTCATTTTATGGCCAGAAAGATAGTGTAATTAAGTAATAACAACTGGCAAAAAAGAGAAACTCCACCTATACTTTGTCCTTTTCTCAAGTAGCATCTAAAACTTTTTCCTTCTGATTAAAAAATTATCACTGAAAGATCTCTTTGAATGTGTCTTGAATTTTATATAAGCAGGTGATCTCAGCTCAGCATAATATTAGAAGATTATATGATTTTAAAAATTGGTTCATAGTTTTATAGTCTTGGAATATCTATCTATCTATCTATCTATCTATCTATCTATCTATCTATCTAGGTATCTATCTACCTATCTACCTACCTACCTACCTACCAATCTGTCATCTTCAAATATATTTAGGCTGCTTTCCTGAGGCTGATTTTTTATTCCATTCTTTCATTTTTTTCAAGATCCTGGTATTCCCTGGTGTATTGGGTCTAGGTATTTATGATTAGGAGAAGAAATGATTCAGTGGCAGCTCCCCAGGATTTTGAATTATGAGACATGAAACTAGAAATGGCAACTTGGGTGGATTGTTTGAGAACACTGTGTATTACTGCTTCTGTATCAATTTCTATTCTCCCTTGTTCATACTTTTTTAATATGCATTTCAAGCACTATGTATTGGTGAACATTTCAACCCAAATCATATAATAATAGAAGATGCCATAGTTGGAAAGGCATAAAAGGTCATTCTAAATGTGTGAACAAATTAGAGAACTACAAAATTAGAGATCATCATAGCTATATTGCAGACAGACTTCATTGCTTTTCACAGAAATTAAGCCATAGATAACAATGACAGGTTGAAATAGGTCATGATTTCTAAAAATAATGTCATGTAAATTACCTACGTAAATACATTAAAATATGAATTATTTGAAAAAATGAATAGTAGGTCCTCAGAATAGCCCTACACATAAGTATATAACAAAAGCATGAGTTCAAGAGCAGAATGTTAATGAAGCTCCCTGTCTTGGTTTCTTTAATAAGATTCTTCTATTCTGCTTTCTGGAACTATTATGTTCCCATTATAAACTTTGTACCAAGTTAAAAGTAAGGCCCCTTTTGCCCCTTTTTTCTGTCTTCCTGGCTCTCTAGTCCTAGGAAGTTAAAAAGAGTCAGAAAATCCCATCTTTTCTTCCATGAAGTTTGGGAGAAAAGTCAAGATAGGCTATAAGGTGTTGCACTTGATAATCCAACCATCCTTCTACTGATAGTAGAGTCTCATTATCCTTCCTCAGATATATGCAATGACAAAAATAGATAATGAGAAAGCATGCATCCAAGTAACTCTTTGAGTGTATAAGGGCTGATTAAGTTGAAAGAAGATTGCCAGGCGAGGTGGTTCACGCCTGTAATCCCACCACTTAGGGAGACTGAGGCAGGCAGATCACTTGAGGTCAGGATTTCGAGACCAGCCTCACCAACATGGTGAAACCCCGTCTCTACTAAAAATACAAAAAGTATTCGGGCGTGGTAGCGCATGCCTGTAATCCCAGGTACTCGAGAGACTGAGGCAGGAGAATCACTTGAACCCAGGAGGCAGAGGTTGCAGTGAGCTGAGATGATGCCACTGCACTCCAGCCTGGGCAGAAGAGTGAGACTCCATTAAAAAAATTGCAAAGTATCTACTAATCTAAAAAATGCACAGCCTCAGTTCTCAAAGAGTTTATGTTGTAGGATCATGTCAGTTCCATGTATAATTTGTTTATCACAACTGCACACTGTTACGTAAAGGAAATGCACAACTTGAGATATTTGTTTTGGCTAGAAAACTGAGAAACATTAATAGAGGCAATTTGTGAACTGTCTTTTCAAGGAGGTTTTTAAATGGAATGTATTCATGATAATGTCAATGCAGGGCTACCTAGAGACAGAGGGAAGAATTAAACAAGTTTTTTTTTTTAACTTAACTTTTGGACTCAGTTATTAAGAAAGCATTTAAAAGTAAAGTCAAATTCAAATCTTTCTATCCTGTGAGCTCTGCCTCTCATCTCTGTCAGGCTCCAACTCCATCAAAGACTGGCGGTCACATGAATGGAGTGGAAAATATTCTCTAGTTTATTTGTTTGTGTATTTTTTCTTTAATGTTCCAACTCACATAATAAGTTTAACATGAAAATTAAAAGCAATCACATGTAATTCTCAATATCAGAGTAGATGAGAGTGGCTGCCTTCTCACCAATACCCAGAATGCATTGCAGTTTTCCCAGCTGCCCTTGCACCTTCTCAATAGCCACGTGACCAGCTTTGGTGACTGCTGTGTGTCAGTGAAGGGAGTATTTTCCCCTTTTCCCTAGCTAACATGCAGATGTGGTGATGAGCTCTTTTGGGCCACAAAGGCCATGCCATAGTGATTGGATAAAAGAAAAATAGAAGATACCCAAGCACTGACCTCCCTGTAAAGCTATGCCACCTTAACAACTTGTTCTATTATGTGACTGGGAAATAGTCTCTTTTCTTGTCTAAGCCACTCTTATTTTGAACTTCTATCACAGCCACCAAACCTGCATCTTAACTAACACAAAACTTTGTACCTGGAAGAGGAGCTGAACAGAAGATAATCTGAAATACGTGGCATTTACTCAGAATTCCCCAGCATGTGACAGTGATAAAGCTGGTGAGTTTTGCTAGGCCATGGACAAATGTTTGTTAAAACCACCATCTATGATGTCATGGAAGGTAGAGCACATGGCATCTGAACTTCTAACTCCAAAGAACATGGAGGAAAACATTTCAAGTGTCTGGTATAAGATGCTTGCTTCTTGCTACTTTTAGTAAAGGCTCCAAGAGAGGAACTCAAGCTGGAGCTAACCAACATAAAACAGGGCAGGAAAGGACTATAACTACACCAAGAAGACTCTCTGCCTGTGGCTTGAGATTGAAGTTGGCTAAAGTCTGGGAGGAGCTTCACAGTAAGCCTGCCAACTACTTCCCTACACTGAAGCAGCTGGAAGAAGTGGGTCTGAAGAGCCTGCCCTAGCAGGAGATAAAATTGTGGCCCCAAGCCAAGGCAGCCAAACAATGAATATCCCTAATCTGAAAATCTGAAATCTGAAATGCTTCAAAATCTGAAAGTTTTTGAGCACTTACATGATGCTCAAAGGAAATGTTCATTGGAGCATTTCAGATTTCAGATTTTCAAATTAAGGATACTCAACTGGTAAGTATAATGCAAATATTCCAAAATCTGAAAAATATCCAAAATCCAAAATACTTCTGGTCCCATGCATTTTCGATAAGGGATACTCAGCAAGTATTTTAAAAGATCAAAATAAGGCTAAGAAAATATGGATATTTAAGCTTATGGTTCTTTACATGGAACAGTTGAGGCCATTAAAAAAATGTCTAAGATATAGGCAGTGGAAGGCTGAATTCAAGAAAAAGTCTCAGAGGAAACTGAGAAAATGATGTTGCTTGGGTGGAGAGGAAGTTCTGGAATAAATGTGGCAGTTGTTAGAAGACATTATAGTTAGAAGACATTATAGTTAGATGGATAGACAGTAAAGAGGGGGCTTTTGTATTAAAATAGAAGAATAGTGGTTGGGAATAGGAAATATGGAGCTAAAATTATGCCAACCTACTTCTATTAAATAAATTCTATGACACCTTAGCCTTTGGGAAAATGACTAGCCTTCAGTGGAGCACACGTCAAGGGAAGCAATGTCCCCATAGAGATAGCTGAATTTTAATTAAAGCAAAGAAATGGAGTTGATGTCCTCTAATGAGGTTTCCAGAAGTCACATTGAAAATATTTGGGAGGGAGGGAAGATTGATTCAGAAGTAAAACACAGAGCAGTATGGAGATAAGACACTGGAGAGCATAAATGAGTCGAGTTTTCAAAAAAAATAGAACAAAATTTTTTGAAGTCAGTTGCCTATTATCTTCCTTCATAGTTCTTAGGGAGATATAACTAAAGGCCTCCAAAGAATTTGTGTCTGTCTATAGGGTACAGAATAAATTTATTTCAAAGATCTCCTCCTCCCAGAGTTGACTGTTTGACTTAGGGCAAAAGACTGAATGTAAATAGTAGCGAAACTGTCTCTGATATTATTGTAAGGAATAAAATAATTTTGCTTTGTAAATAAAATAGAATATTTTCTAGAGAGAACTGACCCAAACTCAATTTTAGGACTGGTCCTGAAATTCAGAAATGCCTTTCCCATATTGCCTAACTGTGCCTTTTTCACTGGAAATAAAAGCGCTGCCTTCAGGGAGCACACCTCCCCAGAGATAGTAAAATCAATGAGAAATGCAATGTCCATTTGTCAGTAAAGACATGTGAAGTTTGATGGGTTTCTTGGGACTGGACAACTAGTTAAAGATTCTACACAAAAATTAAGTTGGGCATAGAAACCAAAAATCTCAAGAGATCTTTGAAGAAGGAAACATGAAAAATCAGGACAAATTTAGAGAACTGTTGATGGCATAGATGTTAACTTCCAGAAGAAGATGGAAATAGACTACCATACAAAACAAAAAAGACAGAAGAGAATATTAGCACTCTGTTGCAAAGGAGAATAGGTATGCTCAACTGGTAAGTATAATGCAAATATTCCAATATCTGAAAAAAATCCCAAATCCAAAATACTTCTGGTTCCATGCATTTTTGATAAGGGATACTCAACAGGTATTTTAAAAGATCAAAATACAGATCAGAGAATATGGATACTGAAGATTATGAGCAAACGAGAATAAGAAAACATGTTGGAGGACTTTTAAAAATGTGTAAAGGAATTAATGAATTCTTGTCATCTGCAAACAGAGATAATTTTACTTCTTTAATTTAGTTGCTTTTTTTTTCTCGTCAGATTGCTCTTGCAAGTACTATGTTGAATAAAAGTGATGAGACTGGGCATCCCTATCTTGTACTCAATCTTAGTAGAAAAGCTTTTAGTTGTTCCCCACTGACTATGATGTAGGCCATGGGTTTCTGATAAATGGTCTTTATTATGTTGAGGAACTTTCCTTCTATACATAAACTATTAAGAGGTTTTATCAAGAAAGGTTGCTAAATTTTGTTAAATGCTTTTTCTGCATCAATTCAGGTGACCATGTGGTTTTATCTTTCATTTTGTTAATGTGATGTATCACATTGATTGATTTACATATGTTAAACCAACCTTGCATGCCAGAGATAATTCCCACTTAGTCATGATGTATAATCTTTTTGATGTGTTGTTGAATTCTACTTCCTAAATTTTTTTTCCTCATCAGCCATTTATTTATTTCTTTTTTTTTCTTTTTTTTTTTTTTTATTATACTTTAAGTTTTAGGGTACATGTGCACATTGTGCAGGTTAGTTACATATGTATACATGTGCCATGCTGGTGCGCTGCACCCACTAACTCGTCATCTAGCATTAGGTATATCTCCCAATTCTATCCCTCCCCCCTCCCCACCACAGTCCCCAGAGTATGATATTCCCCTTCCTGTGTCCATGTGATCTCATTGTTCAATTCCCACCTATGAGTGAGAATATGCGGTGTTTGGTTTTTTGTTCTTGCGATAGTTTACTGAGAATGATGGTTTCCAATTTCATCCATGTCCCTACAAAGGATACGAACTCATCATTTTTTATGGCTGCATAGTATTCCATGGTGTATATGTGCCACATTTTCTTAATCCAGTCTATCATTGTTGGACATTTGGGTTGGTTCCAAGTCTTTGCTATTGTGAATAATGCCGCAATAAACATACGTGTGCGTGTGTCTTTATAGCAGCATGATTTATAGTCATTTGGGTATATACCCAGTAATGGGATGGCTGGGTCAAATGGTATTTCTAAAAAACTACTTTAAAGTTCATATGGAACCAAAAGAGAGCCCGCATCGCCAAGTCAATCCTAAGCCAAAAGAACAAAGCTGGAGGCATCACACTACCTGACTTCAAACTATACTACAAGGCTACAGTAACCAAAACAGCATGGTACTGGTACCAAAACAGAAATATAGATCAATGGAACAGAACAGAGCCCTCAGAAATAACGCCGCTTACCTACAACTATCTGATCTTTGACAAACCTGAGAAAAACAAGCAATGGGGAAAGGATTCCCTATTTAATAAATGGTGCTGGGAAAACTGGCTAGCCATATGTAGAAAGCTGAAACTGGATCCCTTCCTTACACCTTATACAAAAATCAATTCAAGATGGATTAAAGATTTAAACGTTAGACCTAAAACCATAAAAACCCTAGAAGAAAACCTAGGCATTACCATTCAGGACATAGGCGTGGGCAAGGACTTCATGTCCAAAACACCAAAAGCAATGGCAACAAAAGACAAAATTGACAAATGGGATCTAATTAAACTAAAGAGCTTCTGCACAGCAAAAGAAACTACCATCAGAGTGAATAGGCAACCTACAACATGGGAGAAAATTTTTGCAACCTACTCATCTGACAAAGGGCTAATATCCAGAATCTACAGTGAACTCAAACAAATTTACAAGAAAAAAACAAACAACCCCATCAAAAAGTGGGCGAAGGACATGAACAGGCACTTCTCAAAAGAAGACATTTATGCAGCCAAAAAACACATGAAAAAATGCTCATCATCACTGGCCATCAGAGAAATGCAAATCAAAACCACTATGAGATATCATCTCACACCAGTTAGAATGGCAATCATTAAAAAGTCAGGAAATAACAGGTGCTGGAGAGGATGTGGAGAAATAGGAACACTTTTACACTGTTGGTGGGACTGTAAACTAGTTCAACCATTGTGGAAGTCAGTGTGGCGATTCCTCAGGGATCTAGCCATTTATTTTTATACATATATATTTTTTTATTACACTTTAAGTTCCAGGGTATATGTGCACAACGTGCTGGTTTGTTACATATGTATACATGTGCCATGTTGGTGTGCTGCATCCATTAACTCGTCATTTACATTAGGTATGTCTCATAATGCTATCCCTCCCCCCTCCCCCCACCCTACAACAGACCCAATTTGTGATGTTCCCCTTCCTGTGTCCAAGTGTTCTCTTTGTTCAATTCCCACCTATGAGTGAGAACATGTGGTGTTTGGTTTTTTGTCCTTGTGATAGTTTGCTGAGAATGATGGTATCTTGCTTCATCCATGTCCCTACAAAGGACGTGAACTCATCAATTTTATGGCTGCATAGTATTCCATGGTGTATATGTGCCACATTTTCTTAATCCAGTCTATCATTGTTGGACATTTGGGTTGGTTCCAAGTCTTTGCTATTGTGAATAGTGCAGCAATAAACATACGTGTGCATGTGTCTTTATAGCAGCATGATTCATAGTCCTTTGGGTATATACCCAGTAACGGGATGGCTGGGTCAAATGGTATTTCTAGTTCTAGATCCCTGAGGAATCACCACACTGACTTCCACAATGGTTGAACTAGTTTACAGTCCCACCAACAGTGTAAAAGTGTTCCTATTTCTCCACATCCTCTCCAGCACCTGTTGTTTCCTGACTTTTTAATGATTGCCATTCTAACTGGTGTGAGATGCTATCTCATTGTGGTTTTGATTTGCATTTCTCTGATGGCCAGTGATCATGAGCATTTTTTCATGTGTCTTTTGGCTGCATAAATGTCTTCTTTTGAGAAGTGTCTGTTCATGTCCTTCGCCCACTTGTTGATGGGGTTGTTTGTTTTTTTCTGGTAAATTTGAGTTCATTGTAGATTCTGGATATTAGCCCTTTGTCAGATGAGTAGATTGCAAAAATTTCCTCCCATTCTGTAGGTTGCCTGTTCACTCTGATGGTAGTTTCTTTTGCCGTGCAGAAGCTCTTTAGTTTAATTAGATCCCATTTGCCAATTTTGGCTTTTGTTGCCATTGCTTTTGGTGTTTTTAGACATGAAGTCCTTGCCCATGCCTATGTCCTGAATGGTATTGCCTAGGTTTTCTTCTAGGGTTTTTATGGTTTGAGGTCTAACATTTAAGTCTTTAATCCATCTTGAATTAATTTTTGTATAAGATGTAAGGAAGGGATCCAGTCTCAGCTTTCTACATATAGCTAGCTGGGCAATGTCAACTTTGTAAATTAACTGAGACCTGTCTCAGATTTTGGGGGTTCACAAACTATACTCCAAGGATATAGTAACCAAAATATCATAGGTCTGGTACAAAAACCATGACACAAAAGCCAATGGAACAGATTAGAGAAGGTTGTAGGCTGCACTCCTACAACCATCTGATCTTTGACAAAGTCTATAATTAGAAGCAATGGGAACGGACTCCCTATTCAATGAATGGTACTAGGATAACTGGTTAGCCATATTCAGAAGATTTAAAATGGACAACTTCCTTCCAACTTATTAAAAAAATCAACTTAAGATAGATTAAAGACCTAAATGTAAAACTTAAAACTATAAAAACCCTAGACAAAAGCCCAGAACATAATATTCTGGACATAGGCAATAACAAGGATTTTATGATCAAGTTTCCAATAGCTATTGCAACAAAAACATAAATAGATAAGTGGGACCTAAGTATACTAAGGAGACTATGTTCAACAAAAGAAACTATCAGCATAGTAAACAGACAACCTACAAAATGGGAGAAAATATTTGCAAACTATGGATCTGACAAAGGTCTCATATCCAGAACCTGTAAGGAACTTTAAAAAAATTTTAAGCAAAAACTAAACAACCTCATTGAAAAATGGGCAAAGGAGAAGAACAAACACTTCTCAAAAAAGACATACATGCTGTCAACAAGAATATGAAAAAATGCTCCATTTCAAAAATCACTAATCATTAGAGAAATGCAAATGAAAACCACAATAAGATATCATTTCATACCAATCACAATGGCTACTAATAAAAAGTCAGAAAATAACAGATGTTGCTGAGGTTGCAGAGAAAAGGGAAATCTTATACACTTCTGTTGGGAGTGTAAATTAATTCAGCCATTGTATAAAGCAGTTTGAAGATTTCTCAAAAAACTTAAACAGAACTACCATTTGGCGCAGCAATCTCATTACTGGGTACATACACAAAGAAATATAAATTGTTCTACCAAATGACACATGTACTTGTATGATTATCACAGCACTATTCACAGTAGCAAAAACATGGAACCAACCTAGAGGCTGATGTCAGTGGTGTACTAGAAAAAAAAATGTGTACCACCTGACGTGGTTGCTCACACCTGTATTCCCAGCACTTTGGGAGGCCGAGATAGGTGGATCATTTGATATTAGGAGTTTGAGAAAAGCCTGGCCAACATGGTGAAACACCACCTCTACTAAAAATACAAAAATTAGCCAGGCATGGTGGTCCGTGCCTGTAGACCCAGCTACTTGGGAAGCTGAGGTGGCAGAATAGCTTGAACCTGGGAGGTGAAGGTTGCAGTGGGCCCAGATTATGCCACAGCACTCCAGCCGGGGTGTCAGAGTGAGACTCTATCTCAAAAAGAAAAAAAATTGGTACATATACACCATGAAATACTGCGTAGCAACAAAAAAAACAATAAAATTATGGCTTTTGCAACAAAATGGATGTAGCTGGAGGCTACGTCCCACAAATTAAGCAAATTAACACAAAAACAGAAAAAGAAAGCATATATTATCACCTATAAATGAGAGATAAACATTGGCTCCACATGGTCCAAAACAGGGACCAATAGATACCAGGGCCTATGTGAGGGTAGAGGGTGGAAAATCTGTGAGGACTGAAAAATTACTTATGTCTATCAGGTACTATGCTCACTACACCTCAGTGACTAAATTATTTTTTCCATGAAACCCCAGCAACATGCAATTTACCTACATAACAGAGCTGCACATGTACCCCCTGAACCTAAAATATAAATTAAAAAAGAAAAAAATGAATATCAATAAGATACTTAGTAAACACACAAGTGTTTGGAAATCAAACAACAAACTTCTAAATAATTCACAAAGAAACATCAAAAAAAAATTTAGAATACATTTTGAATTGAAAGATAAACATCTGAAGTGCTGAAAGAATAGAGATGGCTTTAGTCTCGAAACTTATGTATAAAAACATTGAAATTTCAATCAGATGGTAATTGGTATGTGATTTGATAATCTATTTTAAAGTTTATACAAAACTGAGAACCTGGCTAGGTGCAGTGGCTCACACCTGTAATCCCAGGACTTTGGGAATCACAGGTGGGTGCAACACGAGGTCAAGAGTTCAAGACCAGCCTGGCCAAGATGGTGAAACCCTGTCTCTACTAAAAATAAAAAAATTAGCCAGGCGTGGTGATGGATGCCTGTAATCCTGGCCACTCAGGAGGCTGAGGCAGAAGAATCAATTGAACCCGGGAGGCAGAGGTTGCAGTGAGCCAAGATTGCACCACTGCACTCTAGCCTGGGTGAGAGAGCAAGGCTTCATCTCGAAAAGAAAAAAAAAAATTGAGAACCCAGATAAAAATAGCTAACTTTATTCTCCAAAAGACAAAAGAACGACAGTGAGTAGACATCTGCTTCTATTGGCTATCAGATAATCTTATAACCCTGCAGTACTGTGATGGTATGAAGCACATCCACAGCAGTAGTGTGACAGTCAGGTATCAAAAAAACAAGAACTTCAGAGAAGACAAATGTAACGTTTGAAATCAGTAGAAAGAAGTATTGCTTTGAGAAAGTTGGTTATTATTTGGAATTTGAAGAAATAAACAATAAATTTCAAATAACTTAAAGAATGAAATAAAAAATAAAATTAACACTACAAGGAAGTTTTTAAAATATTCATGCCTTTTCCTCATGACATGATATACAAATATGAAGTTAAAGATAGACAAATTTTACTAACTAAACAAACTCATTTTTAGCAAACAATTGATAAATACCATTAAAAGACAAATAACAAATTAGAAGAAAATATTTACATGGTGTATATAACAAAAAATTGATATTCAGAATGTATAGAGATTATCAAATAATAAAGAACTTGCAAATCCCAGTGGGAAAATGAGCAAAGAATACAAAGAGGAATTGCACAGAAGAAAAAGTATGCATTATGTATTAACAAATGAAAAGTTGCTTCATCTGTGTAATGGCCAAAATGTATGTTAAAATATAAGACAGCATTTCTCCCATCTCATTGGTAAAATAAAAAATACATATGCACTTCATAAATTCATATGTCACTTCAGCATTTTTACAATTAATATCACTTTTGTTATTCTTAAAAAGTTGAAAAATTAAATGAGTTAAAAGCAGTATGAGAGAAATTATTGCAAATATGTGTATAATATTGTTAGGAGAAACCCAAGTAAGACCCCAGAGGCATAAGTTTAAATGAAGACTAATTAGTTTATATATATAATAATTTAAAAATATTCTGTACATTATCAAACTCACAAAACAATTAAAAGGCAAAAAAATCAAGAAAAAATAATTTCAAAATAAATGCCACAACACAGCTTCCTGTGGTCAAGATTACTCTCCATTCTACTGTGACGTCTAAATAGATTTGTGGGCATCTAGACTAATATTGGGTTTGTATACTCCCAGAAAATTCAAGACTAGTAAATGCACCCAACCTTACAACCCTGAAGCATATTATCACATAGGGGTCTTGTGTAGTTTGCTAAAATGTAATGTACTACCTGTCACAGAATGAGCACTTAACTGATGTTGCGTGTGATGTAGCATAGTAGCAAAAAACTTTAGAATTAGGCCACAATATTTTTAAGGGCTTTGCATGACCAATTATTTTTTGGCACTTAATTTTAAAAAAATCTGCATGCTTATTTTAATTTTGTCATTACTTGCCATTGTATCCATCTCAGGACACTGATCGAATAATCACAAAAATCACAGAGATGATACTCTGCTAATTAAGCAAGTTTTATTTTTTTCTTTGTGAAACCATTCTTCATTTTTTTTTTGGTATTTAGAAATAATTTCTAGTTCTAATTTATTTTCAGTGAAATTTTGCACAGATTCTCCAAATAAAAAACCAAGAATGACCAATTTTATTGGGAAAATACTAAATGTAACAAACTTTATTTTTTGATAAGTGAAGACTATTTTTCTAATTTTGCTTAAAAATTTTAGGTTTAGCCTTAGGTAATAAAATTAATAGAGAGAATGTTTACTACCATACATAAATTCAAAAGACTTGTTAGTTTAGATTGTCAATTTAATGTTGAACAAAGTTGCTTGAAATTTTCAGATAAAATAACTTTAGGTAAGCTTAAGAAAAGTTTGATTGCATTTTGTTTATAATCTTGTACTTCTATTTTCATTCTGATTTAGTAGGCTGCACACTTTTTAAAAAAAAATTTCAGGTGGATTGTGGCCATTCCTTTTCCTCTTAAGTCTTATTTGATTGTTCTTCCAGAACAAATATTAACATTTGCAGTGCTGCATCTGGATCAAGCTGTTTGGTTAGAGAAATTTAAACCTTTAAATCACAAAACAGCTTATTTTCAATTGTCATAGCTGACATTGAATCTATGCCTGATGATGTAAGCAATGTGGATATTGAAATGTCTCTGAGTTTTATATTAATAAATTTACTAGCTAAATAAGTGATGTAATCATCGGTTGATGTCTGAGATGAAGAGTGAGTAAAAACCACATGAAAATCTTCCATAAAACTAAACTTATCTTGGAATTCTTTGTAAAAATAAATTCTGTGAGACGGAACTTTGGAAAGTTTTCCTGTAATTTCTTGAAATCAAATTTAACAGTGCATGGTAGTCTGACCATTCGGCATTCTCCTTTCTGTATAAAAAACATCACTATTTCAAGGCCAGAGAGCCCCCTTTACATGGCTTGTTAAGAATTCTTCAAAATCCAGCATGATTCAAGATACTGATGGATTTTGGGTATTTGAAGAGAATTCTTCTGGTGGCTAAAATGCTTTGAAGATCATTTGTGCAGCAGTCATTCAAGGTGAAAGGCTCCCTAGTTAATTGTCCAGTGAGATCACAGTTCCTGTGATAGTGGCAGAAGATGTCCAGCAAGGAGTTAGCAGCAGCCTCGTTGGCTTTTGTTGCATTCTCAATGAAAGCAGAAACTAATGAATAACACTCAAAGTAACCAAGTTCCTGCTTTCTTGTCAAAAATTGAAGATGTACTGCTCCAGCTACTTTGGGGCTTAACACTTTCTCCAATTAAGAAGAGATGTTGAGAGCTTCTAGGACTCAACATCTAGAAGCCCATCATCCAAGACTGTGGCACTAAAAAAACACACCTGAGATTTTATTCTGCAAAGTTATTTTCTATTGAATTCACTGCCTTTTTCACATCAGAGTGAATAATGACAATACATTGTAGCTTGGTCATTTTGCACTCTTCATTCTTATTTTCCAGCAACTTGCATTCCTTTCAACTGCTCATAAGTTAAATTTCTCAATGAAGTAATCACAACAGAACTATCCCTTGGACAGTTTGGAGTTTCCTGAAAAAAACAGATATACCACCATATGATCCAAAAATCCCACTGCTTGGTATATACCCAAAAGAAAGGAAATGAGTATATCAAAGAGATTTCTGCATGCCTAGGTTTGCTGCAGCACTGTTTACAATTACTAATATTTGAAAGCAACCTAAGTGTCCATCAACAGATGAATGAAGAAAATGTGGTACATATACACAATGGAGTACTATTCAGCCATAAAATGAAAGCCTGTCATTTGCAACAACATGGATGGAACTGAAGATTATTATGTCAAGAAAAATAAGCCAGGCACAGAAATACAAACATCACATGTTCTCACTTATTTCCGGGATCTAAAAATAAAAACAATTAAACTCATGGACATAGAGAGTAGAAAGATGAATACCAGAGGCTGGGAAGGGTAGTGAGAGAATGAGGGGGAGGCAGGAATTGTTAATGGATACAAAAAACAAAAAAGAAATAATATATAATAAAAACCTACTATTTGATAGCAAACCCGGGTGACTATAGTCAATAATAACTTAATCATATATTTGAAAATAAGATAAAGAGTGTAATTGGAATGTTTGTAACTCAAAGAATCACTGAGGGGATACCCCATTCTCTATGATGTGCTTTTTTTCACATTGCATGCCCGTATCAAAACATCTCATGTACTCCATAAATACTATGTACCCACAAAAATTAAAAATAAAATATAAAAAAGAACCATCTTCTCTCTGTGTAACAAATATTATAGTTTCAAATCCAAGGCTAGAGAACTGCCCTGAAACAACATACACTCTTTTGACTTGAAGAGTTTTCTGTTTCCTCTAAATATAGGTATTTGTGGAAGTTAACATTCTGGAACACTGACTTCCAACACAGCAAGAGGGACAGCCACACATGTAAAATACAATGACAGAGCAGGATTCACAAGTGCGTTCTGCTGAAAATGGGAGCAAGCCAAATTCAAATTATTTTTTTTTTATTTATTTATTTTTTATTATTATACTTTAAGTTTTAGGGTACATGTGCATATTGTGCAGGTTAGTTACATATGTATACATGTGCCATGCTGGTGCACTGCACCCACTAACTCGTCATCTAGCATTAGGTATATCTCCTAATGCTATCCCTCCCCGCTCCCCCCACCACACAACAGTCCCCAGACTGTGATGTTCCCCTTCCTGTGTCCATGTGATCTCACTGTTCAATTCCCACCTATGAGTGAGAATATGCAGTGTTTGGTTTTTTGTTCTTGCAATAGTTTACTGAGAATGATGATTTCCAATTTCATCCATGTCCCTACAAAGGACGTGAACTCATCATTTTTTATGGCTGCATAGTATTCCATGGTGTATATGTGCCACATTTTCTTAATCCAGTCTATCCTTGTTGGACATTTGGGTTGGTTCCAAGTCTTTGCTATTGTGAATAATGCCGCAATAAACATAACGTGTGCATGTGTCTTTATAGCAGCATGATTTATAGTCCTTTGGGTATATACCCAGTAACGGGATGGCTGGGTCAAATGGTATTTCTAGTTCTAGATCCCTGAGGAATCGCCACACTGACTTCCACAATGGTTGAACTAGTTTACAGTCCCACCAACAGTGTAAAAGTGTTCCTATTTCTCCACATCCTCTCCAGCACCTGTTGTTTCCTGACTTTTTAATGATTGCCATTCTAACTGGTGTGAGATGCTATCTCATTGTGGTTTTGATTTGCATTTCTCTGATGGCCAGTGATGATGAACATTCTTTCATGTGTTTTTTGGCTGCATAAATGTCTTCTTTTGAGAAGTGTCTGTTCATGTCCTTCGCCCACTTTTTGATGGGGTTGTTTGTTTTTTTCTGGTAAATTTGTTGGAGTTCATTGTAGATTCTGGATATTAGCCCTTTGTCAGATGAGTAGGTTGCAAAAGTTTTCTCCCATTTTGTAGGTTGCCTGTTCACTCTGATGGTAGTTTCTTTTGCCGTGCAGAAGCTCTTTAGTTTAATTAGATCCCATTTGTCAATTTTGTCTTTTGTTGCCATTGCTTTTGGTGTTTTAGACATGAAGTCCTTGCCCATGCCTATGTCCTGAATGGTAATGCCTAGGTTTTCTTCTAGGGTTTTGATGGTTTTCGGTCTAACATTTAAGTCTTTAATCCATCTTGAATTGATTTTTGTATAAGGTGTAAGGAAGGGATCCAGTTTCAGCTTTCTACATATGGCCAGCCAGTTTTCCCAGCACCATTTATTAAATAGGGAATCCTTTCCCCATTGCTTGTTTTTCTCAGGTTTGTCAAAGATCAGATAGTTGTAGATATGCGGCATTATTTCTGAGGGCTCTGTTCTGTTCCATTGATCTATATCTCTGTTCTGGTACCAGTACCATGCTGTTTTGGTTACTGTAGCCTTGGAGTGTAGTTTGAAGTCAGGTAGTGTGATGCCTCCAGCTTTTGGCTTAGGATTGACTTGGCGATGTGGGCTCTTTTTTGGTTCCATATGAACCTTAAAGTAGTTTTTTCCAATTCTATGAAGAAAGTCATTGGTAGCTTGATGGGGATGGCATTGAATCTATAAATTACCTTGCGCAGTATGACCATTTTCACGATATTGATTCTTCCTACCCATGAGCATGGAATGTTCTTCCATTTCTTTGTATCCTCTTTTATTTCCTTGAGCAGTGGATTGTAGTTCTCCTTGAAGAGGTCCTTCACATCCCTTGTAAGTTGGATTCCTAGGTATTTTATTCTCTTTGAAGCAATTGTGAATGGGAGTTCACTCATGATTTGGCTCTCTGTTGTCTGTTGTTGGTGTATAAGAATGCTTGTGATTTTTGTACATTGATTTTGTATCCTGAGACTTTGCTGAAGTTGCTTATCAGCTTAAGGAGATTTTGGGCTGAGACAATGGGGTTTTCTAGATATACAATCATGTCATCTGCAAACAGGGACAATTTGACTTCCTCTTTTCCTAATTGAATACCCTTTATTTCCTTCTCCTGCCTAATTGCCCTAGCCAGAACTTCCAACACTATGTTGAATAGGAGTGGTGAGAGAGGGCATCCCTGTCTTGTGCCAGTTTTCCAAGGGAATGCTTCCAGTTTTTGCCCATTCAGTATGATATTGGCTGTAGGTTTGTCATAGATAGCTCTTATTATTTTGAAATATGTCCCATCAATACCTAATTTATTGAGAGTTTTTAGCATGAAGGTTGTTGAATTTTGTCAAAGGCCTTTTCTGCATCTATTGAGATAATCATGTGGTTTTTGTCTTTGGCTCTGTTTATATGCTGGATTACATTTATTGATTTGCGTATATTGAACCAGCCTTGCATCCCAGGGATGAAGCCCACTTGATCATGGTGGATAAGCTTTTTGATGTGCTGCTGGATTCGTTTTGCCAGTATTTTATTCAGTATTTTTGCATCAATGTTCATCAAGGATATTGGTCTAAAATTCTCTTTTTTGATTGTGTCTCTGCCCAGCTTCGGTATCAGAATGATGCTGGCCTCATAAAAATTTTTCAAACTCATTGATTTTAGCTACCGAAAGGTCTATAGGATATTATCAGACAGAGTTTTTGTAGAATCTAAGATTTAGAATGTGAACTTGAATGTGATTGTGATCATTATGCAATAACTTGTAAAAACTCAGGTTGGTGTTGGCCACATAGGACTACAACACTCTTGTGTTGCCTTCACAAGTTCCTCTAAACGTGGCAGTAAACTTAGTGCCTTTCAGTGTTCTCCTTTTTCCCATAGACTCACAGACAGCAAGAGACACTTGGCTCCCCCATATCACTTCCTTAGCAGCCAAGAACAGCATGTCACCCAGAATGAATTCTGGCTGTGGCAGAAAATGGCCTACATAGAGAGATGTCTGGCATTTGGTAATACCTGGGTGAGAGCTTTTCAAGCTCTTATGAAGTATACGATGCATAAGGTCCATTTCTAAATACTAGAAACATCTTGCTGTGAAAGCACATAAAGTCCATAGTTAAGATGATGATGCCATGCAGAAAAACATGTGGCAATGTGACCACCAGTCTTTACTTTTTCAATGGCCTTGCACATGGCTGTTACTGTACTGCTGAAGTCCAGTGTCAGCAGTTTATGTTTCCCCATTGTGTCATCAGCCCAATGCAAAGTACCGTCAAAATTACACCTGGAGGTGCTAACAGGAAAATAATCTGAGTAAATCCACACTTGCCATCTCAACTTCCAAAGATTGGTCATCAAACAGTGTGTTTCTGTCTTTCTATCTCGGCTATCACCTTTACTACACTGTAGGGATCTGAGGTTTGTAGAGTGGATATCGCAGAGTTCTGGTTGTCCTTGTGAGGTTTGATATGATAAACTTTTTCAAAGAAAGTATGCCTGATTACAGAAATGAGTATTGTCCCCTGACAATCCACATAGAATTCTGGGGCATTCTTCTCTTTACATTTAATAATGGCTCCCGCTAAACTTGTAATGTTCTGTGGGATGGTATCACTTCTTCACCTTCTTGCTCACTTCCCACCTTCTTGCTCAGAGCTCCAATGGGCTCAGAGCAATGTTTGGAGTGCCAATCACCGAGCTCAATCTTACTCTGAGCATCATCTTCTCTGAGCTCCATCTTACCCTGAGAAGCACCTGCTGCAAGCTCCATCTTGCTTGGAGCTCCTTCTTGCTCCAAGCTCTATCTACCTTAAGCTCCATCTTGCTCAGAGCTCCATCTGCTCCAAGCTCCATCTTGTTCGAAGTGCCAATCACTCCAAGCACTATCTTGCTGTGAGCAACATCCACATAGACATTCATCTTACTCAGAGCTCCATCTAGTCAGAGATCCATCTACTTTGAGCTCCATCTTGCTGGGAGTTCCAATCACTCCAAGCTCCATCTTGCTGGGAGCTCCAATCACTTCTAGTTCCATTTTGCTCTGAGCACCATGTGGGTGGAGCTCATCTTACTCTGAGCTACATGTGCTCTGAGCTCCACCTTGCTTGGAGCTGTAATCACTGTGGGCTCCATTTTGCTCTGAGCTCCAACTAAAACCAAGCAACATCTCCTCCAAACTCCATCTTGCTTAGAGCTCCTTTTTTGCTCAGAGCTCTATGTGCTCTGAGCTGCATCTTGCTCAGAGCTCCAATTGCTCAAAGCAATGTTCAGAGTGCCAATAACTCTGAGCTCCCTCTTGCTCTGGGCACCATCTGCTCTGAGCTCCATCTTACACCAGCAACATCTGCTCCAAGTTCCATTTTGTTTGGAGCTCCTTCTTGCTCAGAGGTCTATCTGATCTGAGCTCCATCTGGTTCAGAGATCCAATCACTCCAAGCTCCATCTTGCTCTGAGCACCATCTGCTTGAAGCTCCATCTGCTCCAAGCTCCATCTTGCTTAGAGCTCCCATCACTCTGAGCTCCACTTTGCTCAGAGCTCCATTTACTCAGAGCTCCATTTGCTCCAAGCTCCATCTTTCTCAGAGCTCCAATTACACCAAACTCCATCTTGCTCTGAGCACCCTCTGCTCAGAGCTCCATATGCTCGGAGCTGCATCTTCTAGCTCCATCTTGCTGATATCTCCAATCACTTCCAGCTCCATTTTGCTCTGAGCATCATGTGCTCAAAGCTCCATCTTACTGTAAGCAGCATGTTCTCTGAGCTCTGTCTTGCTCTGAGCACCATCTGCTCTGAGCTCCATCTGAAACAGAGCAACATTTGCTCCAAGCTCCATCTTGCTTAGAGCGCCTTCCTGCTCAGAACTTCATTTGCTCCAAGCTCCATCTGCTCCGAGCTCCATCTTGCTGAGAGCTCCAATTAATTCCAGCTTCATTTTGCTCTGAACACCATCTGCTCAAGCTACATCTTACTGTGGGCAACATGTTTTCTGAGCTACATCTTGCTCAGAGCTGCATCTGCTCCAAGCCCTATTGTGCTCAAAGCTCTAATCACTCGGAGGCTGATCTTGCTCTGATCACCATCTGCTCAGAGCTCCAATCCTCCACAGCAAAGTTTTTAAGTTCCAATCATTTCAAGCTCCATGTTGTTATGAGCATCTGCTCTGAGCTCCATTTTACACCAAGCAACATCTGCTCCAAGTTCCATCTTGCTTGGAGCTCCTTTTTGTTCAGAGCTCTATCTGCTCCAAGCTCAATCTTCTCTGAGCTCCATTCTTGCTTGGAGCTCTAATCACTCTGAGCTCCATCATGCTCTGAGCACCATCTGCTCTGAGCTCCATCTGAAACTGACCAACATCTGCACCAAGCTCCATCTTGCTTAGATCTCCTTATTGCTCAGAGTTTCATCTGCTCTGAGCACCATCTTGTTCAGAGCTCCATCTTGCTCAGAGTTCCAGCTGCTCAGAGCAATGTTCAGAGTTCCAATGACTCCAAGCTTTATCTTGCTCTGAGCTCCATCTTACACAGAGGAACCTCAGCTCCAAGCTCCATCTTGCTTGGAGCTCCTTCTTGTCTGAGCTATATTTGCTCTGAGCTGGACACTCCAAGCTCCATCTTGCTCTGAGCACCATCTGCTCTTAGCTCCACCTTGCTCAGAGCCCCAGTCACTCCCAGCTCCATCTTACTCTGAGTACCATCTGCTCTGAGCTCCATTTTGCTCGGAGCTCCATCTTACTGTGAGACCATAGGCTTGGAGCTCCATCATACTCTGAGCAACATCTGCTCCAAGCTTCATATTAATTGAAGCTCCATCTCACCTGGAGCTCCATCTGCTCTGAGCTCCATCAAGCTTAGAGCTCATCTTGCTCAGAGGTCCATCTTGCTTTGAGCACCATCTGCTCCATGTATGTTTATAGCAGCACTATTCACAATGGTAAAGACTTGGAACCAACCCATATGCCCATCAATGATAGACTGGAAAAAGAAAATGTACTACATGTACATCATGGAATATTACACAGCCATAAAAAGGTATGAGATCAAGTCCTCTGCAGGGACAGGGATGAAGCTGGAAGCCATCATCCTCAGCAAGCTAACACAGGAACAGAAAACCAAACACTGCATGTTCTCACCCATAAGTGGGAGCTGAACAATGAGAACACATTTTAATACTATTACGCCCTCTGAAAATGGTCTGTTTCTCTTAACAACGGATATTTATACTTTGTAATTTTTTTCTCTCTAAAGGATTGTGGCTTCTTCTGTCTGTGCCAGTCTAGGGTCCAGGTTGACTACCTCACTTTGAAATGACCCATGCCATGTCCACACATGGTTGGTCCCTCCTGTAAACTGTTTGTTCACAGACTGTTACCACCTGTGGGTCATTTGACAGGAGGTGACCTCACATAGCAATGCACCAGGCAAATCACCAACTGAAAGAATCACTGAAACAACATGTGTCTGCTTATTTCAAAGAATGAATAGGAGTCAGCTGAAGGTGATTAAGTCAGCAACATCTTAAGGTGATAAGATGTCAGTAACATCTTAGATGACCAAGAATAATCCTGTGGGCCCCAAGAACATATGACAATATGGACTACGCCAGCAAAAATCTCACCCATAAGACGACAGAAAATGACACTGTGGCTCAAATGTTAAATGTCCTCTCTTGATGTGTGAAAGCACATGACCAGCAGGAGGCAAAAACATCAGGGAGACAAAGGCTTTGTTGCATATCTGTGGACTTCAGTCTCCAGTGAGACACTCAGAGCCTACATCTCTGTTACCACTGCTGTTTTTATTGCACAGAACATTTCCATATATGTTTCATTCTACAAGAAACGTTTCAACAAACATATATCTGATAAAAGGCTGTCTTCAAAATGTCTAAGCAACTAACACTACTTACCAGCAAAAACACAAAAGAGAAACTAATAACCAAACAAAACCTGAATAGACATTTCTACAAAAAAGACATAACATTGAAAACAAGTTTTAAAAACTTGAATAACATCACAAACCATGAGAAAGATATAAATCAAAACAACACATATATCATCTCACTATAATTCAAATGGATGTTATCAAAGTGATAAAATATATTTAAAAAGACACAAATGCTGGTGGAAATTTCCAGAGAAGAACTCGTTTGGTAAGAATGTTAATTAGTATACAGCCGGGCACGGTGGCTCACGCCTGTAATCCCAGCACTTTGGGAGGCCGAGGCCTGCAGATCACGAGGTCAGGAGATTGAGACCATTCTGGCTAACATGGTGAAACCCCGTCTCTACTAAAAATACAAAAAACTAGCCAGGCGTGGTGGCGGGTGCCTGTAATCCCAGCTACTCAGGAGGCTGAGGCAGGAGAATGGCATGAACCCAGGAAGCAGAGCTTGCAGTGAGCTGAGATCATGCCACTGCACTCCAGCCTGGGCAACAGAGCGAGACTCCATCCAAAAAAAAAAAAGAGAGAATGTTAATTAGTATACATACTACAGAAACCAGTGGGAGGTTCCTCCAAAAATTAAACCTACAACTACCACTTCAACTAACAATTCTACTACTAAGTATACTTTCAGTGCCAAAGAAATCAGTTTATGCAAGAAATGTCAGCCATCCTATGTGGACTGCAGCACTACTCACAATCGCCAAGATAAGGAATAAACTTACCTGCCCATCCACAGATGAAGGGATAAAGTAACTGTGGTGGACATACACAAACAGAATAGTCTTCAGCCAGAAAATCAGAATGAAATTTCATCATTTGGAGCCATACTGTTGAACCTGGAGGACCGCATGGTAAATGACCTAAACCAGGTAGAGAAAGAAAAACGTTGCCACATCTCACTCATGTAGAACCCAAAATAAAAGGCTTTATTGCAATAGATCTAGAGAGCATAACAGTGGTTTCCAGAGATTGGAGGGAAGCAGGGGTATGGGCAGGGATCAGAAATAGGTCCAAAATTACACTTAGATGAGAGGAATGAATTGTTCCTCTCTGTTCCACAGCACAGTGACCAGAGGTTAATAAAACATCACATCTTTTTCACAAAATCTGGAAAAGAAGATTCCAAATGTTTTCACCACAAAGAAATTAACAACTGTTTGTGATAACAGAGACTCTAAATATCCTGATTTTAACATTCCTCTGTGTCTGCATTAACCAAAATGCCCCACTCTAACTTCCCCCATTGTATACCTTTACTATATGGCCAACCTTTTAAAAAATATGTAAATACACAATGCTAAAATTCATGCAGACCACAAAACACCCTGAATTTCTAAAGCAATCCTGAGAAGTCCAAACTACATTGGTTGTGTCACACTTCCTGATTTTTAATTTCATTGAAAAGCTAGGGACCCCATTTCACACAGAGCAGTGGAACAGATTAGAGGACCCAGATGTAAACCCACACCCCTAACACCATCTGATCTTCAAAAAAATCCACAAAAATAAGCTTTGGAGAAAGGACTCCCTCCTCTCAATAGACGGTGCCAGGATAAACTGCTAGCCAGTTGCAGAAGAAAAACAGTGGGCCCCTGTGTCTCACCCTGTACAGTAATTAACTCAAGATGAATGAAAGATGTAAACGCAAGACCTCAAACTATGAAAAGCCTGCAAGAGAACTTGGAAATACCCTTCTTGACAGAGGATTTGGCAGAGCATGGCTGTGCCTAAGTCCCCAAAAGCAATTGCAACTAAAACAATTATTGACAAGTGGGGCCTAATATACAAAAGAGCTGCTGCACAGCAGAAGAAATTACCAACACAGTAAACAGACAGCCTACACAATGGGAGAAAATGTTCCCACATCTGCATCTGATGAAGTCTAATATCCAGGATCTACTTCAAATACATTAAGCAAATAAATCAGAAAAACAAAAATTCAATGAAGAAAGGGTAAGGGGCATGAAAACATGCATCTCAAAAGAAGGTTTACAGCAACCAACAGACAAGACAACATTTCTTTACCTCAGGAATCATCAGAGAAATGCAAAGCAAAAGGCCCATGAGATAGTATTTCACACATTCTGATGAATGACAATTATGACACAGTCCACAAGAATGAACACCAGCAAGGCAGAGGAGGAGGGATGCTGGTCTGCTGTTGGTGGAAATGCAAACTAGTTCGGACACCATGGAAAGCAATGTGGGGATTTCTCAAATAACTTTCTCAACATCACTAAACCTCACAAAAAAATGTCCATGAAAACCACACTAAGATTCTGTCTCATTCCACTCAGAATGAGTACTACCAAAAACAAAACACGAATTTTTGAAAGTGACATCCAGTGTAGACTTACAGAAAGGTAACCTCTTAAACGCTATTGGTGGGGATGTAAATTAGTATACACACTATGAAAAACAGCTAGAGGTTTCTGAAAAAAATTCACAGTACAACTACCATGTCAGCTAACAGCCCCACCACTGGTTCCACATTTAAAGCAGTTGAAGTCCCTAGGTTGAAGACAGCTATCTGCCTTCCCATGGGTACTAAAGCACTCTTAACTGTGGCCAAGGTAGAGAACCACCCTACCTGTTCAAACACAGCTGCAGGAATGAGGAAACTGCTGTACAGATACACCACGGAATATGTTGCAGCCATAAACCTTTGGGAAATCCTGCCATCTGCAGCCACATGAAGAAATCTGAAGAACGAGGTCCAAAGAATAAGCCTGGTAGAGAAAGTCCCATGCCACGTGATCTCACGCATGTAGACTGAAAAAAGCTTTATCTTCTAGAAGTAGAAAGTTCAATAGGGCTTACCAGCGGCTGCTGGGGAAGTGGAGGCAGTCTCAGAAGGAATCAGTGATGGGTACAAAGTTACTCTCAGATGATAGTGATCAATTCTGGCCTTCTATTCCACAGCAGGGTGACTAGCCTTAACACAAATGTATCATATATTTCAAAGTAGCTAGAAGGAAAGATTCTGAATGTTGTTACCACTCAAAAATAATAACTATATGAGATGAAGAGATGCTAAATAACCTGATTTTATCATTATTCAACATATACAAGTATGAAAATCTTCCTTGTACCTTCTAATTGTATACATTTAGTATATGACAAATAGTGTTTTAGGAAGTATAAAGAAACAATGCCAAAATTTATGTGGAAATGTGAAACACCCTGAATTTCCAAAGCTATTCTGAGAAATACAAACCATACGGGATGCATCACATTCCCTGAGTTCTAATTAAATGAAAATCCGTAGTTAACAAACCCATATGTTACTGGCATAGACAGAGAAACACAGACCAGTGAGCAAAATGAATGTGCTCAATAATAAACAAAAATTTATATGGAATGAACGCATTTTTCAAAACACCACCAAAATGACACAACAGGGAAGACTTCCGAAACTAGATATCCATATGCAAAAGAGTAATACAGGACCCTTATGGTACTAGATACACAATAATCAACTCAAAATGATTAAAGATTATACACAAAACTTGCAACCATAAAGCTCCTATAAAGACAACCTCGGGTGTGCGTATATTTAGGACAACTTGGATGTATGCTCAGGGTTCACAAAAAGTAAACAAAAATACAAGGGAAAAAAATTATTGACAAGGGACTGCTTTGGTAGTGATTTTGTTTTTTCTTGATTAGTAACCAACAGCACAGCCACCAAGAAATTATGCACATGTGGGACCACGTCAAGCTGAAGCGTTTGTGCCCAACAAAGGAAACAATAAACAAAATAAAAAGGCACACTAAAAATTACAAGTTTGGGATAAGGGATTATTTTTGAAAAGGTACAAGCCAGTCATACTACCAGCTGGCAAAAAAATAACAAAACAACAGAACAATTGCCAGACAAAAACTGGGCAAATAACCGGATTAGATATTTTTCCAAAGAAGACAGGAAACTGACCGAATGTCTACAAAAACGTGGTTAACATTACTACTCATGAGAAAAATGCAGATCAAAACCACACTCAGATCTTATCTCACTCCAATAGAATGAACATTACAAAAAGATCAAAATATTTAAAAAGACAATTCCTGGTATGAATTGCCAGAAAGGGGAACTGTTTGTGCAAACATAAATTAGTATTAACACTATAAAAAACAGTTAGAGTTCTTGCAAAGAATAGGAAAAAAAGAAATACCATTCCATCTAGCAGTCCCATTACTGGGTATAAATTCAACCTACCTGTTCATCCACAGATAAAGAGATCAAGAAACTCTCATATACATACACTAGGAAATATTCTTCAGCCACCAAAATAATGAAACAGTCCCATTTAGAGCAACGCAGATGAACCTGGAAAACATTATGTTAAATGTAATGAGCTAGGCCTAGAAAAACACTGCATGATACCACTCATGTGAAATCTTAAGATGTTTATCTTAATGAAGTAGAAAGCACAATATTGGTTACCAGAGTTTGGGAGATAGAGGGGGAATGGGGAAGGATTGATTATGGAAACAAAGTTATCTTAACATTAAAGGAACAAATCTGAGGTTCTCCTCCTCAGCCTGGTGACTGGAGTTAACAATATCATATTTTTCTAGAGTAAGAAGGGAGAATTTTGAATGCTCTCCCCACAAAAAAAAAAAAAAAAAAAAACCTGGACGAGCAAATAGAGATCCTAAGTACCCTGATTTGATCATTACCCAATCTATATGTATGAAAATGTACCCCTAATTATGGACCTTTATGTTGTGAAAAAAAGTTAACAGAAATAAATACGTATTGCTAAAAATCACAGGGAACCACAAAAGCAATGAATATCTAAAGGAATCCTGAGAAATACAAAGTGAAGACCCACAATCCTCAATATCAAATTACACTGCCAAGTTGTAGTTATACAGCTGATATATGATACTTGCATAAACTATGGACAAAAACAGGGAGGACAAAAACATGATCAACACAAATATGGACACAATTAACTGACTTTGATAAAGAACACTGCAATGTGGAAGGCAGAGAATGAATACCTTTGAGAAAAATGATATCCAGATGCAGAAGCGAGAAATAGGACCTTATTTTACACGATGTATGAAAATGAACACCTCCTCCCCCAAATTGAAGGCAAAACAAAAGACCATAAACCACAAAATGTTTTTAACTAAAACACAGGATGAGCATATATTTTGGGTCACTTGAATCTCTGCTCACCTTTGCAAAGAGGAAAATAAACACCCTGGAAGAAAAACCTCATTGACAATTAAATGCTTTGTCACTGACATAGTATTTTCTTATATGGGTGACGAAAATTACATGCATGAAACGCAAAAATAAATATCATGTTGACTACATCAACATGAAAAGTTTCTGCACATCAAAGAAAACTACTTTCCAATTAAAAAAGCATCCTATAGATTAGGCAAAAATTTCAGGCAATCTTGTAATTCACGAGGAGTTGTCATCTAATATGTACACAAAAAACACTACGAAGTAGCAAAAGCATCCAATCTAATATTTTGCAAAGAACCTGAACAGACAATTCTGTACAGCCATAAAATCGAACAACAAATAAGAGATAAGGTCCTCAAAATAAACTATTCATTAGAAAACTGTAATTCAAAACCACACACAGATAATCTCACACTTATTGAATATTCCTTGATTTTTTTAAAAAAATAGGAGGGGCTGGGAACGGTGTCTCATGCCTGTAATCTCTGCTCTTTGCGAGGCTGAGGCAGGTGGGTCACCTGAGGTCAGGAGTTTGAGACCAGCCTGACCAACATCGTGAAACCCCATCTCTACTAAAAATACAAAAATTAGCTGGGCATGGTGGCGGGCGCCTGTAGTCCCAGGTACTCTGGAGGCTGAGACAGGAGACTTGCTTAAAACCAGGCAGAGGTTGCAGTCGGCCGAGATGGCGCCACTGCACTCCAGCCTGTAAGACAGAGCAAGACTCCGTCTTAAAACAAAAACAAAACAAACCCCAAACCAAAAATAGTAGGAATGCGGGCGTGGTTTTGGAGAAAGGGAAACTCATACACTGTAGGTGGAAATGAAAATTAGGATACACACCATGGAAAACAGCTAAATAGCTGGAGACTCCTCAAAGAACTGAAAATACAGATGCCCGCTGCTCTAGCGAGGTCTCTTTTTAAAGGTGCTGAGCATCAAAAATAATCCTAGACTCCAGCTCAGAGGCCCCTGGGGCTCCGAGGGACCCAGGTCCCGCGTTTTACCGCCAGCTGTGGGCCAGGGCGCTCCTATACGCTGGACGCGGGTCGGACATTGGCATAGCCTTCCCGGCCGGGGTGCGGACGCTGCAGTAGCCAGGACCGCACAACCGCCCCCAAGTGGAGGACTCGGGCCCAGATGCCCACGAAGAAGTGCGGGCACGAAAACAGGAAGAGGCAGGGAAGGAGCAGGGAGGGTTCCCGGTGGGGTCCACGCCCCCGCCACTTACCGCGGAGACCTGTCTCCTACTCCACCATCACATGGAACCCACCACCGCTTCTCAGAAGCTCGCTCTGACCACGCTGCTGCTGCTGCAGGGGCGTCGCAGGAAGTGCAGTCTCAGCTCCGCAGGGACACGCACGCTGGCAGCATCCCTAGTGCCAGGTTGAAGCTCCACCCCCTCTTAAAGGGACCGCGGCTCGGACTTGCCAGAAGCCGCTTAGGGTTGCGGCACAGGCTGAGCCTCTGCCCAGCCCCAGGGGACGACGAAAGGCCCCTGGTCTCTCATCCTCCCCAGCTTTCGGGCCCTAGAAGTCGCAGGAGTGCTCCCTGTGACCGCCTCCCGGAGATCGGCTCCCTTTGCCTAGGGAGCGCCCAGGACCTGCCCCTGCCCTCCTCTGGACCTCAGCTTCACCATCCGCAAAGGAAGCAGCCTCGCTAGAGCTCTGGGGGTCCCTCAAGCTTGGCGTCTCAGGATCCAGGGTGGGCTCCCCTGCCCCTCTGCAGAGGGGGCCCAGAGAACCACAGAAAGCTTGGGGCTGGAGGGACAGTCCGGAGGGCAGCAGGGCCTCCCCGGCCTCACTGTCCGCATCTGTGCTGTGGGAGCTCGCGGGCCTCGCTATGGCCCAGACACCCACAGCCTCACCAGGGCTGCCTGGGTCACCGGGCTCTCCAGGAGGCAGGCAGGGGCCCTGGGGTCCAGCGCTGCCCCCGTCTCAACTCTTTCCTTCATCAGGGCCCACGAGGGGCCCTGTGGACTGGACCCAGGCCCGCCCATTCCCAGGGAGAGGCTATTAATTATTTCCTCAATTTCAGAGCCTGTTATTGGTCTATTCAGAGATTCAGCTTCTTCCTGGTTTAGTCTTGGGAGGGTGTATGTGTCCAGGAATTTATCCATTTCTTCTAGATTTTCTAGTTTACTTGTGTAGAGGTGTTTGTAGTATTCTCTGATGGTAGCTTGTATTTCTGTGGGATCAGTGGTGATATCCCCTTTATCATTTTTACTGCGTCCATTTGATTCTTCTCTCTTTTCTTCTTTATGAGTCTTGCTAGCGGTCTATCAATTTTGTTGATCTTTTCAAAAAACCAGCTCCTGGATTCATTGATTTTTTTGAAGGGTTTTTTGTGTCTCTATTTCCTTCAGTTCTGCTCTGATCTTACTTATTTCTTGCCTTCTGCTAGCTTTTGAATGTGTTTGCTGTTGCTTCTCTAGTTCTTTTCATTATGATGTTAGGGTGTCAATTTTAGATCTTTCCTGCTTTCTCTTGTGGGCATTTAGTGCTATAAATTTCCCTTTACACACTGCTTTAAATGTGTCTCAGAGATTCTGGTATGTTGTGTCTTTGTTCTCATTGGTTTCAAAGAACATCTTTATTTCTGCCTTCATTTTGTTATATACCCAGTAGTCATTCAGGAGCAGGTTGTTCAGTTTCCATGTAGTTGAGCGGTTTTGAGTGAGTTTCTTAATCCTGAGTTCTAGTTTGATTGCACTGTGGTCTGAGAGACAGTTTGTTATAATTTCTGTTCTTTTACATTTGCTGAGGAGTGCTTTACTTCCAACTATGTGGTCAATTTTGGAATAAGTGCTGTGCGGTGCTAAGAAGAATGTATATTCTGTTGATTTGGGGTGGAGAGTTCTGTAGATGTCTATTAGGTCTGCTTGGTGCAGAGCTGAGTTCAATTCCTGGATATCCTTGTTAACTTTCTGTCTCGTTGATCTGTCTAATGTTGACAGTAGGGTGTTAAAGTCTCCCGTTATTATTGTGTGGGAGTCTATATTTTGGTTGCAGATGAGTTTATAGTCAAAATAAAAAACACACGAAGGGCATTCACATTTCCAGGAACAGAAGCATCCTGTCTGGTT
Organism: Pan paniscus; assembly: GCF_029289425.2. Lineage (NCBI taxonomy): Eukaryota > Metazoa > Chordata > Mammalia > Primates > Hominidae > Pan > Pan paniscus. The sequence goes on from NC_073262.2 coordinate 43,530,175, forward strand.
TTTCAGAGGTGAAGGGAGCAGTCTGAAGGGGCTGTGGCACAGGTGTGTCTATAATCAAAGCTCACAGCCGAGGCCCTGGGGGAGGTTCAGGTATGCCGCAGGGGGTGCGCCTCATCCAGCACTTCACTGCCAGGGGCCTCATCTTTATTAAATTCTGGGCCTTTTCCTGGGCAATAGTTACACAAGGTGCGTTCAATGAACCCTATGTCCTGTGGCTGCCACCCATTGCAGGGTCACAAAGGTAATGATCACCACCCCCTCCACCTTCTGCTGAGGGTCCGGGTGACCCCCTGGTGGTGTAACCCAGGCCCTCACCCCTAAGGGGTCCTGAGTCTTGCTCACCACAGAGTCCTTGGTCTAGGGCTCCCACACTTGTCCACGTACCATCAAATGCTGTGTACTGAGAGGCGCTTGTGTAGAGCCCCTCCTGCCCCAGGCAGCATAACCCTGCTTCTGCTGAAACCACGGTCCAGGTGGTCACATTTTTCTGCCCGCAGGTCCCATGGAGGAGCAGCCTGAGGACAAAGCAGCACCCAGAGCTTGTTTTTTCAGAGAACTTGGCCTTGTCCTGTCTAGAAGCCCCACAGCTGTGGAAACCAGGACCTCCTGCTTTTCAGAGCCTAGATGTGCAGGATATAGATGCACCTCAGAGGTCCTGGGTGTGAGGTGGAAGGTTGGGGGACACTGGGCTTCCTACTGCTGTGCTCCCATTGCTGCATCTTCTACCTGGTGAGACAAGGCAGCTAGCAAGGGTGACAGATTCACCCAGACACTGTGTCCTCCCACATCCTGACCTGGCACCTGAGCCAAACTGCTGGGTCTGAAGCTCCCAGGAGTGTGTGTGTGCTGTGACCAGCGGACCTATGGCATGCACCCTCTTCCTCCCTCTATGGCATGGTATCAATTCCTCTGATGGTGTCATGTGAGGTCTCGTCCTGATGGGTAGAACTTTCTATAAACCATCCCATGGCCCCGGGGAAAGGCAAGCTCATCCCTTCAGGTTTAGCTGTTTCTGTTCAATGCAACCCTGTTCTTCCCAGGGCATCAGGGCCCGGTGCAGTTGTCCCAGCCTGGCAGGAAGTCCCCTTGATGGTTGTGTGGAGGGTGCAGCCTGGGCCTAGCTCATGACCCTGGCAAAGGGCAGGTGAGCCCTGGGGCTGACCACCTGCACTTTCTGTTTGGTGGTGGGAGATGTGGGGCAATATTTCTTGCCTTCCCTTTAGAGAGCATCTCCCAGCCTGCCCAGACCACTAGACCCCTAAAAATGTGACTTGTAGGCAGGTCCTGCCTGGCTCTCTGTGGTGCTTTTCTCTCCTCTCCAAGCACCTGTGACTCCCAGGCCTCCAGCCCTGCTGGCTTCCCCCATCTGAGCTCCTGATGCAGGGGGAGGACTGTACTGTGGCAGGCAGCATGCCGGTTTACACAGTTCTGGGACAAAACTATAGGTATACATTATTTTATGTCCCAAGTAAATGAATCCAATTTCTGGATGCTTTTTTGACACAGAGGGAAGAAATGCATTGGTGAGCTCCATGGGCCAGAGCTCAGGTCCATGCTCAGGCTCTGGAAGCAGCTGCGCAGCTCTGGAGCTGTTGCGGGGCCCAGGGAAGGGGTGGGTGCTGTGTCTTTGCTCACTGTGTTAAAGGCTTTATTTGTTTCTTTGTTCAGCTTGTTTTCTTTGACCCCTGTTTAGCAATACTGAAAATCAAGCATTTCTAAGAGGCGGAAACCTTGATTTGGAGCAGGGGAGGGGCATTGGGTGGAAATGGAAAATAGGTTGATAGTGGGAATTTCATTTTCTGGAGCTCACGTGCAGCCTCTTGATGGCCCCGTCACAAGTTCACCTGATGACCTGAGTGGCCACTGTCCTTCTCCTGAGTGGTTTGCATGCTTGCCAGGCACATGAGCAGTGCATGCTCACATTTTTCAAGTGAAGGAACTAAGAAGGGTTTGTCAGCAGATTGTAAGCCTGAAGCTGCCAGTGTTTGCTCCACAGTAAGCCACATGTGGAGAACTTTAAAAAATTGCCTTCAAATCTGGCAAGAAAATTACAGTAATAAATTATTACTGTAATACACATATTTATTTAGTTACAATTATATATATATAAAACAATTTTGCAGAAGTTTCTTATCTACCAGCATTTATTATTTTTATTTTTTTGCACGATAAGTTTCCAAGGAACCTTAGTGATGGGGACTGTCTCTTTTAAAATTAAGTTGTGTAAATAACTCCCAGAGCCGTGCTGGTAAGAAACAAAACAAAACAAAAAGAACTAGAAGCTTGAAACAAACATAGGATTTCTGCTGGAAAAAGGATGCAAAGCAGGCCTGCCTGCAGCACTTCCCCAGAGCTAATCCTTGAGCCGAAAGAGCTTCCTGGTGAAGCCTCGCACTCTCTGTAACAGGGCGTGGGGGGACCGAGACATGTGGGCTCCAGATTTGACCATGTTTACCTAGTTATGGGATTTCAATCATGTCTTTTAAATTCTTTGAGCTGCAGTTTTCACATATATAAAGTGAAAATATTTTTAAATCTTTAATTTGTATTATAACCTTGTGTAAAGATAAAATAGTACACTTGAAAGCATTTTAGCTGAAGTCAAACGTTCACGTGTGTGCATGCGATGGCTTCTTAATTATTTTAGGGCTTATCCTGGTTTTACTGGTACTGTTACTAGCACTGCTACTTCTCCATATCTCTGAAGACTATGAAATACTTAGAACTGAAGCAACAAGAAGCACCTGTCAAAGCGTTCTATGGCCGATGACAGATTTGACACAACTAGATATAATAATATGTTAGATGGTGCCTACAGCACTGCTGAGCAGAGACTTCATGCTGTTCAAAGTCAAAGGTGTCCCTAGAATTCTGAACTTGCTGAAGCCGCCCTCAGAACTGAAGTTGAGAAAAGTACATTTTCAATTAAAGAAAGTCTGAGAGAATGTGTTGCCATCACACCCAAACCACAATAAATGCGAAAGAAAGCTGCTCAGGTTGAAGAAAAATGATAACAATTGGAAATTCTAGTTCTCAGAAAAGATGAAAGTGTGCCAAAAATAGTAAACATGTGGAGGGGAAACTGCTGTTTTAATGACATCCTCCAGGAATTACAACATGTGCAGAAGAAAAATCTATGACAACATGGCACAAAAGATCAGAGGAGGGAGGAGGGTAAGGTAAGGTTTTTATATTTTATATACAGTGTTATGATATTTAATATACTTTAAGTATTTTTATTTTAATTTCTAAAGAACTCACTAAAAATAAATAAATGAAACAAAGAGTCATAGTTAAAAAAAAACAAGATACAAAATCCATACTAAAAAAAAAAGAAAACCCCATAAAACAAACAAACAAACAAACAAATGAAAACTACAATAATCCAGAAGAAGACCAGGAAGGCAGAACAGAGACTGTCAAAGTAGGTAAAAAGGAAACCTCAATATCAGCTTTTAAAAAGAAATACACTTATGAGGTAAAGATACAAATAGATTCAAACTGAAAAGATGGACTAATATACACCATGCAAATCTCTGTTATCAAAAACTGCAGCCAGTGTATTAATGGCAGATAAGACAGACTACAAGAAAGACAAGCATCAACAGGGATAAAGAAGGACGTTTTATGCTAATGAGTCGATTTGCTTAGAAAACCTAATAATCATAAGCATGTATGCACCTAAGAAAAATAACAAAATACACAAAGCAAAAGTTATTGAATTAAAAGGATAAATGCATAAATCCACAATTTGACAATTCTAATTCTTATATCTCAGAAATTAATAGAAAAAAATAACTGCAACAATAAGACTACAAAGTATTAATAGAAGAGATTATAACCAGAGCACTGGGAGAAAAACAGCAATATCCAATATGCTTACAATATTGGTTGACAACTCAAAAGTTCCCAAAAGAATTTTTGACACTAAAGGTAAATAGTCTGGAAAACCTAAAAGCCAGCATAGGAAGGAAGTGGAAAATGAAATGTTGATTGAAAATAAATCTGGAAGTCCAGGCGCGGTGGCTCATGCCTGTAATCCCAGCACTTTGGGAGACCAAGGTGGGTGGATCACCTGAGATCGGGAGTTCGAGAAACTCTGTCTGTACTAAAAATACAAAATTAGCCAGGTGTGGCGGCACATGCTTGTAATCCCAGCTACTTGGAGGCTATGGCAGAAGAATCGCTTGAACCTGAGAGGCAGAGGTTGTGGTGAGCCGAGATCACCCCGTTGCACTCCAGCCTAGGCAACAAGATCAAAACTCCATCCCCCCGCTCCCCAAAAAAAAGAAAAGAAAAGAAATCTGAAAAAAGGAAAAGAGAATTGAGGATAAGGTTTTGGGATACAAAATCCAAAATCAAATGATAGAAATAAGTTCAAATATATCACTTTTTCCTACCAGACCTAGAGGGATTAACCTCATATATTAAAATACAAAATTATTAATAACAAAGCAGCACTTTCAAATTAAAGAAAGAAAAATAATGGGAATAAAAATTTTAAGTAAATATTCACAGAAAGCAAGCTGCTACCACAAAATTAATTTTAGTTCAAATAAAATTTAAGGAAGAAATAATAAACAACAGGATAGACACTGCACATGGAGGGACAATAGAACCGAGTAGGTGAAGCAACGTCAAGTCCGACGCTGGCCTCGCCTCCAGGACATACAAAGAAACTAACAGGAAGAGCAGGTCTAGAGAGGGATGCTGGAACTCATACTTCTGAATTTAAATGGGAAATAGACAAAGATGTTATGTGTTTATAAAATATTTTAAAATCACAACAAATGCTGAATATACATTTTCTAATATATGTAATACTTACTAAATGGGACCCATATTAGGTTGCAAAAGAAATTACAAAAAAAACTGGAGCTAGGGACCAAAGGACTAACAGAAGTCAGAACAAAAAACATGCCCCATATATTTTAGGAAAAAACGGCACAGTGATTTAATGGTAAATCACTATAAACATGAAGGGATTCACCTAGAATAGAGATGAGATTCCAGAGTTCAAGACGACAACATGTGTCAGCCTGACTTTCTGAATGACTGCATAGGAAAGGCTGCCATCCAAGGAAGCGCAGAAAAGGACACCCCTCAGGTCCTGGATGGAGGAGGATGACCCCCAATACTGGATGGAGAAGGATGGCCCCCAGTCCTAGATGGAGAAGGATATCCCCCTCAGTCCTGGATGGAGAAGGATGCCCCCTAGTTACTGGATGGGAAAGGATGTCCCCCAAGTCCTGAATGGAGAAGGATAACCCCCCAGTCCTGGATGGAGAAAGACAACCCCCAGTCCTGGATGGAGAAGGATAACCCCCCCAGTCCTGGATGAAGAAAGATGCCCCCCAAGTCCTAAATGGAGAAGGATGCCCCCCAAGTCCAGATGAAGAAGAATTTCCCCCACTCCTGAATGGAATAGGATCCCCCTCAAGTCCTGGGTGGATAAGACACCTCCCAAGTCCTGGGTGGAGAAGGACATCCTTCAGGTCCCAGATGGAGAAGGATGTTCTCCCCAAGTCCTGCTTGGAGAAGGTGGCTCTGGGGACCGCATGGGGAAGGATGCCCTTTTTCCAGCCTCCCCATCCATACTTATCCTGACCTGTTAGTGTAGAACAAAGAGATGTGGAGGAAGAAACACGGGACTAAATTTACTCAGAATGTTTTCCTTTTAATTAACATTTTATAAATTCTGATTTTTCTTTGATAAAAATAAGTGAAATGTATGACATAAATTAGACCTATTTTTCCAAATCTGTGTCCTGGTTACCGGCTCTATTAGTCATTCTGCTTTGCTGTATTTGTAAAACTTCTCAAAATTAAAGATAAAAGAGTTTATTGCTAGTAACATGTACAAATAGGCATTGAATAAAATGTGACTCTTTAAAAACTGGTTTATTCTATGGGCTTCTTTTGGTGTACTAAGATTACTAGTGGATCTTTATTACAAGCTCACTGGTAAAAATAGACAATGTGATAATATTCTAATTTGTTAGAAATTAGTGTTAAGTGAGTATTAATCAAAACTTTAAAACCAAAATACATGGACATAAGAATAAATTATTCGACTTAATTATCTACTGACTTTAAATTCTAATTGCTAAATTTACTTTTTGTCCATTTCACCTCCTTCAAATCGCCAATTAACTCTTCATTTTTCTCTCCTGTCAATATTTTATTCTCCTTTATTTATTTTTTTCTATTTCCTGATTTTTTGAACAACTAAGGGAGTCGTGTTTTGCTTGTGTTAGAATGACTTCATTACACCAACCCGTTAGGCAACTAGACCCTCACCAAGGTGAGCACTAGGAGACTTCAGACCATGGAGCCTCTCCTGATATTTGACTCAGGCTACCTGGCAACTGTGTTTAAATTACGAATTGTTTAATTTTTTAGATCCCCTATAGATAAAGAAGGATTTTAATAACCATCAATTTAAAATGCACATGGACACTTTATAACTGATATTTATTGCAGTTTCTGTGCTGCAGCCTCATGAGTAACTGTAAGGAACATCATGTTCCTCATTCTGCCCTTGCTCCTTGGGCTCCAACGGGAAAAACCAGAAATTCTGTGGGTATAAAACATGGAAACATTCATTCTTTGAAGAAAAAGGCTGCAAAGCAGAGACAAGAACAGGGAAAGGATGTTATCGAATACATGCAAATGGATAAAATATGAATGATTATGTTCTCATGTTCAACCCAATTTTTAAAAATGGATGTATGAGCAGTGCGAGCATTTACTCAGGCCATGGTGAGCCTGTGGGCAGCGGTGGCAAACCCGGACTCCGCCCGCCGACACCAGCGGCCCGGAAACCCTAGAGCCAGAGGCCACCTAGTGGCCAAAGTCAGGCAGTCGGCCCACAGCTGCAGGAGAGCTGCAACGCGCCCTTCAGCGGATTCCCGGAGGCTGCACAGTGCCCAGCTCCCGCCAACCGGTGCTCTGGGCGCGGGCAAGTGACCCTCAGGCCGTCTGGGACAGGACCAGCCCTGCGGCCTCAGCGGTGGGCTCAGGGGCGGCTGCCACGTGCACACGGTGAACTATAGCAGCTGTGGCAGCCCCCGACCCTGTGCAAGCCACCGGCAGTGCAGACCCCATGACCAAAAGCCGCCGCGTCCCCTAACTCAGGCGGTCGGCCCCCCAGCAGCCAGAGGGGGGAAACCTGCAGCTCAGCCCCAACCCAGCGCCTGCACTGTGCTCAGAGCCCGTAATCCCACTCTCTGGGCGCGGGCAAGGAAGACTAGACCTTAGGGTGGGAGGGCGGTGCACTCGGGGACCCTCAAGCCTTCTGGAACAAGCCCTGCCATCCTCCGCCGCGGGCTCAGCGGCAGCTGCCACCTGCACACTCCTGGAAGCAGCAGCGGTGGCAGCTCTGGTCTCTGCCAGCTCCAGCAGGAGCGCGGACCCCAGAGCCAGAGGTCACTGCAGCACGTGTTAGGAGGTTGGCCTCTCAGCCGCAGGAGAGCAGGAATCTGCGCTCAACCAGATCCTCATGGCTGCACAGTGTCCAACGCCCACGACCCCGCAATCTGGGCGCTGGTCTAGGAATAACGGACCCTAGGGTGGAAGGGAGGTGCACTCACCCACCCCTGGGCAGCCTCACACCAGCCCTGCCAGCATCTGCCTTGGGCTCAGCTGCAGCTGGCGCCTGCGCATGGCGCAGAGCAGTAGCAGTGGCAGCCCTGCCCCTGCCCTCAGACACCAGCAGCAAAGACCCCAGGGCCGGACGCCTCCAAGGCACTTAAGTCAGGTGGTCGGTCCCATAGCTGCAAGAGGGCGGGAATCGGCTGCTCAGCCCCATAGCAGCTGTGGCAGCCCCCATCTCTGTCCATGCCACCAGTAGCACGAACCCTAGGGCCAGATACTGCGGTGGAGCCTAATTCAGACTGTAGCTGCAGCAAGGCGGAAATCGGCCGCTCAGCCCCATCCTGGAGGCTGCTCAGTGTCTAGCGCTCGCACACCACGTCCTGGGAGCAGTCTAAGGAACAGCAGACCCTAGGGGGTAGGGCGGTGCACTCAGCGACCCTCAGGGTGTCTGGGACCAGCCCTGCCAGCCTCTGCCATGCTCTCAGCTGCAGCTACTATCGCCAGGTGGCGCCCGTTAGCAATGGTGGAAACCACACCCGCCTCCTCCGACCTTACCTGCCCCCAACAGCAGTGCAGATTCCATGGCTGGATGCCTTGCCAGGGCGGGAACCAGCCGCACAGCCTATTCTGGGCAGCTGCACAGGGCCCAGCGCCCGAAACCCCGAGCTCTGGGCGCGGGCCAAGGAAGAGTCCACCCTAGGCTGAGAGGGTGGTGCACACCGCGATCCTCAGGCTTTCTGGGACCAACCCTGCCGGCTTCTACTGAGAGCTCAGCTGCAGCTGCCACCTGTACAAGGGCGCGACAGCAGCAGAGCAACCCGGCACTTTGCCTGCACCAGAGCCCTGACACGGGGGACAACGCCGCCTCAGCGCCTAATTCAGGCAGTCAGCCCCGCAGCTGCAGCAGGGCAGAAACCTTTGCCCTCGGCCCAGTCTCCTTGGCTGCACAGTTCCCAGTGCCCGCGACCCGAACTCTAGGCTCAGGCAAAGGAACAGCGGACCCTAGGGTGGGATAGTGGTCCACTCAATGACCCTGAGGCTGCCTGGGAAACGCCTTGCCAGCCTCTGTCATGGGCTCAGCTGCAGCAGCCACCTGCACATGGCGCGCGGAGCAGACTTGATGGCAACCCCAGACCATGCTTTTACACCAGCCAGGCGGACTCCAGGGCCAGAGGCCGCCCAGCGGCTAATTCAGGTGGTCCGGCCCCAGCTGCAGGAGGGCGGGAACCGGCAGCTCAGCCATTTCCTGGCGGCTGCCCTGTGCCCAGCGCCTGCACACCCTGATCTGGGCGCCTACAAGAAAGAGCTGACTCTAGGGTGAAAGGACCGTCCACTCAGCGACCCCCAGGCTGTCTGGGACCAGCCCTGCCTGCCTCTGCTGTAGATTCAGCTGCAGTGGTAACCTGCACAAGGCGCGCAGCAGCAGCTGTGGAAACTCTGACCCTGCCAGCTCCACCAGCAGCGCGGACCCTTGGGCCAGAAGCCTCCACGACGCCTAAGTCAGGGTGTTGGTCTCCAGCTGCGGGAGGGCAGAAACTGGCGCTCAGCCTCACCTCAGAGGCTGCATGGTGCCCAGAGCCAGGGCCCAGCTCTTCTAGTGCAGGTTGTGGAGGGGCCAGGGCCCCCCCAGGCTGGAGAGGCCCCCCAGGCTGGAGAGCAGTGTCATGAACACAGCTTACTGAAGCCTCAACCTCCCAGATTCAAGTTACCCTCTCACCTCAGCCTCCTGAGTAGCTGGAGGCTGGGACTACAGGCGGGTGCCATCGTGCCTGGCTATTATATTTTATATACATTTTGGAGAGACAGGGTCTCACCATGTTGCCCAGGCAGGTCTTGAAAGCCTGGAGTTCAAGTGATCCTCTCACCTTGACCTCCCTCAGTGGTGGGATTATATGTGTGAGCCACTGTGCCCTACCTGCTGCTTTTCTTATAAGGATACTTGTCATTGGATTTAGGGCCCATCCTAATCATCTCAAGGTGCTGGATTTAATTACATCTGCAGATTGTTTTCCAAATAAAGGCACATTCACACATTCCAGGTAGACATATCTTTTGATAGACCACCATGCAATCCACTCTAGGAGTATTAAAGTGCCAGTGTGGACTGAGGCACCAAAGAATCACATTATTATGTCATATAACTTGCCTTATTTGTAGTGACCCGTGGGCTTGGAAACAGAACCATATGCAGCTGTCAGGGAAGTGCAAAGTGCCTGACCTTTCCCGCAGCCTCCTCCCTACTGGTCTTCCATGAGAGGATCATCCCTTGAGAGTGTCGAGAGATTCCTGTTAAATGCTAAAGACCACAGGGGCGTTTGGGAGGGGGAAGATGTTTGGGGAGCAACTTAGTTGTCCTGAGGTGCCTATCACCCTTCACTGTTTCAGCAATATGGATCTTCCAAGGACCTGGGAATGGGAACCAGGCATAAGACAGATAACATGTGGATGAGAAGAGGCCAGAGTCTTTCTCTGTGTAGGTACCAGCCCAAGATGAGCATTGCTCCAGAAACACATGCACTCATGATGCTAAACCCAATCTATTGAGGACTTAATACGAACTGAGATTTGTTTAAAGCATTTAATTCTTACCACAGTCCTTTGACATCTTATTATCTCCATTTTACAGATAAAGAAACAGGTACAGAGGGTTTAAGTAACATGTACAAGGTCACACAATCACAACTAGTAAAGCCAGAATTAAAGTCCAGTTGGTCTGCATTCAAAGCCTGTGCTCCTGCCCCAAAATGACAAGTAATGACTTAAAGGCAAGAAAAACAGACCCTCCTCTACCCACCATCCTCATACACAGACTTTCAGCCCAGGATCTGAGCCATTTATTCATTTTCTCTCATATTCATTCATTCATTCAGTTCTTCATCACACATTTAGTGAAGTTCTGTCGTGGAATGTTCACACAGAAGGTACAAAAATGAGGCAGGTGTATTTTCTCCCATCTAACAGGGGATGACCACATGAAGAGAACTGATGGGCTGTGTGTCCCACGGCCTTACAGGGCAGTGGTGGAGGGTGGCCCAGATCATCCACTTTCTGGGGAGGCAGAACCAGAAGCACCAGTTGGACAACTGCTAGAGATGTTTATGCAGCCTCATATGTTAAGTCATATATTTTGAAAGCTTTTTAAATTTTTTCTTTAAGAAGATTTTAGATGCTTATCACGGAGTACCAGAGGGATGTAGGCTGATGCCCTTATTAACAAAGTCAGGGACCGTGGCACACAAGGATTGACTACTGCAGACATGGTCACAATGCTACCTCTAGATGGCCTGAATCCCCCTGCCCTCTCTGGTGGGGAAAAGGGCTGGCAGAGCCATTAGCATGGGCTCCGGCCAATCCTGGCCACTTTGACGCTCCTGGTGCTGACCCAGGGTCCTGGAGGAAGGGATGAGGTGGGCAGTAGAGATGCTTAGGGCAGCAGCCCCTTTCCATCCACACTGGAACTATTTCAGTATTTTACCACCAATTCGGCCATTCCGTTGTGTGCTGGCTGAACATCAGCCCTGCTCCAGGTCTCAGTTTCCCCTTTGTAAAGGGAAAGCTCTGGATTCAGGCGTGACCAGAGGTCATCATGGTCTTGAGATTCGAGGCCTGTAGGCAGGGGGTGAGAGGTTCACTAGGAGCACAGAAGGCCAAGGTTGGGGAGAGGCAGCAGAGAGAGTGGCCTCCCTTCGGCCCAGGTGGGAGGTTCACAGAGACACACTTCCTTCTTCCCCAAGGCAGGACTTGTTATAGTGAGCTTCAGGCAGTCTGGCTCTTAGGACTAACTAGGATGTCACCCTCCCTGCAGCATCCACCACTCCATAGACAACATGAGAGGAGTGTGTAAGTATAACTAGAACAAGCTAGTGTCCTGATATTCTCTGTGATGGAGGGGACAGCCCTCCTCAGAGACCCGGGGGGGCCCAGAACCATGGACAGCCTGAACACACTTTACTTTCTCAGCAGTGAAAATCAGCACCCTGGCCTACTAAAGCAGAAATTAAAAAGAGAAAAACCTAAGTTCCTGCCTGTTCCAGGCTGACTCACTCCAAGGCCGTGCTAGGATTAAGATAACTTTATATACAAGGCCAGGAAGAGCCCAGAAGGAATGGACTCCAGGAACAGGGATGAGAAAAACAAGTTCTTATCAGCTTCCCCCTTTGAGATTCTTTCCCAGGCCAATATTTCTTTGTTCTGCTCTCATAACTATTTTTGTAACTATCTCTGTAAGTTTATAAGGATTTTTTAAGTTCCTGTTTTCCATCTGTGTGACCCTGAGAAGGTCACAAGACATGCCTGAGCAAGCCTAAAATAGTTACCATCTGCTGAGAGCCTGCTGGGTGGCCCAGCAGAGGTCATCAGACATGTTTGAGTCATACACTTGTCACTGTTTGATTAACTGCCTTTGTTCTGCTTCTGTAAGCTTGCTAAGCCCGCCCTGTAAGTTTTGCACAGCTGCATGCTTAAAAACCAGGCCCCATTTTTTTCCGGGCTCAGCCTTTTGGATGCAAATCCACTGGGCAAGTGGTCACTTTAATAAAATCCTCCTGTCTCACCCATTGGTCTCTCCAGTCTCTTGAATCCCTCAACACTAAGATGGCTCCAAGACAGCATGTGAGATTTAAGTAATAACTTTTTTGTTTGTTTTTTTGTTTTTATTTTTGTATGAGACTGGGTCTGGCTTTTTCACCCAGGCTGGAGTGCAGTGGTGCAATCACAGCTCACTGCAGCCACTTCCTGGGCTCAAGCCACCCTCCCACCTTAGCTTCCCAGGTAACTTAGGACTACAGGTGTACACCACTATCGTTGGCTAATTTTTGTATTTTTTCCAGAGACAAGGTCTCACTGTCTCACTGAGCTCAGGCTGGTCTCAAATTCCTGAGCTCAAGAGATTTACCAGTCTCAGCCTTCCAAAATGCTAGGATTACAGGCATGAGACACTGTGCCTGGCCAGTAATTTTGTTTTATTATATTAAGGTGAGGTTTATACCACCTTCTTCTGATTACAGAAGTAATACATGCTCATTATATAACACTGAAAATGTAAGCAGTATAAAAAAGAAAATAAAAAAGAATATGAAAATCACTAGTGGTCCCATTGTCTACTGATACACTATGTGCTGCTTCCTAATCTTTACTTCCTCTCCCTCCATGTGTGTCTTTGTGTGTTTGTGTGTCTGTCTGTCTGTCTGTCTGTGTGGTTTTTTTCTTGGCACATAGGACAATAGCTGACAATTATAGCTCCCCTACCACTGTTGAGCATTGTGTTAAGCAATTAACAAAGTGGATTTTATTTAACTCCTACAGAAAACCTACAAAGGGGAAGGGCAGTATAATTAACAGAATTTTCCAGATGAAAAGACTGGGGCCTGACTTGAGGTCACATTTTATATACAGCATTGTATTTTACTTCAGACACTTAACAAAGTAAGTGTCCTGGAGAATCTTGGTCTGTTAGTCTATATAATAACATAAGCATCTTTTGTAGGATTAATAGTTTTTCCAAAGCATGCCTGGAATGCTTGCATAACATTTTAGAGTTTAAATATGTTGTTTATTGCCAGGCATGGTGGCTCATGCCTATAATCCCAGCATTTTGGGAATCCGAGGCAGGTGGATTGCCTGAGCTCAGGAGTTTGACACCAGCCTAGCCAACATGGTGAAACCCCATCTCTACTAAAATACAAAAAAATAGCCAGGCATGGTGGGGGTGCCTGTATTCCCAGCTACTTGGGAGGCTGAGGCAGGAGAAGTGCTTGAACCTGGGAGGTGGAGGTTGCGGTGAGCCGAGATTGCACCACTGCACCCCAGCCTGGGCAAGAGTGAGACTTTGTCTCAAAAAAAAATGATTTTATCAAACCATTTTCATCTTTGAAACATTTTAGGTCTCCTCTTTGGCTTTTTCACATTATTAATAATACTGTGATAAACATCCTTTAGCAGAAACCTTCATAGGCTAGCTTCCTAGAAGTAGAGGTATTAGGTCCAAGGTTGTGAATTGTTTTAAAGCTATTTATTTTTCTGGATAAAATTGCTTCCAGAGATACTGTCCCAGTGCATTGCAATCAGTGGATCTCACCTTCAGTATTTTGTGCAATTAAAAAAAAGAATGCTTCTCCTTTTAAAGATTATATTTAAAATAGCTTTTAAATATGAAAAATTTGTATCTACAAGTAAGAGGTAGTGAAAAAAATAATAAAAGAAACACAAAAGCAGAAAGTAGATGAAAACATTAAAATTCAAATCACAGGCCTCTGTCATGGAGAAGACAGCTGCAATAGCTTTTTTGTTCTTTTATCTCTGCTTGATACATTCTTCTTTTAATTAATTTTTACCCCAACTTAAGTGCTGGCTGAGTTGTCGATTTGTTGCTGGGATGGAAAGAAGAAATTTGCACCTTGTCTTCTGCAGGTTATGAAAGCCCTGTCTGTCCTCGTGGTTACGTGGGGGTCTTTTAGATTATTGTGAATATTGAGCTTTGAAAATAACCTAACAGTCAATCAATTGCTGAGCTTCTATTACCAGTAGTGGGACACAATGTACATCATGTAGAGAGGCAGACTTGTCACTGACAAAAGGGTTGACCCCTGGAAAACCAGCACAGAGCCAGCTCTTCTGTCTGAATCCACTCTCTCCAAAACATAAGTCATGGAAAGAAATAAGAGTCTCAAGAAATGAGACTCTTACCGTGATGAGAGGGGGACCTTGAAAAGCTACTTTAGTGATTAGGGAGAGAAGTCCCTTTTTGCATCCCAAATCAAGCAGAGGACTGGTAGTCCAAATATAATTTCTGAATAACCTGAGTCACCTGGGCCCTGAGGAATCCTGGCCTCTTAGTCCACATTTTCAGAAATATCAGGAGGTCAATCAGGAAGCTGGTTAGGTATCTCAACACAGGGTCAAAAAGCTCCTAGGTATGCAAATAAATGTGCACACTGGAAATTGAGTTCAGTAATTTTTCCATGGCCTAGAGAACTATGATGATGAAAATGTTCTACATTTGTGCTGGCCAGTTCAGTAGCCACTAGCCACATGTGGCTATTGAGTAACTGAAATGTGGCTAGTACAGCTGACCAGCTAAATTGTAAATTTTGTTTTATTTGAATTAATTTTAATTTTAATAGTCATCTGTGGCTATTGGCTACTGTATTGGGTAGCACAGAGATGAGAAATAATAGAAACCTTTTTGTTTGGTTGTTTCAAGGGCTAACACTGTCAAAAGCTCAATTCCTGTTTTATGTAAGGTTTTGCTTTATATTTTCTCAAAGAAGTGAAGTACAGAAAAAAGAAAACAAAACAAAAGGATGATCAAGCAGAACTTTGGTAAAGAAGGGTGAAGCAGAGATACTTAACTCAGGGTGGGGACAACAGCAATGACCTTGTTTGAAACGCAGCTCCTGTCTCTGTGGCTCTCTGTGCTCTGCTGGGGCATCAGTTCCTTTACTTCTTAGTTAAAGCAGTTATTTCGATGATGCAATGCTTTTTTGCTCAATAAGCATGATTTTTTACACAGCTGGTTTATCTCCAGTATGGAAGCTCTCTGCTTAATCGTCTTGATTTTTCTGGGCTTGTTCCCACTCTGCAGATGTAAGCATGACACCTGTATCTCTCCCTCCAGGCTCTGATCTAGGATGACAGTTTCTATGATGTGCCCATCTAGAGAAATACCCAAATTGCAACTTTAGGAAGAGAAAAAGAGGGCCCTGCAAAAGGCATCTACAGGCCCCATGGGTTGTTCACCTTTCTTATTTATGGGTGAAGTGAGTCCTCATCCATTTATTGGGCAGTTGCAAGCAAAGGAATTAACTGACTATGACAACTCACCTTGAGGTACAACAATTTTGTCTGTTTTGAGTTTCCACTGTTGAAAA
Source organism: Pan paniscus (assembly GCF_029289425.2). NCBI lineage: Eukaryota > Metazoa > Chordata > Mammalia > Primates > Hominidae > Pan > Pan paniscus. Next base: position 43,545,639 of record NC_073262.2, read on the forward strand.
AAAACCTAGTTATTCTAATTAAGAATAGTTATAGATAGTACAGTGATAACCTTTTTTTTTTTTTTTTTTTTGAGACAGGCTCTTGCTCTGTCACCCAGATTGGAATGCAGCAGCATGATCATGGCTCACTGCAGCCTCAACCTCCCTGGGCTCAGTGATCCTCCCACCTCAGTCTCCTGAGCAACTGGGAATGCAAGCACATGCCACCATGCCTAAATATTTTTTTGTATTTTGTTTTGTTTTGTAGAGATGGGGCTTTGCCATGTCACCTAGGCTGGTATTGATCTTCTGGACTCAAGTGATCCTCTCTCCTCAGCCTCCCAAAGTACTAGGATTACAGGTGTGAAGCAGCATGCCACGCCTATAGTGATATCTTTAAGTAAGCCTCTCCTATCTTCTTTTGAGCCGTTTTTCAAAGCAACAGGCACCTTATTAAATTAGAAAGTTGATGTGCTTCCCTAATGCCTACTAATAAGGTAAAGAACTAAAGAACCTCTGTGATTTCAGTGAAGTCCCTTCGGATGTTATGGGCTACTTGTTACTGACAAGTATGGTAGGAACTGTAGGTCAAGCTGTCATAGGCAAATAGATCTTGCTGAAGAGGAAGAATTATTGGCTAAGATAACACCCTAGGACACCTGGCATACTTTAGACACAGCTAAATTGAATGCTTTCTGAGGAGGAGTGTATTAATCTGTTCTCACACTGCTATAAAGATATACATGAGAGTGGGTAATTGAAAAAGAAAAGGGATTGAATTGGCTCACAGTTCCGTGGGCTGTACAGACTTATGCTTATAGGGAGGCCTCAGGAAACTTACAATCATGGAAGAAGGTGAAAAGGAAGCAAGCACATATTCACATGGCTGAAAGGAGTCAGGGGAGGTCCTACACACTTTTTAAACAAGCAGATCTCAGGAGAACTTTATCATCAGACAGCACGAGGGGGATTAGGCTAAACCATTAGAAACCACCTCTATGATCCAGTCACCTTCCAGAAAGCCCCTCCTCCAAAACTGGCAATTACAATTCCACATGAGATTGGGGGTGGGGGGTGCACAAATCCAAACAATGTCAAGAAGCATTTTAAAAATTGAGGGAAGTTCTAATCAGATAGCAATTCAGGACAGGGCATTTCATCAGCATAACACTCCTCTCAATACATGCCAAAATGGGAAAAAGGAAAAATTGCAAGGACGAAGATGGGACGCAGCAAAATGACAAGATGACTAACAAGATGACCCCTGGGGAAAGCATTTACTGATTCAAAAACCAAATAATGAAGAAAATAAGAGCAAATTTGCTGAGTTTCTATGCTCTTTATGCTTATTAGGGAAGGGCAAAAGCCAGCCCCTCGACATTGTTATTGTTAATTAACATCATCACTGCCTGCTCTTAAGTGTCTAGATACTTTCTAGAATCTAGTATTATCTTCACTCAAATGTTTTTTGGATGTGCCCTTCATGCATGTGATATTGCAAAAACATTCTACATTAGCCACAGTAAGATGACTATGTAATAATTGGGATCACTTTAGGGGAGCATATTTGTACCACATTTTGAGACGGAAAATGAAATAAAGATGTCCATTTGTCAATTTCTTCTACATTATGTCAAACATTCAAAGAGATTATTTTATTTATTTCAAAGATGTATACATGTTGAAATTAAAATTTAAATTAAGAACATTTATAAACTGAGTCAAAAGAAAAGTAAGTGAGGCAGTTGGTTAATGTGTCAGTTAATGCCACCATAGTTCCGCATGCCCTGGAAGTGTCAGGCATAAACAACTCTAAAGTATTCGGCATGCAGCCAGGTGTGGCAGCTCATGCTGTCATTCCAGGACGTTGAGAGGCTGAGGCAGGTGGATTGCTTGAGCTCAGAACTTTGAGACCAAGCAAAGCCACACGGTGGAACCCCATCTCTATGAAAAATATGAAAATTAGCCAAGCATGTCGGTGCCCGCTTTTAGTACCAGCTACTGGAAAGGCTAAGGTGAGAGGATCATTTGAACCCAGGAGGTCGAGGCTGCAGTAAGCTCTGGTTGCACCACTGCACTCCAGCCTGGGTGAAAGAGAGGGACCCTATGCCCAGGACTCTTGGGATATGACTATACCCATAGGGATTGCCCACAGTAACCTCACATTTGAGTGGAAGTGGAGATCATATGTACCTACATCAATATGTAGCAAAAAAGAAAAACATAGAAATGATAGCAGAAATGGCCCAAAGAATAAAAGAAGGTGGGGGTAATTGAGAGAGGCTTTCTGGTGATAAAATTTGAACTGATTTCTGGAGAATGGGTTGAATTCCAATAGGGGGAGATGGACCAAATTTAATTTTGATGAGGGAAATGTCTTGAGCAAAATCTAGAAAAGGAAAACATGACCATTTTAAGTTTTAATGAGTGGTCCAGTTGGGGTACAGTGCAAGAAGAGAGTTCTAGTGAAAAAGTAGTTGGTCTGATAGGTCAGGGTCTTGCAGGCAGAGGCAGATACTATCATTATTCCATTTTTCAGATTGGAAAACAGACACAGAGAGTCCAAGGTCACAAACCCAGAAAGGGAATCTGGGCAGTCTAGCGGTAGCACCCTCTTCTTAAATGATCCATTAGAGGGCCTCTTCTCCAGGCACTCTAAAACCCTTCTCCATCTTTAGTTCCCCAGAGTACAGTGAGGCCCCCTGTCTACCTCACAGGACGGGGCCTCAGAAAAGCAACAGATCCCAACTCATACTAGCTTTTAAATAAAAAAATTTATAACCTTGCAAAACAAGAAGTGCAGAGGTTGGGCAAGAGCCAGCCCTGGTTCATTCCGCAGCTCAACAATAAATCCAAGGACCTGGGTATTTGTTCATCTCTCCACACCACCATCCTCATGGGCCAGGTTCTACCTCCTCCTGAATACTGTGTCTTTGCCTAGTTTTCTGATTTTGGCTCAATTGCTGCTTCCTGGAGGCAGACTTTCCTGCCTCCGTCTTGGGGTCAATCCGCCTTCACAGGCTCTTGCAGCACACCTGGGTCTGCTGCACTTTCCCTTATTACATAATTTTGTGACTAACATCAACTTTTTCTGTTAGATTCTAAGCTCCACTAGGGAAGAAATTTTTGATCACTGTTGAATCCTGGAGTCTACCACTCAAATATTTGTCAAATGAGTAAATGGTAGCTCTGTGCAGGACCAAGGAACCCAAGAACCACAAGAAATAATCTGCCAAAGTACTCATTACAGCTCACTCTCCTCTGGTGACGTTTCCCTCAGGCACATTCCTGTTGGTTTCTTCCCCTCAAGAAGCATTCTTCTTTCTCCTTCCTAGAAAAGCCAGGTTTTTCTCAGCCACACCATGCCCCATGCAAAGAGATTTGGATTATTCTACCATCTTGAGGCATTTCTGCGGAAACTGCTATCAGCCCAGGTGGCCCATGACCTAAGCTGACCCAAGCCAACTGAAGGGAGGACGTATTCTATGCACCCTATGCAGTTCCACAGGGTGCTGGTTTCCCCAGCTGCTGCTGGTGGTCATCATGTAACCAAGGTATTGCTAGTGCTTATGGAGAAAACAGAGCAAGTGGAGAGAAACCGAGTAGGTAAAAGTGGACAGGGCTTGGTGATGTTTGGGATATGAGCGATAAGACAGAGGATGGTCTTAGGAAAATCGCCTGTTCTTTCCTTTTGGAAAATGGTATAGATGAATAAAAGTTCCAATCACTGGGATAGAAAACACTTGGAAAATATGAGATTCATCCAGGCAAGTCTTTCATAAACTATTCCATAATCAGTTTCATAAGTGGAGGGAGTCAGATCTCCACCTTGTTTGCTTCTATCATACTGTGTTGTATTGTTGGATCTACTTATCATATTCTTCCAGGTAGCAGACTTACCTACTAATGTTTGCACTTCCTCCTTGCCGGCCTGGAAGCTCTGAGGCAGCAGGAGCAGTGTGTGTGCATGCATGTCTGAGTGCACTTTCGTGTGTGTGTGTAATTGGATTCCCTACAGCACATTATTGTTTTATCCATAGTAAATGGTGGATGAATATTTGCAGGATTTAGCTGGACTGCAGCATTGTGGAGGTCAGATAACCACATTTTGATAGAGAAGTTGCATTCTAACCTTGAAGTAAACAAAATGCCCATCTTATCAGCCTCCCTCGCACTGGCTGTGCCTTTCCTTTGTGGTTGTATGTTTAAAGAGCTCATCCAACAAGCTTCTTAAAAAGGGGATTGGACCTTTGCCAGCCTCAGGCTGCATGGCAGGGTGACTGTGTCTTTGAATATCCCGGATGGAGGCTGGTCATCCTTTTGTCTTTGGGTGAATAGACTACTCAGGAAGGCAGGGATGAATGCACCCCCCACCCCGCATTCTTGTTAATGAGTTTGCAATTTATTTTGGCAGATCTAAAATAATATTTCAAAGGCAGTGTAGAAGCAGATGGGGACATTACTTGTAATTGTTTAATACTGTTATGACATGACATTTGCTTACAGAAAGAGAGGCAAGCCACCATCTTCAAGGGAGGGCATAGTCATCCACTGTGATCCTGGTGTCCATGTTGGAATATCATGGCAACTATCTCCCAGCACTGGACTTGATTACTTCTACTGCATTCCCAGTGATAGCTGAGTTGCTTTATTTACTTTCTTCAACACCATTTGTGAAAGGGAAGCTAGAAAACTGCACTATGTATGGCTTCGTGCACTGAAAATTTGACGTTATCAAAGGAGGCATGATCTTGTCTCTCTCTATCCCTCTCCAAATGTTTTCTATAATTATATTCAAAGGCTCATGGGTCTTACCATGGGTCAAGGAAGGGCTGGTAACTCTTTCAACCACAGGTAAAATATTACAAACACTGAAACCTGCATTTTTACAGGTGAGAGAAATGAGGCCAGAAAAGTTAAGTGCATCATGTTGAATACAATTTTATTTGGTGATCAGGCAGCCTGGGTTCAAATTCTGGCTCTATTGCTACCAATTAAGCCACTTAACTCCATCTGAGCCTCAGGTTGCCCATCTGTGTCATAAGCAGTAACAGCAGCTATCCTGTAGGACTACTGTGAGAATTACAACTCACTGTTTTGCTTGAATAAAGCAACCTTGGAGTATCTCGGGGAGAGTGTTAGTTATCATCTGCTCAGGCACGGTTTCATTTACTATATACCCAGAGACTAGCACTGTACAAGTTGTGGGGAGATACTCATGTGAGTTGGTGGACTTTTGGTCAAATATTTTGCCTAAACTCAGGTCTCTATGGCATTCTACAGAACACTCTGCATCCTTCTAAGGGATACTGGAAGAGCAAATGGATTGTACAGTGAGTTACAAATAAAATGGCCAATCTCAGCGTGAAAGACTGAGGGTGTTACCTAAATGAGGATGCAGACCCTCCATCTACATACAAGCAAACCTAAGTGACCATGAGCCTGCCGGAAAGAAATCACATGCTGTGTAAAGGCTTAGTAACAGTGATGAATATTTGAACTTGAACTCCAGCTCCAGAGTAGTTCAGTGGCCTCTCTTCCAGGAACAGAAGCCAAAGCAGCTCATGATTCTTGAAGACTCTGAAAGGTCAATGAGAATCCTGGTATATGTCAAGACTTTCCCATCAAAGAAGGGCTCTGTGTGTAGAGACTTAGAAAAGATTCCCAACTTCGGCCCCTTCAAAACCAGAAACAAAGGTGAGGGACAGCCCAATTAAGTGGCCGTAGAGATTTGCCCAGAAGCTGGAGCCCTCCGGAGAAGTCCAGTTTTCCTATGCAGGGAGAGGACTGGGAGTTCTCTGGTCACCAGCATTCTGCCTTTGTTTTCATGAAGCTATGTCTCTTACCTGGTAAGAAAAATGGAACTGCATGCAGCTGCTGAAAACTTTAACCAGAAACCCAAAGATGTTGGCACAAAGAAAGGAGGTCTGAAGAAAACAAGTGACCATGAAAAAACATTTAGCTCTTAATCTTACCCATTTCTTATGGGCCAGGCCTGGTGCCAGGAATGCGGTGATGAATAAAGCGGTGAGCTGAGACTGTGAGGATGAGAGGGAGTCCTGTGGGGATCTGGGATGATAGAAGGGCCCCGCAGATAGGTGACCCCGTGGCCAGAAGTTCTGCTGAGTGGAAAAGGGCTTGGAGTAACTGAAGTCAGCTGGATTCCTTAAACAAAGCTCAGAGCCCTTGAAGCCATCTAAGGGCACACTTCTCAGGCCTGCTCCAAACCACACTCAACTGGGAGTCTTTTAAGGACAGCTGCTCTGTTAGGCTTGCCAGAGATGTTGCAGTTTTCCCCCGTGGCGGTAGAGGCATAGACCGCCTCTGTGCAGGAGCGGGGCCTCACGATCCCTTGGACTAGGGCAAAGGAGGATCTCTGCCTCTCCCCGTCCTGGGCTAAGACATGGGAGGACACCGACCCATGGCTCCACTGACTCTGGCACCAGAGGACCCCCGCTCTCCAGCGCCCTAGACTGAAGCAGGAGAAGACCTCAGACCTGCTCCGCCCTGAACCAGAGTACGGTGGGACCCGCGACCCTCCCTGGCCTCAGGCACTGGAGGACCCCTGCAACACCATGCGCTAGACTATGCTACTGAAGAACCTCCCACCCGGCTCCGCCCTGGACTAAGGCACCAGAGAATCCCCGCCCCGCCCCGTCCCGCTGTGTCCTGGGCTGTGCCACTGCAGAACCCCCGCCTCTCCACACCCTGGATTCTGGCTCCCGAGGACCTCGGCCGTGGCTCGCCCTGAACTACTCCTGCCCCTCTGTGCTCTGGACTGTGGTTCCACAGGACCTGGCCCTGAGGCAACTTGGGCTACCGCGTGGACTCCAGGACCCCAGTCCCGCTGGGCCCTAGACCAAGACACGGGAGAACCTGTGACCCACCGCCCCCTGGTTAGGGCACAGAGGATCCACACCTTGCCGTGCCCTGGACTACAGCACGGAGGGACCCCGATCCGCCGGTCACTGGGCTCCTGCACAGAAGAGCCCCTGCCATGGAGGTCTGGACTGTCCTTGCCCCACCGCACCCTGGACTACTGCACGCCAAGACTCTCGCCTGAACGCGCCCTACACTCTGGCATGGAGGAACCCCGCCCCGCAGAGCCCTGGACTCTGCCACTGGAGGACTCGCACTCCATTACGTCCTGGACTTCTGCACCAGAGGACTCCTGCCCTGCCGCACCCTGGACACCTGCACTACAAACCCCTGCCCGGTCGCCCCCTAGACTATGGCACGGGAGGACCCTTGCCACTGACTTCGGCACGGTAAGACCCCTGACCCACTATGCACTGGATTCCAGCACTGGAGGACCCCCTGCCACGACGCTCTCTGGGTTACTGCTGCCCCACCGCGTCCTGCACTACAGCATAGCAAGACAGCCGTCCCACCGCGCACTGGACTGAGGCACAGCAGGACCGGGGTCTCGTGCATGGTGACTGCAGGCCGAGGTGACCCCTGCCCCGCCGCGCGTTGGACTATGGCACAGGAGGACCACCACTCCCGCATGCCCTGGACCACTGCAGGACAGGTCGCCCACTCCGCCGTGCTCTGGAATATGGCACTGGAGGACCCCTGTCCTGCCGCTCCGCGGACTCCACCACCGAAGACCCTCGCCCCCCTGCGCCCTGGACAAAGGCACGCGAGGACCTGGCCTCACCGCCCCGTGGGCTATCGCATAGGAAAACCCCCACCCCACCCCCACCCCGCGCCAGAGACTCTGACAAGAGAGGACCCCTGCCCCCTGCTCCCCGGACTGCAGCAAGGCAGGAACCAGACTCCTCAGAGGTCCTCACTATGGCAACTGTGGACCCCCGCCCTGGTACCCCTGGCCTAAGTCACTGAAGGACCGTGACCCCAACACGCCGTGAACTCCAGCATTGGAGGACCATTGCCTTACTGCGGACTCAGGCACTAGACTATCACAAGGCAGGATCCCTGTCCCACCATGCCCTACATTATGGCACGGGAGGATCCAGCCTTACTGCGCTCTGGACTCCAGCACCGGAGGACTCCTACACGGAGGACTCCCGTTCTGCCACGTCCTGGACTCCTGCAGAAGAGAACCCCCGCCCCGCTGCAACCTGGATATAGCAAGGCAGGAATCCCGCCCTGTCGCGCTCTGGACTGTGGCACTTCAGGATCCACGCCCCAGCGCGCCCTGGACTACTGCTCCGCAGGACTCCTGTTTCACTGCACCCCGGGCTATGGCACCAGAAGACCCAGCTCCTGGGGGCCTGGACTATGGCACCGGAGGACCCAGCTCCCGGCAGCCTGGACTATGGCACCAGAGGATCCAGCCCCTTGCGCCCTGGACTATGGCACCAGAGGACCCAGTACCCCGCTTCCTGGACTAAGGCACAGTAGGACCCCGCCGCATCGTGTACTCCTGCTCAAGAGGACCCTCGCAGGGCAGCGCATTGGACTAAGCTACTGAAGGAGCCCCACCCCTGCCTCTCCCTGGACTAAGGCACTGGAGAACTCCTTGCGCCACAGAGCCGCGGACTCTTGCACAAGAGAACCTCTGCCCAGCCGTGCTATGACTGTGGCACAGTAGGGCCCACACCGCGCCATGGACTCCTGTACTGGAGTAAGAGTAGTGATAAATGTCCAGGTTTACAACTTGAAAAGTAGCAATCAATGTGATACAATAGATGACAAATGCTGAAAACATTATGTGTAATTGCCTAGCCAGAACAATTACACAAGACAAAGACGTAAAAGAAATCCATATAGGGAAGGAAGATGTAAGATTGTTTCTGTTTTCTGAAAATATAATCTTAAGATAGAGAAAATCTTAAAGATTCCACCAAAATAAACGGTTAAAGCTGATGAAGAAATTCAATAAAGTTAATAGTTACAAAATCAACATACAAATATCATTATTGTTTCTATAAACTAATGACAAACTATTACCTGAAAAATAAATTAATAAGGCAATTCAATTTATAATAGAATCAAAACATATATAAATATATAAAAGACAGGAGTAAATTTAATCAAAAACGCAAAAGATCTGCGTACTGAAAACTATAGCACATTGATGAAAAAAATTAAAATGGCATAAATAAATGGAGAAACATCCTTTATTGATGGATTCAAAAATTAGAATTGTAAGTGTCAATGCTACCCAAAGCAATCTACAGAGTAAATGCAACCACTATCAAATTCCAATGTCATTCTTCACAGAAATAGAAAAATTACTGCTAAAATTTGTATGGAACCACAAAAGACCTGGACCAACCAAAGCAATCTTGAACAAAAAGAACAAAGCTGGAGGCATCAGACTACCCGACTCCAAACTCTATTACAAACCTATAGTAATTAAAACAGCATAGCAATGGCATGAAAACAGACATGTAAAACAGTACAAAGGGATATAGAACCCGTAAATAAATCCGTGTGTCTGTGATCAATTGATTTTTTTGATAAAATAACTAAAAATACACAATGAAGAAAATTATTTTCAATAAATGGTGTAGAAAAAACTGACTATCCACATACAGAAGAATAAAATTTGACTTTTATTTTGCTCTTTATACAAGCATCAAATCAAAATTAAAGTCTTAAATTTAAAACTACTACAAGGAAATATAGAAGAAGACTGTATAACATTGGCCTGAGCTATGATTTTCTGTAGATTATTCCAAAAGCACAGGCAACAAAAGCAAAAACACACAAATGAGACTGCATAAAACTTAAAAGCTTTTCCACGGAAATGAAGCAATAACAGAATGAAGAGAACCCACAAATGGGATAACATTTTTAAACCATACATCAGATAAGGGGCTCATATAATAATATATAAGTAACTCAACCTACTCAAAAATAAGAAAAAAACTATGCTTATTAAAAAAAATAAGCAAAGAATCAAAATAGACATTTTCTATGGCATACAAAAGACCAACAGGTACATGAAAAAATCATAAACATTCCTAATTATCAGAGAAATGCAAATCAAAGCCACCATGAGATATCACCTCACACATTTTACTAGGGCTATTATAAAAAAAGATGGAAGTTAAGTGTTGATGAGGATGTAGAGAAAAAGAAACCCTGTACACTGTTGGTAGGAGTGGAAATTAGTACAACCATCTTGGAAAACAGTATGAAGCTTCCTCAAGAAATTATAAATATATTTACCCTATGATCCATCAATCCCACTTCTGGATATATGTCCAAAGGAATTTCAATCAGTATGTCAAAAAGAGACATCTGCAATTTCATGTTCATTGCAGCAATATTCATAATAGCCATGAATTAGAAACAACCTAAGAGCTTATCAACTGAAGAATGGATAAAAATACGTGGAAAAATTGGAACCCTTCTACACCGCTGGTGAGATTTTAAAATGTAAAACAGTCTGGAAGTTCTTCAAAAGGTTAAACATAGAGTTATCACATGACCCAGCAATTTCACTCCTATGTATTTACCAAAAAGAAAATAAAACAAATGCTACACAAACAGTAGTACACAAATGTTTATAGCAACAAAAAGTAGAAAACAACAGAAATGTTCATCAACTGAGGAGTGGATAAATAAAATGTGGTGTGTCTATAAAGTAGAATCTTATTTGGCAACAAAAGGGAAAAAAGTGTTAATGCATGCTCCAAAATGGATGAACATTAAAAATATGTTAAGTCAAAGAAGTGAGTAAAAAATGACTATGTGTTATTATGATTCCATTTATGTGACATGCCCAGAATAGGCAAATTCATAGTCAGAAAGTAGATGAGCAGTCATCTAGACTAGGAGGGGTTTAAAAAAGGCTGGAGAAAATAGGGAAAGATTGCTAATGGGTGCAGGACTCTTTTAAGGAGCATTAAAATGTTCTAAAATTATATTATGATGATTATTTGTCCACCCAGTTAATACACTAAAAGAATTTGAAGTTTGTACTTTAAATGAGTGAATTACATAATGTATAAATTATATCTCAATAAAGCTGTGGAAAGTTAAAAGTATATGTAGGAAGCATACAAAAATACTACTTATCTTTACAAATGAATGAAATTCTGTCATTTGCAAAAACATGGATGAATTTAGAGGACATTATATAAAGTAAAATAAGCCAGACACAGAAAGACAAATATCTCATAATATCACTTATATGTGAAATCCAAAAATGTACACTCATAGAAGTTAAGAGTAGAATGGCGGTTTATCAGACGCTGAGCAGGGTGGGCGGCAGGGGTGGAAAAAGGGGAAATATTGAATGGGATAATGCTTCAGTTAGGAGAAAGACATTCTGGTCATATGGTACACAGCAAAGTGACTGCAGTTACTCATAATGTAGTGCATATCTTAAAAGCGCTAAAATAGTACATTTTAAATGTTTCACCATAATGTAATAAATATCTGAAGTGAAGGATATGTTATTTAGCCTAATTTCTCCATTTCACAATATTTACATGTATTGTACCCCATATATATTTATCAATAAAAACAAAATTTTCAAAAGTTAGAAAAACACATGTGCTAGATCTTCATCTAAAGACATTTCTGAGAAAAACGTATCTGTTTTCTTTCAGAAAAAATTTGTGCTTAATAGATATTATGATCAGGTAAAGGTTCTGCATGCTTCTATTTTGAATAATATTTTCCCCTTAGAATCACAAAGTGTGAATGCCTTTTATTTCAGAGGTCTAGCCCTAAACGGTTTAGTCAATTGCATCATGCATTCTGAAATAAGTACTGGTGTATTTGTGAAGGTACTATGTATAATTGTGTTTTTAATTTAACTAGCATATAAGTCTACTTTTCTAGTTAAGAGTCTATATTTCATAGAGGCCCTCCATATATATATAAGAGCTTTTCTGACAGTATATCCATTAAATTTCAAAGATAGGTAAAGGAACAATTTTGCTTTTATTTTTTATTATTGTTATTTTTTTTAAGGCTAGTCAAGTGAAGCTGTGGGAGTGGAGAAGGAACTGCTTTAATTTTTATGTGTTGGTGTTACAGGCTATATGTGACAGGCTATATATTTGTCTGCTGAATTTTAGAAACAAAGTGAAATATTTATTTCATATTTCATTAGATTTAGGGATGATGATTACACTGAAGGATTGGGACTAGACTGAAGGCACCACATCATCAATCACTTGGAAACAAGATTTTGCCTATGCGTTATGTTATATTCACAAAAACTTTTATTGTGTCAGGCAATATAGCTCCCTATTGAAATATGTGAAAAATGTAGGAAAAAAAAGGCAATATTTGTTGTCAAGGGATATTTAGGCCTGAGATGCGTGATGCAAATATTCAAAACATACACTTTTAAAAAATTAGATTTAAAATATAAATTGAAGCAGAGCATTTAGAAAAAGACATAATATCTACTATTAAAGTCCTGGGTTAGAAAAGTTAAAATACTAAATGAAAAAATAATGCTTCTTGGGTGGCTTAAAATCGAATATGAGACAAAAAGTTACTCAGAAATTGTTCTAAGATTAAAAACAAGTATAGTTTCTTTGATATAAAATGAAATAAATGTCTGGATATAACTTTAATAGAATAGAATAGAATAGGGAGACAAGGGCAAAGAGCAGGTGTATGAAGAATAAAGTGAACATATTATTGTAACAATGAGAGGGACAGAGTTGAATGATTTCTCTTGGAGACAAGGGATTTTGATGTCTAAGTTAATGACAAATCTTTTGTTTGCAAGTTAAAAAAATGTAAGTTAAACCTGGTGAAGGAATGAAGGGTGGTTGGGGGGATGATTCTTTGTACATTAAACTTGTTTTAATGACTAATGAATTAATCGTAAGTTCAAATGATTTTATGGAGGCCCTTTCTTTTTTATTTGATGTTTCTGGACTCCTTTTTTCTTTGTATGTGCTCCATTTTTACCTACTTGAACAATTTTTGCCCGCAAAGTTTAGGAAACACTGTAACCAAATGTTCCAACATGATGTGAACCCTGAAAGCATTTGCAGCTGGGGGAGTAGGGTAAAAGAGGTTTGTCTTTCAACAAATGCATGTTAATCTCAGTGAAAACTTAGAAGTTTAAAATGGTCCTCCTTGGGTCATGTGGCTACCCCAGGACCAATCATTGCATCAGACATAGGAGATAATCTCAAAAGCCACGCTGGAGTCAAGGTTCTCCAGTGGAGTTTCCACTTTAGAAATCAGTTTTGTCAGGCTTTGTGTTTGCATATTACAGACATGATAGCCATATAGCTATCTATTCCACTTCCAGTAGAGATGAAAACCTAAGAGCGTATGCCCATTTAAAGGATTTTACATGAATCTTCATAGCAGCTTTACTTGCAACAGCCAAAACCTGAAAACATTCCAAATGTCTATGGCAGGTGAATTTGTGACTTATAAACTTACTATGGTATATGTATATAATGAAATAATACTCCCTAGTAAGAACAGAACAACTGATAGATGTAGCAACATGAATAAATCTCAAAAGTAGTGATGCTGAGTGATCAGAAAGTATACATACCCTATGATTTCATGTATTTGGAAATAAAAACTCACAGATAGTGACTGGAAGTGGATCAATGGTTGCCTGTGGATGGGATGGGGATAGGCAGGAAAAAGTGAGTAGAAAAAACACAAGAAAACTTTGGTGGTAAAGGTAATGGATATGTTTGCTATTTTAATATGTTGCTGGTTTTATAGAGCTACAAATGCCAAGAATTATCAAAATGTACAATTGAAGTGTGTGCAGTTTATTGCATGTAAGTAAACCTTTTAAAAATTAACCGATACAAATTGACTTACATGACTAGAAAGCTCTTGAAAAACTCTCCTATTTTTATTCTTGCATGCCCTTATAGACTGTGTTAACACATTTCTCATCTTACTGTTCTTTTGTGTCTACATTTCTCCAGGTCAATATAACTATCACCATAATATCTTGGTTTCTCTTTAGTTCATTAGTAATTATGAGTAATGTATTGAAATGTTAAAGATATGTTAATGCATTCAGAATCCTCTGCTCTCTGATCCACATAATAGTGAATTATGCTATCAACAATTACACAGTATATTGCTTTTTTTTTTTTTTTTTTGGGACAGAGTCGTGCTTGGTTACCCAGGCTGGAATGCAATGGCACATTCTGGGCTCACTGCAACCTCCACCTCCTGGGTTCAAGTGAGTTTCCTGCCTCAGCCTCCTGAGTAGCTGGGATTACAGGCATCTGCCATCATCCCCGGCTAATTTTTGTATTTTTATTGGAGACAGGGTTTCACCATGTTGACCAGGCTGGTCTTGAACCTCTGACCTCAGGTGATCTGCCTGTCTTGGCCTCCCAAAGTGCTGGGATTATAAGGATGAGCCACCACGCCCAGCCAGAATATTGCTAGTTTTGCAAATATCTACAATTGACCCTGATCTGGACACATTGAGTTGATCATAGCTTTGTAAAAGAGGATAGCATTGTAAAACTACAAAATTAGACTAATAATAAATAACATAGAATGCTTTCAGTATAAGAAATAATACTATCCTAAGCAAAAATAAATAAATAAATAAAACTGGAGGAATTATCTGACTTCATATTATACTACAGAATTATAGTAACAAAGAGAGTATGGTACTGGCATAAAAACAGATCCATAGATCAATGGAACAGAATACAGAACCCAGTAACAAATCTACATACCTACAGTGAACTCATTTTTAACAAAGGTGCCAAGAACATACACTGGTGGGAAATGGTGTTGAAAAAACTGGATATCCATATGCATAAGAATGAAAACAGACTAGTATCTATCACCAAATACAAAAGTAAAATCAAAGTTGTTTAAAGATGTAAAGCTAAGACCTCGAACTATAAAACTAGTACAAAAAAACTTTGGGGAAAATCTCCAGGACATCGGTCTGGGCAAAAATATCTTGAGCAATACCCCACAAGAACAGGCAATCAAAGCAAAAATGGACAAATGGATCACATTAAGTTAAAAAGCTTCTGTACAGAAAATGATACAATCAACAAAGTTAAAAGACAATCCACAGAATGGGAGAAAATATTTGCAAACTACTCATCTGACAAAGGATTAATAATCAGAATATATAAAAAGCTCAAACAACTCTTTAAGAAACACTAATGACCTGGTTAAGAAAAAGGGAGCAAAAGATTTGAATAGGTATTTCTCAAAAGGAGACCTACAAATGGCAAACAGGTATAAGAAAAGGTGCTCAATATCACCGATCATCAGAGAAATTCAAATCAAAACTACAACGAGATATCATCTCACCACAGTTTATATGACTTGTATGCAAAAGACAGGCAATAACAAATGCTAGCAGGGATGCAGAGAAAAGGGAACTCTTGTACCCTACTCCTGGGAATGCAAATTAGTAAAACCACTAAGGTAAACAGTTTGGATGTTTCTCAATAAACTAAAAGTTTAGCTACCATATGATCTAGCAATCCTACTGCTGGGTCTACACCAAAAATAAAGGAAATCAGTATGTCAAATACATATCTGCACTCCTGTATTTGTTGCAGCACTGTTTACAAAACTAAGATTTGGAAGAAACCTTAGTGTCCATCAACAGATGAATGGATAAAGAAAATGTGGTACATATACACAACGGAGGACTATTCAGCCATAACAAAGAATAAGATCCAGTCACTGTCAGTAACATTGATGGAACATTATGGATCATTATGTTAAGTGAAATAAGCCAGGCACAGAAAGACAAATGTCACATGTTCTCATTAATTTGTGGAATCTAAAATCAAAACAAACTCACGGACATAGAGAGTATAAGGATGGTTATCAGAGGCTGGGAAAGGTAGTCGGCAGGGGCGGTTTGTGGGAAGGTGGGGATGGCTAATGGATATAAAAATAGAGAGTTAATAAGACCTACTATTTGATAGCACAATAGGGTGACTATATTCAATAATAATTTAATTGTACATTTTGACATAACTAAGACTGTAATTGAATTTTTTATAACTTGAAGGATAAATGCTTGAGGGGAGGGATACCCCATTCCCCATGATGTGCTTATTTCACATTGCATGCCTGTATCAAAACATCTCATGGACCCCACATACTGTGTACCCACAACACATACGATGTACCCACAACACATGCGATGTACCCACAACACATGCTATGTACCCACAACATTTTTAAACAATCTAATACAATTTTTTAAATGGCACTTACTTTTTGTTACCTTCAACTATTGTAAAATATGTTCTATTATTTATGATTAGCCCTATTTGAAAACAAATTTTAAAAACACTATTTAAAACCAAATAAATGGACTAGGAGTAACTTGCATAAAAATGACAGAAATTGCTGCTACTTCTTCTAATTATTGAGATGGTATTTCTGTATTTGTGAAATTATGTGATAGAAAATTGAATTGTTTCCAACATTATTTTTCATAATTAAACATGTTATATTGCTACTTCTTTAAAAGTAGCCTTTAAAATATTACCAACCTATTTTAAAGTCTACTTGCCAAAATATTAAACTATTCTTAAAAAAAAGTAATTTATTTAATTACCTAACTTCCTCAAGCAATGTCCTAATTTTCTCAAGCAATTATCTGATTTTCTCAAGCAATTGATATTACCAAGTTGCACTAGTTAACTGCTGAGAATCATTGTCTACATATGAGATAAATCATCTGTCAATCCTTTAAAGACTTTATGAGCCATAGAGATTGTAGTCCAATCTGTATGATCGACTTTAAACATTGGGTAATTGACACTCCATGTTGCCTGTAAGCCTATTTCACAGCAGCTGAATGATGTTAATAGGTACTTCTTGGAGTGCCATTTTCCTTATAACCCTTAGATTAATTCAGATTGACTGAGTTCTGTGTCAGTGGAAATTGCCAGAATTATATCATTGTGCTTTGCATCTAGTTTCACTTTTCCAAAAGCCTACACAGATTTCAGATGTTTAGAAAATAGCTCGTTTTCCTTCTGGGTAATCTTTTTCATGTCACCACTCTTGTCAGCATCTACGTTGGGCAAATTTCCTAGAACCTCCCTTCTTGCTTCTTTTAAAATACGAAAACAAAATCAACGTAGCGCAGCAAGCCAGGGAAAGTCTGCTTTGATTGACTTACGACCATAGTCACCCAGCAGTTCCTTCAGATGTGGCTTCCCAAGTCAGACACTGAGTCCACGCGCTGTCCTCCTGCCTGCAGAAGTGGCTCTGAGAGCTGTTTGAGGAGAAAATGTGGGACTTTGGGCTTCAGCCTGAGGAGAACACGGTGGAGATGGAGGAGTCCCTGGGCGTCCGCAGGTTAACTGAAAACATGAGAGGACACAACCTGTCACTAACCTGTAAAGAACTCTGACCAAGCCGACTGGGCACTCTTGTCTGCGCGCCTGCCTTTGCCACCACGTGTGCGGGAATGCCTGGGGCATGACTGGGCCATCCCAGTGTTCTTATTTCTAGCCATTCCGAGGTTACCCCTCAGCAAAACGCCAGAGGCTGGCAGACACAGTGGAGCATCCTGCAGTAGGGATCCGAAGCCGTAGAATCTCCAAAGGGCCACTTGACCACGTCCCAGAAGCTCCAGCTCAGGCTGGACATTGCCCAGAAAGCACAGATCGTCTTTGGCAAGACCTCCCGGATTGTGGTTTTAATTTGCATTTCTCTGATGGCCAGTGATGATGAACATTTTTTCATGTGTCTGTTGGCTGCATAAATGTCTTGTTTTGGTAAGTTGTCTGTTCATATCCTCCCACTTTTTGATGTGATTGTTTTTTTCTTGTACATTTGTTTAAGTTCTTTGTAGATTCTGGATATTAGCCCTTTGTCAGATGGGTAGATTGCAAATATTTTCTCCCATTCTGTAAGTTGCCTGTTCACTCTAATGGTAGTTTCTTTTGCTGTGCAGAAGCTCTTTAGTTTAATTAGATCCCATTTGTCAATTTTGGCTTTTGTTGCCATTGCTTTTGGTGTTTTAGACATGAAGTCCTTGCCCATGCTTATGTCCTGAATGGTAATGCCTAGGTTTTCTTCTAGGGTTTTTATGGTTTTAGGTCTAACACTTAAGTCTTTCATCCATCTTGAAAAGTTAATAATAATAATAATAATAATAATAATAAAATGGAAGAAATTAAAAAAAAAAAAAAAAGCCTCCCGGAGACCAGGAACTTGGTCGGTGCTCGCGGGCTGAGATCGAGCTCTGGGGCGCCTTCCTGTCCTTCTGCTTCTTCCTTGGCCGCCTTAGTGGGCGCGCCTCGCCATGGGTCTCCCTGCGGGCGGTGCGGTGGTGCTCCTGGATGTCACCTCCAGGCGCTTTTGAGACTGCGACCGGCACCGGGCGCACGGCACCTGCGGATTGGCCTCCCCACGCCAGGCTCAGGTACCTCCAGCGCTCCGCAGTGCGGGCTGCAGGCGACCTCAACGTGGAGCTGCTGCCAGCGCCACAGGCCCCAGGGAGGCCCAGGATCTGCTTCCCAGTCCCAAGAATGGCAGTTTCGGAAAGTCTTTGGCGTGATGGAAGGCGGCGCCCATCCGGGGCAGGGCTGAGAACTAGGCTGGCGCCGCTGCCTGGTAAGCGGGAACCAAGAGACCCACGGCCTCCATCAAGAACCAGGTGTTTCTCCAAATCCCGGACTTCAAG
Organism: Pan paniscus; assembly: GCF_029289425.2. NCBI lineage: Eukaryota > Metazoa > Chordata > Mammalia > Primates > Hominidae > Pan > Pan paniscus. The sequence continues at coordinate 43,564,189 of NC_073262.2, forward strand.
GAGGAGCAACGGCGTCAAGCTGGCTGACACCAGGAACACCCATAAGTCCCCGCTCCTGTCTGTCCTTCCGCACTCAGGAGAGGGGATGGCCGCAGGGACGCCATCCGCCCATAAACCGCAGGTGTTTGCTGCCATGGTGCGCGGAGATGCGGTCCCCGAGGCCACTTTCGGCCAGGACGCCGGGATCTTATCAGCGGCGGCATCCCGCGCTGACACTCAGTATTGACTTTCCCCAGACATTGCTGGATTTTTTTCCTTTTTAAAACAATTTTGCAGTGGGAGAACAAAAAAGGGCATCCTCAGAGCTTTTGCAAAATTCTCCTGGACCTGTGGTTCTATGGTGTTCACCCCTGCGTTTTACTGACCACTAATGGGCCAGAGCTCCTAAGGCCTATAGGGGTCCCCCTGCCCCACCGGGCGCTTTAGACACCCCTGAGGGACATTCGCAGCTCAGGAGGATAAAGATCCTCAGGGGCCTGCTGCGAGGAGGACATGCAGCCCCTCGGCCGTCACGTCTTCCTCCATTCCAGCCTGGAAAGAGAGACCTTGCCTTCCACCCCACAGGCCTTCATGACCTTGGGACCCACTCTTTAGAGGCCACGTGCGTTTCCACTGCCAAAGCAATGACACAGGAGATGGAAAGAAATTCTTGGCCGGGCGCGGTGGCTCACGCCTGTAGTCCCAACACTTTGGGAGGCCAAAGCGGGCGGATCACGAGGTCAGGAGATCGAGACCATCCTGGCTAGCAAGGTGAAACCCCATCTCTAAGAACACACAAAAAGTTGGCGGGCACCTGTAGTCCCAGCTACTGGGGAGGCTGATGCGGGAGAATGGCGTGAACCCAGGAGGCGGAGCTTGCAGTGAGCGGAGATCCCGCCACTGCACTCCAGGCTGGGGGACAGAGCGAGACTACGTCTCAGAAAAAAAAAAAAATTTCACCCTCACTATATGCCCAAGTAATTTCTCGATCAGAGCCCAGAGTCATGGGACCCACACCGCCAGCTGACACATGAAAGTGTGGCAACGATGTGGTGGTGTCTCCGTGTGGCAGTGTGGTGGTGTGTCTGTGTGGCAGTGTGTCCGCATTTGTGTGGTGGTGTATCCATGTGGCAGTGTGTCTGTGTGGTGCTATCTCCACATGGTGGTGTATCTGCATGGTGATGTCTCCGTGTGACAGTGTTTGTGTATGTGTGTGACGGTGTCTGTGTGTCCTTGTGTCCACATGGCAGTGTGGTGGTGTGGCAGTATGGCGGTGTGTCTGTGTGTGGCAGTGTCCATGTGGCAGTGTGTCTGTGTGTTCATGTGTGTGATGGTGTGTCCATGTGACAGTGTGGTGATGTCTCTTATGTGTCTGTGTGTCCCTGTGGTAGTGTGACGGTGTGTCCATGTGGTGATGTCTCCGTGTGTCTGTCCATTTGACAGTGTGGTGATGTCCCCATGTGTCTGTGTGTCCCTGCGATAGTGTGGTAGGGTGTCCATGTGGTGATTTCTCCGTATGTCTGTGTGTCCGTCCATGTGACTATGCCAGTGTGTCCGTGTGATGGTGTGTCCATGTGGTAATGTCTCCATGTGTCTGTACGTGTGAGTCTGGTCGTGTGTCCATGTGGCAGTGTCTCCGTGTAACAATGTGGCGGTGTTCCCTCCCAGCTTGCGGAGCTGGCATCTTTCCCTCTCAGCCTAGGATGCCTCAGGAGGCCCCAGCTTGAACATAAAATATTGATATTTTACACATTTGCACATAATTAGAATTTCGAAGCCGTAATTTCAGATAAGGTAGTCTAGGACATGACAATGTTGATGTAAGAAAGCCATAAGCAATGTTTATTTTCAATCAGATTTACTAAAAAATTTTATTGAACTGGTCAATTTTCTTTGCCAATATTACTGTATTCTTATTTCTAGTAATAGAAGTGTGAAAAAGCATCAGGGAAACTTAAACTGCATTCTCATACTGACTGCATACAACAATTCTGAAAACAGCGGAAGTTATATATATCCCCCGTAAGTAAAACATGAGTAACACAACAAAAGAAAAATTAATAGGAGACAATTCAAATAATGGCGACTTGTTATTCTCATCTAGTTAAGTACTATTATTTTCTAACAGCAATTTGCTATTTCAAATATATTATCTGAGATGTCTATATATTTATATTTTGAGACGCTATACAAATTTGAGCCAATGACATAGAATTCTACAAATCAAGAAGCTTATTCTGGGGCCATTTCTTTTGATGTTTTCTCTAAACTACTAAAGAGGCATTAATGATACATAAATTATATTATCTACACTTACAGCATTTAAAATGTGTTCAGCATGAAATATTAGCTACAGGAGAAGCTAAATAAATTAAACATGGAATAAAGATTTGTCCTTAAATATAATTTACAAGAAGACTTTGATATTTGTTTTTCACAAGTGAAGCATTCTTATAAAGTGTCATAACCTTTTGGGGGAAACTCTGGGGAAAATGGAGAAACTCTGAAGGGTTTTAAGTACCTTTCCTGAAGCTGCAGACTCCATAACCTCTCTTTACAAAGAGCTCCTGCAGCTCCTACAGAAATGAGTGGCTGAGATTCTTGATTGCATAGCAGAGCTTCTCATCCAAACCCTTTCCCTTTTTAGTGTCTGTGTATCAGTATAAAAGTTCTATAAACTGTAGTTACTTATTTTAATCCCAAAGCACAGTAACAATATATTTCATCCTAGGGTTGGCAGTTTCTCTGAGTGTTTTGTTTAATTATCATGATAATATCTGCAGGATTCCAAAGAGCCTAAAAAGTAAAATATTTTAAAAACAGGAAAGGGGGAAAGGGAAAGAAAATAAAATTAATAGCCCATTCTGTCACTATTATTAAATAGAAGAATACCTTTCTGTTAATCTAATTAAAATTAGTGACATCATTTAAAATTTATGTCTTCAACAAAAGTTTGGAATCCTGAAAAAGACCTTTAATTTGCTAATAAATATATTTGAATTGAATTGAAGTCCTTATATATTACTTTAAATAAATAACACAAGATGAATTATGATGTAGAGAATTCTATCCCTCATTGTCCAAAATCTAATAGTTAAATTGAACTTGTTAAAAATAATATTTTTGTCCAGGCATGAGGCTTACACCTGGAATCCCAATAGTTTGGGAGGCAAAGGCAGGTGGATTGCTTGAGCTGAGGAGTTGCAGACCAGGCTCGGCAACATGGTGAAACCCAATACTTACAAAAAAAAAAAAAAATTTAGCCAGGCATAGTGGCTTGCCTGTAGTCCCAGCTACTCAGGAGGATGAGGTGGGAGGATCACCTGAGCCTGGGGAAGCTGGGGTGCAGTAAGCCATGATTGTGCCACTGCACTCCAGCTTGGGCAACAGACTGAGACCGTGTCTCGAAAGAAGGAAGGGAAGGGAAGGGAGGGGAGGGGAGGGGAGGGGGAAAAAGGAGAGGAAGGAAGGAAGGAAGGAGGGAAGAAAAATAACGGTTTTGGTGCCAATAATCTTTGTGGAATTTTGCTTTATTGAAATAGATTTAACTAAGTAGTGACATGATCTGCTTAAGTGTATTGACCCTAGCAATCAGAGGCATCTGAATCCCCACAATGACTTGACAGTTACATTTGACATTGATCCTCCTATCATACCTACGGCATAGTCAGAATTTCAGAATTCCAACTTTCCCTATGCTATTTGAACACATTGTTTAACATCTCTAAGACTCGATATTTTTACTCTTAAGATACTACTAATAATAGTACATAGTTTTTATGATATAATGTGTATCAAAAGCATTATACTTTCAGGCAGACAGCAGTTTCTCAATAAATATTTACTAATGTTTTATTACAAACAGGAAAATTGGATTATGATATTTATGACACTGTTGATTCTCCTTCTAGAAACATTTGTTTCTAAAACTTGTTTTCATGTTAGAGCACTATTTTGTGTTCAAATTGAAAATACTATATGTTCAGATTTTTAAAAAAACAGTATTGCACGAATGTTTTAATAAAAATATTCCTAAATGAGCTTGAGCAAGGAGGACAGGGGAGATAAGTAAAGTAAGGCTTTGTGGCATAGGAGACATTTGGTGGAAATCTTTCAGCTCAACTAAGATTTGAAAAAAAAAAAAGAATTTTTATAAAAAATGTAAAGGCAGGATTTACCCTGATGAGCTTGTGGAGAAAATACAAAGTCTAACATAATTCAAAAGAGACTAATCAGTCAAAGTAGTTTTGAAGGAAATATCTTGAAGAGAGAGAACATAAAATGAAGATCAGGTATGTAATTATTTTAATAATCTATCCATGAGATAAAAAGCATTAGGTTTTTTTTTATTTGTCAAAAACGGACAATAGTTTCAAGAACCATTCTTTGTTGAGCCTAAAGAGGATTTTACATTTTGAGCCAGTGACATATTGTGCTAAGTAGGATAATATCCTAATTTGTGTCTATATCAACAATTTTGTTCTCAATAAAAACACTTTATTCACACAACTGATGATCATCTGCATTTGATTTAGTGCTGAACTGTCAAAGGGGGGCTAACAAAAACAAAATATTAGAGTTGCAAGCGGCGTAAGTGGAAAATAATGATCATATTCAACTCATTACTGAAATAAGAAAACAAAGCAAAAAATAAATAAGAAAAAAATTGAACATGAACATTTGCTTCTCTCCTAAGAATCAAAACCCTTAATTTTCTGTGGCAAAAAAGCATCTGGGTCCATGAACCCACGCAAAAGTCTACTGTTTCTGGGAGATAAGAAGAAGCAAAATACATCAGCTTTCAGAGAAGGTTAAGAAACCTCTCATACCCTACCTTTTCCCACCTGAGACCAGGCAAAGGATCACTGCTTCTGGGGGAGGGATGTAAGAAAAATACTTCTCCATCAGGACAGGAACAAGGATTGTTTTGGAACCCACGATTTTGCACTAATGCAGAGTCGTGCTACTGTGGTAAAGGGTTGGAAAATCTCCATCCAGTGACCACAGACAAAGGTGCATTGTTCCTATGGAATGAGAAATAAAATAGTATGTCCTTATTGTGGGGTTGAAATTTTGCAATGATATAAATCAAACGTTTTCTACCACTGAGGTGGGAGGAGGGCAAGGTATTATTTCTTCCTCAAAAAACAACACAGATAAGAGACAGTTTGACTCCCACTAGAATAAGAGTCAGGAAGTGCTAAAAATATCCCTTCTCTGAGTGTCCAATGATGAAACTGGCTCAAAAATAACATGAATCATCCCTCTGCCCCCAACCTAAATTTTCTGCCTAGTCACACACACACACAAAATGATGTTCTACAGTTAGAGAGGAACAAGAACTTGGAGAGAGACCTTCCTATGACATATGTGGTAAGGACTACAGAAAGATAACTGTGCAACCGGAGCACTGGCATATGCCCTCCAGAGCCTAAGGCCCCACACAAGGCACATGATATAGCAGCCTACTGCTGGAGAAATCTTGAGTTACATGGTTCACTGAATGTTTCAGACACCGCAGCAAAAACCAACCTTTGTTCCTGCCCACACTAATAGCATGACACAAACCAAAATGAAACATAAATATAAAACAATCTCGACATAAATAATTATCTCATCATCTACTGTTTTTCTACATCTGATGATGTGCATTTTTTAGAAATTGGAAGACACATAAAAGCAAGTTAGAAATTTGAGTTGTGAGTTATAATATTTTCAAAAGATAAAAAGTCAACAGAATCAAATTCAGAGATAATTCAGATGTTGGAACTAAATGCAAGTAATTTAAAATAATAATGATCAAAATGTTAAAGAATCTAGTTAAAAAAAGACAACATGTAGGGAAAAATGAGGAATTTAACCAGAGATAGAACAGTAAAAGGCAAAAGCTAGAAATAAGTGAAAGCATGAGAACAGAGATGAAGAATTACAACAGCAAGCTGATTAGCAGACTGGTCATCAGAGCTAAAGAAAGAAAGCAGTAAATTTTATGCTATGTCAATACAAATTATTTGAATGGTAGCACAAAGGGAGAAAAGAGAAAAACAAAATAAACCAATGAGCCAAGCAAATAAAATACTCCAGTGAATCCAAGAATTCTTGGGTAATATGAAATTAACTAAAATACAATTAATTGGAATTCCAGGAGAGTAAAAACAGAATGTGAGAGAAGAAAAATTTGAAAAAGATAACTAAGGAGACCAAATAACCTCAAAAAGATCCAAGAAAGATTAATACAAAACTTAAAGAACGCTAGAATAATCACACAGTCAAACTGCTGAAAACCAACGATTAGCATAAATCTTGAATTCAGTCACAGAAAAATAGGAACACTGTGTAGAGAGATAAACAGAAACAGACATTACAGTGAACTGCTTGTCAGCAACTCTACAAGTCAGAAACCAATGATACAAAATTTTTAAATAACTGAAAAAAGTCAACCCCCAATCTTATATCCATTAACTATATAGCGAAAATAAGAATTAAATGAAGACATTTTCAGGTTAACACTGGAAGAGTCCCTTGCTAACAGGTCTACACTAAAATAAATGTCAAAATCATTTCTTGAGGCAAAAGGAATATGGAAGCAGATGAAAGTTGAAACTACACAAAGAAATAAAGAGTACCAGACAAGATACAAAGATATATTGCCCAATTATTTTACATTGCTCTAAAGATAATTGTCTTACTTTTTTTAAAAAAAGAGTAACTTTATATTATTGAATTCATAAATTTGATACTATAATGCATGACATAAATAGTATAAAGGAGAGAGGAAATAGAAATATACATTTTAAGGTTTTTACACCATAGTTGGTATAATACAAATTATAGGTTACTGTAATAAGCTAGAATAGGTATTGGAATCTCTAGAGAAACCATGAACATTTTCAAAAGATGGTATGTGCATTAATATTTTCATAGAACTTCCAGCTTTTTTCTTCATTTAATTTTATTTATTTATTTATTTACTTTTGAGATGGAGTCTCGCCCTGTTGCCCAGGCTGGAGTGCAATGGCCTGATCTCAGCTCACTGCAACCTCCACCTCCCAGGTTCCAATGATTCTCCTGCCTCAGCCTCCCAAGTAGCTGGGATTACAGGTGCCCACCACCATGCCCAGTTAATTTTTGTATTTTTAGTAGAGACGGGGTTTCACCATGTTGGCCAGGCTTGTCTCAAACTCCTGACCTCGTGATCAGCCCACCTCGGCTTCCCAAAGTGCTGGGATTACAGATTTGAGACACCATGCTAGGCCCCAGCTTTTATTTTTTCAGGTAGTTGTTGTGTTATTCATGTGAAGTAAGGTTATTCTTAAATATCCATGTTTTGAGAATAATGACAAATTAATTTATCTCAATCTAAATAACATTTTAATATTGAATATTTAAATATTTGTATTATTTTTAACAGAAGTCATTCTAACTGGTGTGAGATGGTATCTCACTGATGTTTAGTTTTGCATTCTCTAATGATTAGTGATGGTATGCACGTGTTAATATGTTTGTTGGCCACATATGTGTTCTTTTGAAAACTGTTCATGTTCTTTGCCCATTTTTTAATGGGGTTATTTTTTGCTTGTTGATTTGTCTAAGTCTCTTATAGATTCTGGATAGTAGGCCTTTGCTGTATGCATAGTGTGTGAATGTTTTCTTCCATTCTGTACGCTGTCTGTTCAATCCCCCTTGAGAGTTTCTCATGCTGTGCAGAAGCAGCTCTTTAGTTTAATTAAATCACACTTGTCAATTTTCATTTTTCTGGCAATGCTTTTGAGGACTTACCCATAAATTCACTGCCAAGTGCAATGTCCAGACGAATATTTCCTAGGTTTTCTTCCATGATTTTTATAGTCAGAGGATGTAATCTTATGCCAACGGGTCTTAATAATCAAATGACTCCACAGTAAGAATCATTACTCTGAAAAATTGATTTTGTTATAATGATGGAAATTTAAATATTTGAAAGTAAAAACAGATGCCACCTTTTTGCTAGAACTCTACAAGGCAAATTGCTATAAGAGAGGCAGAGGAAACACAATATATATATCCAAAATATAATTTGCAGTGAAATAAATGAAAGCACATTATAAATAAACTTACCTGATTTTACAAACTAACCTGTAAAGGGATTTCTACTAATTTTTCTATTGCCTGCATTGCCCTTTCTTCTACATCCAATTTATATTTTTGTACTTCACCAATGTGTCTTCACCAATGTGCAGTTTCCATGTTTTTTAAGATTTAATATTACTTCTTCCAACATCTTTTTATCCTCCTCAAGTTTTTTATATTCCGGTTCTACTTTTTTCATAGATAATAACTCCTGTTGAATAACTTCTTCTTAGTCAAATAGACATATTTTGAAGATACAGCTTCCAGCTTTGCTGTGATCATCAAACTACATTAATAAAATAATATAGCTTGATAATGAAATAGGCTGAGAATAATCTCATACAAAACCAATAACAAATTCTGAAATACATTTACTTGCAATAAAATGTTATCTATAATGTAGATTCTTTAAATGTTAACTCGTACTCAGAAATTCAAGAACAAAGTAAAAGCCACCATGAGTCACAAACGTATATTCTTTACTCTCATCATCTTTGCCACAGAACTTTTGCACTTGATCTTACTTTTTATTTTTCTGATAATTTGTGTTTTTTCCTTCTTAAATGGGTCTAAGTTAATTCTTATTAGAAAGTTTCAAACCCCCTTCTCTCATCATCATGCCCCAAAATTTGTCAAAAAAAGTTTCAGAGATATTATATTGAGTTATTTAGGCCAAAGTCAATAAATGGCTCTTAGAATAAGACTTTGAAAATAATGTAATACTCTATGCTAGGCATGGTGTATCATGCATGTAATCCTAGCACTTTAGGAGGCTGTGGTAGAAAGATCACTTGAGGTCAGGAATTTGAGATCAGCCAGAGCAACATAGTGATACCATAATCTCGACAAAAAAAAAAAATGTAAAAAAATTAGCCAGGCATGATGCCTTATGCTTGTAGATCCAACTAGTTGGGAGATTAAGGCAAAAGGATGGCTTGGACTCAGAGTTCAGGGCTGTGGTGAATTATGATCAAACCACTGCACTTCTGCCTGGATGACAAAGACCATATCTCAAAAAAACACAAAATAATCCTATAAATAAGTATTCTAATGCCACAAGCCTTTTCCTAGGCTGTAAATGTTTTATGCTAATTTGAATTGCATTTTAAAAAGTAATGATTCTTGGGGTAAAGGACATAGAATACAGCACTGAGAAATAAATCCACTTATTTACCTTACCAGAAATAAATCCACATTCTTGCGTTACAAGAGCTCCTGAAGTAAGCACTAAATGTGGAAAGGAACAACCAGTACCAGCCACTACAAAAACATACCAAATTGTAAAGACCATTGACACTATAAAGAAACTGCATTAACTAATGGGAAAAATTAAAAACTAGCAACATCATGACAGGATAAATTTCACATGTAACAATACTAAACTTAAATGTAAATGGGCTAAATGCCCCAGTTAAAAGACACAGACTGGCAAGTTGGATAAAGAGTAAAGACCCATTGGTGTCCTGTATTCAGGAGACCCATCTCATGCGCAAAGACACACATAGGTTTAAAATAAAGGGATGGAGGAACATTTACCAAGCAAATGGAAAGCAAAAAAAAGCAGGGTTTGCAATCCTAGTCTCTGATAAAACAGACTTTAACTGAAAAAGATGAAGAGAGACAAAGAATGGCACTACAAAGCAGTGCCATCAGCTTTTCCTCATGCCTCTGCTCCATCAGCCATCAGGTGGCAGCCACTCAGGCTGTTGGAACCTGGCCATCCCTGCTTCTTTGAGTGGGTGAGGTTGGTGGCTGCTCCACCTGCTCCTGGCACACCCTTGCAGAGGTGGCTGGTTGCTCTTTGAGCCAGCTTGGCCTTGCCTGGCATGCACAGGCCCCGGGGACCGACATGCTGCTCTGAATGAGTTTATCCTGACTCTGTCAAATTCTACGTCTGGCCTGGGCCACAGAAGCACATGTCCCCTGGGTGGTAATACTAGCTGCTTTCTGGACTGGAACATAAACTCCTCAAGATGACCTGTTGTCTGCCTCTTGGCAACCAAGAAGCCTGCAGTGTCATATGACCCATGAGGCATGGACGGAAGGCCCAAAGGCAGCGCACACCCTGGTCCTGAGCCTGCTGCTCCTTTCCTCTATATGGCTCAATTTGTAGCACAGTTGTTGCACTGAGGCTTGTGCATGCCGGGCAAGGGCAAGCTGGCTCAAAGAGCAACCAGCTATCTTTGCACGGATGTGCCAGCAGCAGGTGGACCAGCCACCAACCTCACACGCTGCCAGTCAGGCTAAATCAGTTCTTCTACCATAAAGATAGGGCTACAGTGCCATCTGGTTTTCCTAAGGCCTCTGCTTCATCAGCCATTAGGTGGCACCCACTCAGGCTGTGGGAACCTGGCCATCCCTGCTTCCTTGAGTGGGTGAGCTGGTGGCTGCTCCATCTGCTCTAGGCACACCCTTGCAGAGGTGGCTGGTTGCTCTTTGAGCCAGCTTGGCCTTGCCTGGCATGCACAGACCCCAGCTACAGATACGCTGCTCCAAGTGAGCTTGTCCTGTCTAGGGCCAAATTCTAAGTCTGGCCAGGGATACAGAAGGCCAAGTCCCCTGGATGGTAATCCTGGCTGCTTTCTGCACATGAACATAAAGTCCTTCTCAAGATGGCCTGTGGTCCGCCTCTTGGCAACCAAGAAGCCCGCAGAGTCATACGACCCATGAGGCATGGACTGAAGGCCCAAAGGCAGCGCACACCCTGCTCCTGAGCCTGCTGCTCCTTTCCTCTATATGGCTCCATTTGTAGCACAGTAGTGGCACTGAGGCTTCCGCATGCCGGGCAAGGCTAACAGGGCTCAAAGAGCAATCAGCCACCTCTGCAAGGGTGTGCCAGAAGCTGGTGGAACAGCCACCAATCTCACTCACTACAGGACATGGAACATCAGTTCCTCTACCATAAAGGTAGGGCCACAGGGCCATCCGCTTTTCCTAAGGCCTCTGCTCCATTAGCCATCAGGTGGCAGCCACTTGGGCTGTGGGAACCTGGCCATCCACTTCCTTGACTGCGTGAGGTTGGTGGCTGGTCCACCTCCTCCAGGCGCACCCTTGCAGAGGTGGCTGGTTGCTCTTTGAGCCAGCTTGGCCTTGCCTGGCATGCATAGGCTCCAGCTACTGACATGCTGCTCTGAGTGAGCTTGTCCTGCCTTGACACAAATTCTAAGTCTGGCCAGGGCCACAGAAGGCTGAGTCCCCTGGATGGTAATCCTGGCTGCTTTCTGCACTTGAACATAAAGTCCCCCTCAAGACGGCCTGTGGTCTGCCTCTTGGTAACTAAGAAGCCCGCAGTGCTATACGACCCCTGAGGCATGGACTGGAGCCCCAAAGGCAGCGCACAACCTGCTCCTGAGCCTGCTGCTCCATTTGTAGCACAGTAGTTGCACTGAGGCTTGTGCATGCCGGGCAAGGCCAAGTTGGCTCAAAGAGCAACCAGCCACTTCTGCAAGGGTGTGCCAGGAGCAGCTGGACCAGCCACCAACCTCACTTGCTGCCGGACATGGTACATCCGTTCTTCTACCCTAATGGTAGGGCCAAGAGGCAGACCACAGGCCGTCTTGAGGAGGACTTTATGTTCAAGTGCAGAAAGCAGCCAGGATTGCCACCCAGGGGACTCGGCCTTCTGTGGTCTGCAGTGCCATACGAGCTCTGAGGCATGGACTGGTGACATCTGCATTATAGAAAAATTAACTTAAGATCCATTAAAGAGTTAAACATGCCATCTGAATTTCCTCAGGCCTCTGCTCCCTCAGCCCTCAGGTGGCAGCCACTCAGGCTGTTGTAACCTGGCCATCCCTGCTTCCTTCAGTGGGTGAGGTTGGTGGCTGGACCAACTGGTCCAGGCGCACCCTTGCAGAGGTGGCTGGTTGCTCCTTGAGCCAGTGTGGCCTTGCTGGCATGCGCAGGCCCCAGCTACTGACACGCTGCTCCGTGTGAGCTTGTCCTGCCTTGACACAAATTCTAAGTGTGGCCAGGGCCACAGAAGGCCGAGTCCCCTGGATGGTAATCCTGGCTGCTTTCTGCACTTAAACATAAAGTCCTCCTCAAGACGGCCTGTGGTCTGCCTCTAGGCAACCAAGAAGCCTGCAGTGCTATACAACCCCTGAGGCATGGACTGGAGCCCCAAAGACAGCACACACCCTGCTCCTGAGCCTGCCGCTCGTTTCCTCTCTGTGGCTCCATTTGTAGCACAGTTGTTGCACTGAGGCTTGTGCATGCCGGGCAAGGCCAAGCTGGCTCAAAGAGCAACCAGCCACCTCTGTAAGGGTCCACCTGGAGCAGGTGGACCAGCCACCAACCTCACCCACTCAAGGAAGTAGGGAATGTGTGTTTGTGCCATTCATTTCCCTACAAGTACATTTCCCCTGAGGGTGGTGGCCTACGTTTTCTTCTAGGTTTTTTGCTTTTAGGTCTAACGTTTAACTCTTTTATCCTTCTTAAGTTAATTTTTGTATAAAGTGTAAGTAAGTGGACCAGTTTCAGTTTTCTGCACATGGCTAGCCAGTTTTCCTAACACCATTTGTTAAATAGGGAATCCTTTCCCCAGTGCTTACTTTTGTCAGTTTTGTCAAAGATCTGATGGTTTTACACGTGTGGTGTCATTTCTGTGGCCTCTGTTCTGTTCCATTGGTCTATATACCTGGTTTGGTGGCAGTACCATGCTGTTTACATTACTGTGGACTTGTAGAATAGTTTGAAGTCAGGTACTGTGATGCCTCCAGCTTTGTTCTTTTTGCTTAGGATTGTCTTGGCCATGCAGACTCTTTTTTGGTTCCATATGAAATTTGAAGTAATTTTTCTAATTTTGTGTAGAAAGTCAGTGGTAGCTTGATGGGGATAGCACTGAATCTATAAATCACTTTGGGTGGTATGGCACTCAGGCACAGAAATGTTCTTGTGTTAAGCAATACCATTCAGGACATAGGCATGGGCAGAGACTTCATCACTACAACACCAAAAGCAATGGCAACAAAAGCCACAATTGACAAATGGGATCTAATTAAACTAAAGAGTGTCTGCAGAGCAAAAGAAACTATCATCAGAGTGAACAGGCAACCCACAGAATGGGAGAAAATTTTTGCAATCTATCCATCTGACAAAGGGCTAATATGCAGAATCTACAAAGAACTTAAACAAATTTACAAGAAAAAAAAAACCCATCAAAAAGTGGGCAAAGGATATGAACAGACACTTCCAAAAGAAGACATTTATGCAGCCAAAGAACAAGTGAAGCAAACCACATCATCACTGGTCATTAGAGAAATGGAAATCAAAACCACAATGAGATATAATCTCACGCCACTTAGAATGACCATCATTAAGACATCAGGAAACAACAGATGCTAGAGAGGACATGGAGAAATAGGAACGCTTTTACACTCTTGGTGGTAGTATAAATTAGTTCAACCATTGTGGAAGACAGTGTGACAATTCCTCAAGGATCTACAACCAGAAATACATTTCACCCAGCAATCCCATTACTGGGTATATACTGAAAAAATAATAAATCATTCTAATATAAAGACAAATGCACACGTATGTTTACTGCGGCACAGTTCACAACAGCAAACACTTGGAACCAACCCAAATGCCCATCAATGATGGACTGGATAATGTGGCATATATACACTATGGAATACTATGCAGCCATAAAAAAGGATGAGTTCATGTCCTTTGCAGGGACATGGATGAAGCTGGAAAGCATCATTCTCAGTAAACTATTGCAAAGACAAAAAACCAAATACCGCATGTTCTCACTCATAGGTGGGAATTGAACAATGAGAACACATGGACACAGGAAGGGGAACGTAACACACCAGGGACTGTTGTGGGGTGGGGGGAGGAGGGAGGGATAGGATTAGGAGATACACTTAATGCTAAATGACGAGTTAATGGGGGCAGCACACCAACATGGCCCATGTATACATATGGAACAAACCTGCACGTTGTGCACATGTATCCTAAAACTTAAAGTATAATAATAATAAAATTACAAAATTAAAAAAAGTTTTAAAAAATTTCCAACTGGTTTTTTTGTTTTTTGTTTTGTTTTGGTTTTTTTATTGTTTTTTGGGGTTTTTTCTTTTTCTTTTTTTTATTGTTTGTTTTTTTGTTTTGGTTTTTTTTTTTGGCAGCCACAGGAGTTTTAGCCAATTCAGATGCCTTGCTCCCCACAATTTGGAACATTCCTTTGGATTTGACCAAGTCAGGAAGAGATGGGAGAGAAGTGAAACAGCAACAATAAACCCCAAACATAAACAAAAAGAGTTAAGCAAAACAAACAAATGCACAATTCATATGATTGATTACTGAGTGTTCTAATGGTAAGGAGAAATTAAAAGCAGCTGGTAGGTCATCTTAAATTTTAGTCATTAAGGAAAAATTTTAAGACAAACTCTAATTCAGCTACTTACCTGGAAATAAGGCTCAGGCTGGTGATTGTTCTCTGCCATCTTAGATGCTGGAAAAAACTTACACTCACCTTGCCTGTCAGAAGCAAGCTGAAACTCAGGAAAGGAGTGCCTGCTCTCCTTTGTCATGGAAGCAGGAAAACTTGCCTTCCTTGTTGGAAATGAGCAAAACTTCAGAAAAGGAGTTGTACAGCAAAATCAACCTTACATCTCAACCAAATTTTGGGAGATCAGGGACTCTCTGCAGGGGAGAAGCTCCACAACCTCAGCAAATTATCCTATTGGTTTGGGCAATAAAAATAGCCCAGGTTGGTATCAAGCAATAATGAGATTTATCAAAGGTCAGTACCACCTTTGTAATGTCCTTCTCTTTTTTTATCTTTATTGGTATAGTCTGTTCTGTCAGAAACTAGGAGTGCAACACCTGCTTTTTTCAGTTTTGCATTTGCTTGAAATATCTCTCCATTCCTTTATTTTGAGCCTATGTATGGCACTGCACGTGAGATGGGTTTCTTGAAGACGGCATACTCCAGTGGGTCTTGGTTCTTTATCCAGCTTGCCCCCTGTGTCTTTCAATGGGAGCATTTAGCCCATTTACATTTAAGCTTAGCAATGGTATGTGTGGATTTGATCCTGTCATCATGCTGTCAGCTGGTTATTTTGCAGACTTACGTATGTGGTTCGTTTTTAGCATCACTGGTCTGTGTACTTCAGAGCGTTTTTGTAGTGGCAGGTGATGATCTTTTCTTTCCATATTTAGCACTTCCTTCAGGAGCTCTCGTAAGGTATATCTGGTGATACCGAATTCTCTCAGCATTTGCTTGACTGAAAAGGATCTTATTTCTCCTTCACTTATGATGCTTAATTTTGCTGGACATGAAATTCTGGGCTGAAATTTCTTTTCTTCAAGGGCAGTTGATGTGGGTTGGGGTGTGTGCTGCACTCCCGTGTGCTGTCAGGGCAAGTACAGCAAAACCCAGCTGTGTAAACACACACAGCAAAGTGATGTAAGAAGTTTCCATATAAAGGGCTGCAGTATGGAGAGGTAATGTGCAGGCTGGTTTGTGGCTGTAGGGGCCACCTTGCTGCAGCTCTCCACTGATATGGTACAGTCAACTAGCACAGAAGCTATAGTGTGGGCATCTAAGAGTGCCCTGTAAGCATGTGTGGTGAGGCTAGGGCCAGGGGAGAGGCAAGCAGACTAAGGAGTGCTGCAATCAGACCAGCCCCATCTCATGTGCAAGACTGCCCAGCCTCCAGAGATCAGGTCTCAGAGGAGAACTCTCTCAAAAGTGAACCCCCAGCACAGCACAGCTGCTCTACACAAACGTGGCTAGACTTCTTTTATTAAGCAAGTCCCCTTTTTTAAAACAGGAACTCTTGGACCTGATCTCTGCTGGGCAATCTTGCACATGAGATGTGGCTGGTATGACCTCAGCATTCCTAAAGTGCTGGGATAAAGTGTCTCACAAGGGCAAGTAGACCCTAGAGAGATAGCTGTTCCAGCCCTCTGGGCTCCACATCACCTGACTTGCTGCTCCAACACTTCGCTTGTCTCCTGGGTGCTCCATCCCAGAGACATGTGAGTTAGCAATCACTTAGTGTAATCGGCCCAGGATGGAGGGTCTGTGCTGTGGGCCCAAGCCAGGGTTCCCTGTCTGGTGATGAGTAGTGGAGGGTGTGTGGTACCGATGGGAGATGGACTGGCTTGTTCTTTGGGTCAACTGCAGCTTATTGGAGGTGTTGATATGGCACTTAGGGTCTTTGCTCCCTTGATATATCTTCTGAGGGTAGCAAGGGCAATTCTACTGCAGAGGCAGTGGCAGAAAGGATTTCATTTGCTCCTGGAAGCTCTGTCCAAAAAACTGCCGAGTTGCTACTGGCTTGATAGCTCCGGGGGTGGGCTGGCTAGAGACCCAGGCCAGGAGGACCTGCCCATCAAGTAGAGTCCGGTCAATTTTCTGTAAGGCTGCTGTGGTATGCTGGGGGTCCCTCCAGTCCCTAATTGCCTCATATTTTCCAGGGAAGATGATAGCCTGCCCCTTCCTCTGGGAGCTCTGTACCACTGAGGTACGAACCTGTTGCCAATCTGAACACACCTATAAGATGTGGCTGGAGGCAAGTTGAGGAGTCTTACCTAGTCAGGAGGAACAAGCACAGGGACTTGCTTTAAAAAAAAAGTCTGGCCACGTTTTTATAGAGCAGCTGTGCTGTGCTGGGGGTTCACTTCAGCCCCTGGTCACCTCAGACACTCTGAAGCCCTAAGGCTGAAATGGCTGGGTCGCCCAAAAAGCAAAGATGACAATCTGGTCCTCCCCCTGGCAGCCCTGACTCAGGGAAGCCTGAGACCTCTGTCAGCCAGACAGCAGTCAAGGTAGCCAGAGACCCTGGTTGAAAGACTTCACCCACTGACTAGAAATGTGATCAGGGACTGACGTAAACAAGAGTCTGGCCACGTTTTTGTAGTGTGGCTGTGCTGTGCTGAGGTACCTCTTCCACCCCTTGTCAGCTTGGGCTCTCCAAAGCCCGCAGGCCAGAAAGGCTAGTCGCCAAAACAGCAAAGGTGGGGGCCTGTCCCTCTCTCCGGGAGCTCTGTCCCAGGAACATTTCACGTTTCCATTGGCCAAGGAATGCTGGTGGGGGTAGCTGGAGGCCCCAGTTGGGAGGCCCTGTCCAGTGAGGTGGAACAGGATGAGGGGCCTGCTTACAGAAGCAGTCTGGCCATGATTTGGTAAAGCAGCTATGCTGTGCTGTGGGATCTCTTCTGTCCCTCGTCAGTTTGTATTCTCCAAAGCCCGCAGGCTGGAATGACTAAGTTGCCTGAACGGGAAAGATGGCGGCCTGCCCCGTCTTTTCTCTCAGAGTTTTATCTTGTTTCATGGAGCTTAATTTTTAGCCTGTTGATTTTACTGTCTTCATTAGACTTGTTGAGAAGGAATCTGTTATATTTTAGGTGAGATAAATGAGAATTCATTGCCTTCTGTAAATAAAGCTGTTCATGTCTTGTTCTCTGGAAAGAAGTCTCTTTCAGCTATCTGACTTTGGTCACAATCATGTAGAGCAGTAGCCAGTCTACAATGACGTAATTGAATTTCCATTTCCAGTGTTTCCTCGTTGTGTCTTACACTGTCCAGTTCAGAACTGAGCATTTTATTCTCAGTTGTCAACATGCTAAGCTGTCCACTGTACTGAAATACTGTGCTTCCTCATTCAATTTTTTTTAAGGTGTGCACTTTTATCCAACTCTCCTCAAGTCAGAGTACAGGTAAGCCCTGGCTGCCTCCAGCCACTCTCAGGGAGACGAAAAGCCTTCATATACCCCAAGTTGAGGTACAAAAAAGGGGGGCCATGAAGGCTGATCATTCAAAATAAAACAAGTTAAAAAGTATTAAGGCAAAGATTCAAAAAATTTTACATTACGTAATCTGCACGAAAGCAATACTATCACCTCCCCTGTGTGAACTATGGAGAGGACTGGGCCATTCTCCTTAGAGAGAAGTGGGGTGGCTTTTAGCAGGGCAAGGGGCTTCCTGAAACAATGCATCTCACAATATTTGGAATGACTATTGAAAAGAAGAACAATGTACAATCAAATTCCTTGGCCACATTGTAGAACTTTGGGGGAAGCTCGCTCCAACCGACTGCTATCACCTTCGCCGTTCTGGTTTTCAAATCCTGAGTCAAGCCAATAAAAAACAAAACAAAAAATGAAACAAGAAAACAAATAAAGCCATGCCAATCTCATGTTGTTTTCTGAGAAGTTTGGTTTTGTCAAGAAAGGGTGTAACGCAACTAAGTCAGAGTCCACCTAGAAGCATTTGCGGTGGACAATGGAGGGGCCTGACTCATCATACTCCTGCTTGCTGATCCACATCTGCTGGAAGGTGGACAGCGAGGCCAGGATGGAGCCACCGACCCACACGGAGTACTTGCGCTTGGGAGGAGCAACAATCTTGATCTTCATCGTGCTAGGCGCCAGGGCAGTGATCTCCTTCTGCATCCTGTGGGCAATGCCAGGGTACATGGTGGTGCCACCAGACAGCACTGTGTTGGTGTACAGGTCTTTGCAGATGTCCACATCAGACTTCACTATGGAGTTGAAGGTAGTTTCGTGGATGCCACAGGATTCCATGCACAGGAAGCAAGCCTGGAAGAGCGCCTCGGGGCAGTGGAACCTCTCGTTGCCGATGGTGATGACCTGACCATCGGGCAGCTCGTAGCTCTTCTCTACGGAGGAGCTGGAGGCTGCCATGGCCATCTCCTGCTCGAAGTCCAGGGCAACATAGCACAGCTTCTCTTTGATGTCACGCACAATTTCCTGCTCGGCCGTGGTGGTGAACCTATAGCCACGCTCGGTGAGGATCTTCATGAGGTAGTCAGTCAGTTCCCGCCCAGCCAGGTCTAGGCGCAGGGTGGCATGGGGGAGGGCATTCCCCTCATAGATGGGCACAGTGTGGGTGACCCCGTCACCAGAGTCCATCACGATGCCAGTAGTACGGCCAGAGGTGTACAGGGACAGCACAGCCTGGATGGCCACGTTCATGGCTGGGGTGTTGAAGGTCTCAAACATGATCTGGGTCATCTTCTCGTGGTTGGCCTTGGGGTTCAGGGGGGCCTCAGTCAGCAGGATGGGGTGCTCCTCAGGAGCCACACGCAGCTCATTGTAGAAGGTGTGGTGCCAGATCTTCTCCATGTTGTCCCAGTTGGTGATGATGCCATGCTCCATGGGGTACTTCAGGGTCAGCATGCTTCTCTTGCTCTGGGCCTCTTTGCCCACATAGGACTCCTTCTGATGCATGCCCTCCATCATGCCCTGGTGCCTGGGGCACCCCACGATGGAAGGGAAGACAGCCCGGGGGGCATCATCACCCGCAAAGCCGGCCTTGCAAATGCCAGAGCCATTGTCAATGACGAGCACGGCGGTATCATCATCCACGGTGAGCTCATTCAATTGTAGAGCCTTTAAAAGATTATCATTCTTTTTTTCCACACTTTCAATTTCCTCCAAATATTTCTTTTCTCTTAGCTGGCTCTGATGTTTCATTATGTCTAGCTCCAGTCTTAGCATGGCAATTTCTTCCTGCAACGTACTATTTTCATGCAAGAGGTCTTTTTCTTTCTTATAACTAAGAAAAAGCTAAGTAAACAAAGGGAACTTTTAGTTAGCACTCAATAGATTGACATATCATGATTTCTTCTGAAATAAAAAAATAACGTGTATTTGTATAATGAAAGAATCCACATAGTGGATATTTTAACTGGAAAAAAATTGGACAAAACTTCAAACCTAATAGAGTGTAAATTCCTCTAGTGACTTATTTTTCATAGTCTTTAAATAAAGATTTAAACTTTTAGGAATTCAGGAGAAGATTCCTAAAAGTTTAAATCTTTATTTAAAGACTATGAAAAATAAATCACTAGAGGATTTTTAAGAATCTCAGAATTAAAAAAGACTTTCTGTGAGTTACAAAAAACCCAGAGGCATAAAATATAAGATTAATAATTTGACAATATTTTTAAGATTAGGTTTACACTCTGATATCTAACCTATCAACCACACCATCCTAAGAGCCTTAGTAGTGCATATATTTGGACAGAAGCAATTTCTCAAAGTTCTTTAAGTTTCTTTTACTGAAGAACGTTTTACTGATATTCTACATTTCTAATATTTCTATACTCAGTTATAAGAATTACATTTATTTATAACTGTCAAATCTAAGCACTGTACCCTTCCATACTGTACACATCTGTATCTAGGCATTGCACTTCTACATACAATACTGAACTCATTTAAGATCGCGATTCTTAAAAGGAGAGGTCAAAAAATATACACAGATGCAGGATTTTCCCCAGGTCTGCTGATGCTACTTCTAGTGATCCTCCGCAAAACCACAGTTACTTCTGTGGTGTAAATATATAAATACAAAAGAAGCCTTTTGTTTCAAAATATGAATGGTAAATAAGATACAACTTATAGAGATTTTCTTAGAAATCATGAGATTATTTCCCATTGTGATAACTTATTTCCTCTTTATAATATTTGAAACAGTAGTAACTGTGAAATACGGGAAATATACTGAACTATTTCTCTAGGAACAAAATACTTACCAATAAACGATCACTAAATGTGTATCATGGCATGTCATTGTTTTCTAACCTCTTTACATTGAAATGAGAAACTACTTGGAGCAAACTGTTCCTCTCCACAAAAGTAAGGATAATGACATCCACAATGTGGCCTCTGACCCAGCTATACATTTCCTACTTTCCTATCAGTGAAAACAATCAATTGACTTCTCTATTAACATTTTTTTTAAAAACTAATGTCCAAAAACAAGAAAATCTGTTTTCAGTAGCAAAACTTTTTATACGGAAAGATCATCAATTCTTATGAAAAGTATCAAATGTTTCTCCTCTGGACTGAGGCCATTGTGAAGGTCACTACTTGACTGTTGCAGGCAAATGGAGGTGAATTAAGAACATGGCTTTATCCTATATGTACATATATAGATACATGACAAAGGATATATAGAATATATACACACATATATATGACTTAAAAATCCTTTATATTTCCGAAATATCTAGTTTTCTAAAAATATACACACATATAAAAACATTTGAAAATAACTAAAGAAAATACCTCAGAATTCATTTTCTTTTCAGCCACTTCTATCTGCTTTTCTTCATGAATCAGAATCTCATCTTGTAATATTCCAGTGTTCTGTTCTTCAGAAAGTTGCTTCTGAGTATCATTTTGTTCGTCACTAGAAGAAATTTTAATTTTCATGAAATACTGGAAGTGTCCCTAAAATGATCTACAGGGCAAGATGGCGCCATCAGATGTCATTCACACAATGTATATCTGCACATTATTCCAAGCAAGGCAAAGGGGTCTCACATCTGTTAACCAGGTGTCCCCAACCATGCTGGCACCAG